>NC_090026.1:22680716-23008216 GCF_037176765.1 Anolis sagrei | reverse complement strand
TGAGCTCCCTCTATCAGCTCCAGCTCCTCATGCGGGGACATGAGAGAAGCCTCCCACAAGGATGATAAAAAAACATCAAATCATCCAGGCGTCTCCTGGGCAACGTCCCTGCAGACGGCCAATTCTCTCACACCAGGAGTCACTCCTGACACGACAAAAAAATAAATAAATGAGAATGCATGTCCACACACCAACCATAAAATTATTTTTGTTGCTTCTTCATAACTGTAATGCTGCTACTGGTGTGAATTGTAATGTAAATATCTGATAGGCAGGATGTATTTTTTTTCAGTGGACCAAATTTGGCACAAATACTCCCAGATTTGAATACTGGTGGGGTTGGGGGTGGGACTGATTTTGTCATTGTTGTAGTTACTGGGATTTATAGTTAATCTACCATGAAAGAGCTGCCTCATTTCATTGCTGCCTCATAACTGTAATTTTACTATTGTTATGAATTGAAATGTAAACATCTGATATGCAGGATGTATTTTCATTTACTGGACCAAATTTGGCACAAATACCCAATACGCTCAAATTTGAATACTGGGAAAGAGGAATTGATTTTGTCATTTGGAAGTTGTAGTTGCTGCAATTTATAGTTCACCTATAATCAAAAAGTATTCTGAACTCCACCAACGATGTAATTGAACCAAACTTGGCACACAGAACTCCTATAACCAACAGAAAATACTGGAAGGGTTTAGTGGTCACTGACCTTGAGTTTTCGAGTTGTAGTTCACTTACATCCGGAGAACACTGTGGACTCAAACAATAACTAATCTGGACCAAAGTTGGCATGAGTACTCGGTATGCCCAAATGTGAACACTGGTGGAGTTTGGGTAAAATAGACCTTGACATTTGGGAGTTGTAGTTGCTGGGATTTATAGTTCACCTACAATCAAAGAACATTCTGAACCGCACCAACAATAGAATTGGGACAAACTTCCTACACAGAACCCCATGGCCAACAGAAAATACTGTGCTTTCTGATGATCCTTGGCAACCCCACTTACACCCGCTCGTGACCCTCCCAGGGGTCCCGACCCACAGGTTGAGAAACGCCTCTCTCAAACCCTGCAATTGGTTCTCCAATCTGAGAAATAGTCTCAGTCATCATTGACTGAGATTTTGCAGCTCCTCATAGCATCATCTCCCTTGTTTGATATAATAATAATAATAATAATAATAATTATTATTATTATTATTAATAATACATATTATTTGTAACCTGACACTCTTCACATCTTGATATGGGCTCAGAGAGGGAGGTGGAAATTGAAGGGTGGAGCCCCACCTAACTTCATTTCTCTGGTTTCCGTCCCTCTAGTTCTGGAACTCGGAGTCGCCACATTCTCTAAGGTATGCCTGCTCATCCTTCTCCTCCTCCCCATATTTCCCAACTAGTTCTCTTTCTGTTCTTTTCTCACCTTCCCCAATCCTCTTCTTGATTTTTTCTCTTCTCTGCCTTAATGATTCTCCCACTCTCTTCTTCCTCCTTTCTCCCCTTCTCTCCTTCCCATCCTTGCTCTGCCCTTTTCACAGGCGCATCTCTGGCCCCCACATTTGTGGCGATGCTGTCTCCATAGACAAAACCGGGACACAGATTTTGACAGGTTCCTGGAGGCGTAATAACACCTTGCAGGTGAGGACTTGGATGAAAGAATTGCCCTTGAGATTCCAGAGAATGGATTTGAGGGATATTTTGCAGAAGAAGGGAAGGATGAACTGGGAATTATCTCTTTACACATTACATTTAGTCCTCCACATGACCTCCATGAAAGTGGGAAAAATGGAAATAAAAAATTGCTATTATCCGAGATAACAACTCTATGAATTTCTAGGGACCTTGCCACACGCTCTGCTGGAATTGCCAAGAATCTCTGCAGAACGTGGTAATATTGGCGGCGCCAATCCAGAGGGAATAGGGACCCGTTGCCCCATGCCTAGCCTAATCATATGGGGGGAAGCTTCCTTCATCTATCTAAATCTACCTTTCCTTATGGAAAGACGGGAAACCTCCCATTGTCTGCCACCTGCCATTTTTTGGCGGTGGCAGTTTTTGAGACAGTTCTACCCCAGAGCCATTTTTAACATTCCCTGAAACAGCTATGCAATAACATTGCTGTGTGTCTTCAAGTCATTTCCAACTTATGGAAACATATGTGTGACTCACCAAGGTCACCTAGTAGGTTTCTATGGCCAAGTGGGAATCGAACCCTGGTCTCCAGAATTGTAGTCCAACATTCATATCAGTGTCTCTCTCCAATACAATGCAATAATACAATTTCTTGTCTTTTTCCCCCTAGATCTGGGATGCGGAAACTTGTGCCAAGATCATGGACATTCCTGAAGACTTTCGGGGCCACTCGCAGGTTGAAAAATGTCTTTCCAACCAAATTTTCTAGTCTGCCCACTAACTGTCTTCTCCTTCCACAAAGAAAGGCGGAGCCTCCAGTGGTGCAATGGGTTAAACCCTTGTGTTGACAGGACTGCTGACCAAAATGTCAGTGGTTCGAATCTGGGGAGAGCGGGTTGAGTTCCCTCTGTCAGCTCCAGTTCCCCATGCAGGGAGATGAGAGAAGCCACTCACAAGGATGGTAAAACATCAAAACATCCGGGCATCCCCTGGGCAACGTCCTTGCAGACGGCCAATTCTCTCACACCAGAAGCGACTTGCGAATATCAAGTTGCTCTTGGCATAAAAAAAATAAAGAAAGGCACTCACAAAATGTATTAGATTGTCCACTTCAAGCTGGTATCTTTTGGATGTACTGGACTACATTTCCCATCATTAGTCAACTTCCCCATTGCCTGTTGCTTGAAGATGAGCGACATTGCAGTCCAACAGATCTGGAATGGCATTTAGGTTGAGGAAAACTGTACTTTCCCCCTCTTTTTTCCACCTAATTACTCAGATACCCATTCAATGAAAGCATTACACTGAGTAGCCTAGATTTTTCTTTTTCTCCTTCCCTTTCTCCACTTGATTAGCTCCCTTATTTTCTGCTGTAGATAAATACTAGATATAGTGGCACAAATTGTTTCTTTATGATTTCACTCAATTCTCACAATCCTGTTCTTTTTACTTCCCCAGATTTATACCTGTCATTTCCTCGGTCCTGATCATATCATAGCTGGCGGGAGTCGAAACAACTTGTGCCGGCTTATTGACAGAAGGATCCTCATGGTATGGTTTGTTTGTTTGAGATACTTGTTTGGAGAGGTGGGATGCCTGAATGGTGAAATAAGTGCCTTTGGATTCAAGTCCTAGGATTAATCTCTTTGCATATTATGGAATCATGAGAGTTATTATTATTATTATTATTATTATTATTAACTTTATTTGTACCCCGCTAGCATCTCCCGAAGGACTCGATGCGGCTTACATAGGCCAAGGCCTCAAAACACAACATAACAATACAAAACCTAAAACAAATTAAAAACAGTTAAAGCAATATTAAACAACAAGCAATAAACAATACACCAGGACACAATAAAACTGGGCCGGGCCAGAGTAATGGGTACAGATTAAAAGTGCTGATGTGACAGGTGATATTGTAAAGATTATAGGGTAAGTGCAGTGTGCCAGCCATCTTAATTGCCAAAGAAATCCTGTGATAATGTTGCCATAAAGTCCACAATACCTTGAAAGCATGCAACAGCAAGTTTAGCAACTTCTCTGCATTCAAAACCTAAGACAAATCTATCAGGTTCAGTTTCTCAAAATTTCAGACTGTTTTAAAAAGAAACTTCTATATAAAAATAGAAGATGGCTGTACATTTTGGGATATGCTTATCAAAAGATGGGACGGAAAAAAGATTTGGAGACTTTCTAATGCATTGTTCTCTCACCTTCCTGCCAGAGTACGGGGGCACTGAATGACCTGCCTGGAGGAGTCTATAGCACCCACATCAACAGCCGCGGGGTCTTAGCAGCCACCTCCCTGAACTCCTTGTTCCTGGCACACACTCCTGTGCGACCTTGAACCCTCCTTTAAAGTGGGACTCTTGCACTCACCAAGAGAGATGCCACCAGCACCTCGGTATGGACAAATCATGGTCTTCCACTAAGGACTTGTATTGTTGATCATGGTCAATCCCAGCACGTCCTGTTTATATTCACATCTTCTTATCATGTTCTCCGGTCAGCGATACAAGACACTGTCCCTTCCGATCATTGTTTACTTTTGTGGATGTATTCCCATTTCAGACCAAGGACAGTTTGGCCATGCCTGCCTCAGCCTTCTCTTCTTCTGTAATCAATTTTTAAGACCTTCTTGCTGTATTCTTATTGACTGCTGCTGTCATCTAGTATGTGCTAATCGGACTGGGTAATGTTACCAGAAGTCTCTGGGGTTGAAATGCATCCCATAATCCCCTGTTGTACCAAATCATGAGGACATCGGTAAGGAGCCAATCCCATCACAATACACTTTTGATCAAATGTATGGAAGTTTTCCCTTGTATTTCTGCATGAATTGGTCATACCTGCCCAGGAGCTAAGATCTCCATCCCTCCCACTTTCCTCATCCCAGCTCGGCTACCATAAAACACTGCCTTGGTGCCAAATTAAACCATCATGGCTGGGCCACTTGTGTGCCCAGGATTCCTGGGTTCTTTGGAAAAGAAATAGGGGTCTGCCCATACATGAGCGGAGCAGGTGGCAGCTCTGGATACTTCCAGGTGGAAGCTTCTTTTACCACAAATAATTAGAAAGCATTGTATCTTGTCTTCTTAATGGATTTGTTTCTGGCATTAAGAAGAACAGTCAAAGAAACAACTGGAAAAATGGCAGGTTGCAAGCAGAAGATCGTGATATGCTGTAAAATAATATGAATTACATGGGGTAAGATTAAAAAGCTCAGCTGGAAGCACCTCATGACTCTTGTATTTTCTGAAAAATTGAAGATTTGAGTCCCATAAACTTTTTTTTTGTTCCCCTACTAGAGTTAAGGCATGGAAGATTCAATAATAAACAATAATAAAGAAGAGTGCCTTTGGGCATGTGTAATGGGCATTTCCCTTACCATCACGTAATCACAGCGCCACTCCATGTTTTTAGGATTAAGAGTGCGCACAATGGGAAAATCTTTCATGACAAATGGGCTTCTCCCTCAAGTGTCAATAGAAAATTAGAAATTTCCCTTCCGCAACCCAAAATACAGAGGTAGGGTTGCAAACCTGGCTTAAATTTATTCTGGAATAGACGTGTTAAATGCCATGCTCGGCATCTTTCCCCTATAACCCAAAAGCAGGCAAGTCTAACATGCTAGATAAGGGAGAGGTGTTCCCATTCTAAATAACACTGTTCCCATCCTAAATATCTCAATGTCACCTTAGATCATGTTAGCTAAGATAATGTTACACTAAGATGTAGGAAACACTATATGAACATCAAGCACAAAGTAAATGCACGCAATGATATCCTGCGGAAACTTACTGGCAACGCACGGGGTGCAGACCCAAAATTAATAAGAGCATCAACCCTGGCCTTGTATTACTCAACTGCTGAGTATGCCTGCCCTGTTTGGCACAAGTCTGCCCATGCAAAGCAGGTGAATATAGCACTGAACGAGACATGTAGAATAATCACAGGATGTCTCAAACCCACACCTGTTGATAAACTATAACCTAGCTCTCATTGCCCCCCTTGATGTGTGGCGGGAAGTTGCTGTAACTGGGAGAGAAATAAGGTTGAACATTGTGAAAGCCATCCACTGCATAGCTATCAGCCTCTTCCCAGTAGACTCAAATCAAGGAAAAACTTCATGAGAACTACCACTCCTCTTAATGTTTCCCCGACAACAGCAAGGGTATCCCTCTGGGCAGCTAAATCAGGAAATCCCAATTGGATGGCTCTCCACCAGGGTCTTCCTCCAGGGGCAAATCAAGAATGGGCAACTTGGAAGTCCCTGAACAGACTCAGAAGTGGAGTGGGCAGATGAAAAGACAACCTGGCAAAATAGCACTACCTAAAATAATCCTCCACTTTGTGCGACTGTGAAGCAGAACAAACAGCGTCGCATCTGTATACACGAATGGAGGGCAAAAGAGAGAAACGTGCCATGAGGAAGGTGAGACGATGCAGATCAAGAATAGGGCTCCATAATCACCTACGGACCCACCCTGGAAGATTATCCTACTGGGACAACGAGGGATCGCCTAAGTAAGTAAGTACTTGTTTACAATGCCTTGCCTCATGCACAGAGGAAGAATTATTTGAAGCCACAAAATGTGGTTGTCTTTGCCCATTTTTGGTCAAAAATTATTTAGCCGCTTGTGCTCCCTCTATTTTATCAGTTTTATACTTATTTATGCAATGCTTTTGACAAGAAATAATGAATAAGGAGAAAATGTTTCAATGTGCCATCTGCCCCCAAGCCAGGTGATAGAGGGAATCCGCAGCAGCTGTCATTCTGTCTCGATACTCAAGCTTTGCATGGTTTCCTTCTGGAACTCCTTCGAATCCATGCGCGAGACCCCAGCAGCAGGCAGCAATCACCCCAGTAGAGTCGCTGTCCCCTGTTGCAGAGAAGAGGACAAACAGTTCTGAGACCCAGCCTTCAGTGGCACGAAAACCTTTCCCAGAAACGAGAACTCCAGATCCTGACTTACCTCCATGGAACATGGAACGACTGCAAAGTTCTTCCCAGTTGTTCCCTGCACCCAGCAGGGCATCATAGGCAATCATGGGGGCATCATGCCCACTGCGCCCAGCCCACCCATCCAGGCTGAAGGTTTTGTAGATGACATCACGCTCAGCAGGACTATAGGTGGGAGGAAACCGAGCAGGACCCCGGCCATCAGTAAGACCACGTTCAGAAAGGTACCTAAAGGCAGGAAAGAAGAGCAAAGGATGGATAAACCTGAGAAGATGTTAAGACCTTGTTACAAAGCAGTGTGCTGTAATTGCTGTGAGTTTTCTGGGCTGTATGGCCATGTCCCAGAAGCATTCTCTCCTGACATTTCGCCCACATCTATGGCAGGCATCCTCAGAGGTTGAGGGAAACTAGGCAAGTGAGGTTTATATATCTGTGGAATGTCCAGGGTAGAAGAAATAACTCTTGTCTGCTTGAGGAAGGTGTGAATGTGCAAATGGCCATCTTGATTAGCATTGAACAGCCTTGCAGCTTCAATACCTGACTGTGCTATAGTGTTACTGCAAGGAGGGGCAAAATGCAGCCCATAGGGTGCATTCCTTCCCTGTTTCTTATATCTATGTCTGCTACCAGCATGTAGCAAGACACTCACTGGAACACCTCAGCAAGCGAGAGTCCAAAAGTGGCAGGCTAAAACCCAGAACCTCCATCCATGGCTGATACCAAATGAGAGACTCCCTCCTGGGAACACAGACTTGGAAGGCGCTGAACAGACTGCGCTCTGGCACCACGAGATGCAGAGCCAACCTTAAGCAATGCGGCCACAAAGTGGAGTCCACGACATGCGAGTGTGGAGAAAAGCAAACCACAGACCACCTATTACAATGCAAACTGAGCCTTGCCACATTACCAATGGAGGACCTTCTTATAGCAACAGCAGAGGCACTCCAAATGGCCAGCTACTGGTCAATGGACATTTAATAGAATGCAAAGTTTGCAAACTTTGTGTATGTGTGTGTGTGTGTTTAAATACAATACAACTGTTTGGTTTGCTCCTGATACAATAAATAAACACCACCACGTATGTTATAATAATGCTTGTTATTGTTGTTGTTGCTGTGGTGCCATACCCATACCTTGCATGGAAATTGTACATTTTTGCTATTATTGCTGGGACATAATATTTGATAAATGGGTTCATTGGGACCCAGGAGGGCAATGTACACTGAATACCATAGTCTGGAAAAGCCATACAGCCTCAGAAATAGACTCGTAATGCTATTGTCTCCTTTCCATGCCTCCTCTCCCTAATTTTCTCCCACCCAAAGTACTTACCATTCCCATTTCTCTTGGAAATAGCCCCATGCCCCCACATTGGGGTCTTTCTCCTCCGCAGCAGCCTGAACATATTCTAAGGCAAGGGGCAGGGTCTTGAGCAATCCTGCCCCCCAGGACTCAAGGGGCAGGCCTTGCACCGCATAAGCTGTGAAAAGGGCAGAGGCCAAAGCTCCCAGATAGCCTACAACAAAGTAAGTAAGTAAGTAAGTAAGTAAAGAGAATCAACATGCTTTGAGGTTAGAAAGTTACAGCCTCTTATTCTCACAGCTTCCTGGCAAAATAGATTAAGTTGAGCTACTGGTACAAAAGGGTCCCCTGGTGGCACAGCGGGTTAAACCGCTGAGCTGCTGAACATGCTGACGGAAAGGTTGGTGGTTCAAATCTGGGGAGCAGGGTGAGCTCATGCTGTTAGGCCCAGCTTCTGCTAACATAGCAGTTCAAAAACATGCAAATGTGAATAGATCAAGAAGTACTGCTTCTGTGGGAAGGTAACGGTGCTCCATGATGTTATGCTGGCCACGTGACCTTGGAGGTGTCTACGGGCAACGCCGGCTCTTTGGCTTAGAAATGAAGATGAGCACCACTGCCCAGAGTTGGACACGACTAGACTTAATGTCAGGGAAAACCTTTACCTTTACTTTACTGGTACAAAAGGTACCAGTTCCTATCTAAAATTAGAAGATCAGATCGTATCTGATCTTTGAAGCTGACCAAGGCTGGAATGTTATGACCACTTATTCTGATAGAATCATGACAACGTAGATTACGTTTAGCTAATAAAATGCTCCAGAAGGACCAGATCCTATCTGATCTTGGTTAGTGCTTGGATGAGAGACTGCCAGCAGATACCAGGTTATGTTATAAAGGAAAGAACTGGCATTTAAAACCATATCTTGAAGATTTCTTCTTAATCAATACTTCTTCTTAATCAATTTCTTCTTAATCAAGCCATCAAGAGGTGGCTTGAAGGTACTTCCATTCATAAAACAGGAAATATAGACTCAGGGCCTTCCACACAACCATATAACCAGAATATCAAGGCAGATAATCCACAATATCTGGTTTAAACTGGGTTATCTGAGTCCACGCCGACATATAATCCAGTTCGATGTAGATTTTATAAGGCTGTGTGGAAGGAGCCTCAATGAGGGAAGGAATAGTCCTGAGTTTGCAAGACCTGAGCTGTTGTAATACAATACACTTTGAGGTGTCTCATTCATAGGCTGATTTGACAGCATTGCAGTAATTCATTTTGCCCCTATCCCAAGTAGCTATGACGACCTGATAGAAATACTTAACTAAAGCTTCCTATGATTTTTAATGGTTTAAGATAGAGAATGATGGTCCCTCAAATATGGAATACAGATACAGCTTTGGGGAAGGGGCCCTAAAAATGGTTCATTTTAAGGTTTCTGGAAGCATATGAGTCTGCTGTAGCTAAAACAGATGAGAGTTTTGCAACGTCTTATTCTCTCCCCCCATCCTTGAGAAGCACCCCATTTTGGCCCTACCTGTAGGGTGGTGATGGGTCATTCTTCCGCTTTCTACACTGACTTGAATCAAGGTGTTGAGGTCCGAGGGACGTGGATACCTGAGGAAAACATTGGTCAGGAATCAGGATAGATCTGAGACTGGCCTTCAACCATTCTACTGTTTTAGCATTTCTGTTGTTCCTACCACATATCCTTTTACACTACATGCAGTCATGCTGGCCACGGACCTAGGAGGGTCTACGGACAATGCTGGCTCATCGGCTTAGAAATGGAGATGAGCACCACCCCCCAGAATCGGACACAACTAGACTTAATGTCAGGGAAAACCTTTATCTTTACCTTTTTACCCTCTTACCTAAGCCCAATGCACATGGACCTCATGGCTGCCCCGCAACCGGTTGCATTGGGGTTGAAGGGGATGCGATAGCCTCCTGGCTCCCCAGGACGCAACTGAGATGTTCCTGCAGCCATGAAAAGACAAATCGTGATAGACTGGGATGTCAAACGGGCCGAGATATAGAAGATAGGCATGACGTTTCCCCCCATAGTATTTTATAGCATTCTACCCACACTGCCATCTTACTTATTGCTTTTATAAAACACTAGCCGTCTCCTGCCACACGTTGCTGTGGCCCAATCTGTGTAAATGTATTTTGTGTGTGTATAAATGTGTGTATATATTTGTGTATATGTGTATATGTGTGTTTGCATATATGTGTGTGTGGTTTTGCGCATACATTGTAAAAAAAATTGCTTTTTAAGTCTCTTTTGCTGTGTTTTTCAGTGTTTTTATAAGTGATGGTCACTCCTTGGCCTGATAGGTGCATTGTGTCCAAATTTGGTGTCAATTCGTCCAGTAGTTTTTGAGTTATGTTAATCCCACAAACGAACATTACATTTTTATTCATATAGATTCCACATTAAGGATGGCTTCCTGGATCTGAGTAATCCATCTATCTATAATTGTTACTACTTGCATGAAGTACCTTTTGTTGGGGCATGTAAAAATCAGCTGGTGAGTGTATTAACTGAAAAATGAAAGGCACCAAGCTGATTGGTTGGGCTATGCCCAGAAGCTAGCTGAGCCTGGGATTTTTGACAACAGTTACATGTTTAAGCTTTCTGTGGAGGAGCTTGCCAAGATAGTTTGTATTTTTGCTTCTTGGCTGCTGGAAGAATATTTCTCACATGAACAACTAAGAGCCATTTCTATTTATATCTCTCAAAGGACATTGTGTGAGTCAATGCAACTGTTCTCATGACTGTATATATGTTGCTTTGCATAACAAAAGAGTAAACACATTATTCTTTACTGATCATTTGCATAGCATATCTTTTCTCTAACAAGAGAGTGTGTGGATTGGTAAAGACGTGAACTACGTATAGTTTTTTATTCCGCCACACCTTTGAGGCATATTACCTAAAATGCTTGTAGGTCCAGGCTTCCTGCCTTCCATATCTTTCATGGCTTCAACATAGCGTCTGGCCAGCTCTTGGAACAGTTCTTCATCAGTTTTTCCTGAATAGAATAAGCAGGAATTTTTTTAAAAGCCTCTTAAATGCATTTGTCCAACTTTTCTCCTACTTTGCCCAATTCCCCCAACCTGATGCCTTTTAGAAATATCAGACTGCAAGTCCCATTATCCAGTTTCTAGTGAGAGAGAGCCTGAGGTCTGAATTCTAATTCTTGAAGTCTCTCGTTTCCCTTGAAATGTTCCCTTCTGTGCGAAGGCACCGTTAAGCAATAATCCATTACACCATTTTTTCATTGATGTGAGCACGCATATTCAGACCGATTATGTCAGTAATAGCTAATTAGCCTCCTAGTTTTCTCCCATTGTTTTATGAGAGGATTTATGTCCTTGCTGTGTCAACCATTGTTCTACTCCCATTACACCACCCCTGGGGCTTAGCTTTGAAATCTTAGCAAAACAACTCATTAATCTGGGTTGCTGAGAGTTTTCCAGGCTCTATGGCCATGTTCTAATGCTTCTGCAACATGGCCATACAGCCTGGAAAACTCACAGCAACCCAGTGATTCCAGTCATTGGTCAAACTGGCCCTTATAGAGACTTTTAGGTACAGAGCAGAGCAGTGATCAATATCAACTTGCATTATTTTTTACGCTATGAAATGATTATCAATATACACAGCGTAATACTGGCTACCAGTATTTAAAAAACTCTAAAATTACAACAGCAAAACAACAGAGATGAAACAATCTGGCACATCTAATCACCTCTCAACAAAAGATTGCCCCAGGCATTGCCAGGCCATCAAATGCTAATCAAGGTGGTTAGTTGAAACATTCACACCTAGCTCCAGCAGACAAGAGTCCTTTGTCCCACCCTGGTCATTCCACAGATATATAAACCCTTTTTCCTAGTTCCAAAAGACCCCACTACCTCTGAGGATGCTTGCCATAGATGCAGGCGAAACGTCAGGAGAGAATGCCTCTAGAACATGGCCATATAGCCCGAAAAAACCTACAACAACCCAGTGATTCCGGTCATGAAAACCTTCGACAATACATACACAGCGTTGTTTGCAAATCAAAGCAGTAGCAAAGCACACATTTGCAATTATGGTCATGTTGAGTACACTTGTTAAGCAGTTATCATTAGCAAATATAACATGCTGGTAAGTTTATTATTAGCAAATATTGTTAAGCAAATATCATAGATTTCAATTATTCCAACCTATGTCTCTTCACTCCCAGGTTAAACATAATAGTAATTTCTTCACTTTCATGGGGTTTTGTTTCCCTAACCCCGATGAATATGGAGTGCACACTCAGTACTATTACTACTATATGAGCCTATTAGAAGGACAACTGACATAGAGAGACCTCTGTTGACTTTCTTGCAGTTTCTCTGAAAGTACAATTATGCCAATGGGCACAAATATGGCATCAATTCACTGAGAAGTGGGAACTGCTGATATCCCCCACATCAGATAGACTTTCAAAGCCCTTCTAATCTGGAGCCAACCTTAACATAAGCCCAGTTCTAATGAAATAATGTCCAAGTGCAACCCGCTTTTGAAAGAACCATCTCAAATACTTCTGCAAGCCCACCATGGCACCATGCTCCAGAGTCCTGGGTGTTATAGATTTCAGCACTTTCTGCTGCTCACCTGTGGCCAGGGCCTCAGCGGTAGCCAGGTGCAGAACGGTGTCATCACTGACCGGCCAATCAGGGAGTGCTGCCTGGACCTTGCTGAGGCCCCCCATTTCTTGGAGCTCTTGGTGGATCTGGGGTCCTGAAGTGCAGTACTCCCAGCGCTGGTTGCGGTATCCAAGGGCATCACCTGCACCAGAGAGCACCATGGCCGCCTGGTAGCGTTCCTTAGGGGGAACCCGGGAGCTGCAGTTGAATGTACACATGGAGAGGGTTATATGAAGCTTGGAAACCAGTGCTTGGAACAATTATTTGTTCATATGTTAATACAGTCCCCATTTGGCAGGGATGATTCCCAACAATCCCGTCATCCCGCTTTTTCAGCTGCTTTTAAAGTGTCCCATTTTTTTCTCCCTTCCTCTTTATCCTAGGTCTACTTCAATGATGATGATGATGATTATTATTATTATTATTATTTCCAAAGTGTACTCATTATAACATAATTATTGGTATTTTATTTATTTATTGTGTCGGGAGCAAACCAAACAGTTGTACTGCATTTTTTAACAAACAAACAAACAAAACACAAAGTTTGCAAGCTTGGTAGTTGATTAAATGTCCTTTGACCAGTAGCTGGCCACTTGGAGTGCCTCCTCTGGTGTGACTATAAGAAGGTCCTCCACTGTGCATGTAGCAGGGCTCAGGTTGCATCGCAGCAGATGGTCTTCTCCACACTCACATGTCGTGGATTCCACTTTGTAGCCCCATTCCTTGAGGTTGACTCTGCATCTCGTGGTGCCAGAGCGCAGTCTGCTCAGCGCCTTCCAAGTTGCCCAGTTTTCTGTGTGCCCAGCGGGGAGTCTCTCATTTGGTATCAGCCATTGATTGAGGTTCTGGGTTTGAGCCTGCCACTTTTGGACTCTCGCTTGCTGGGGTGTTCCAGAGAGTGTCTCTGTAGAACTTAGAAAACTATTTCTTGATTTAAGTCGTTGATGTGCTGGCTGATACCCAAACAAGGGATGAGCTGGAGATGTCACTGCCTTGGTCCTTTCACTATTGGCTGCTACTTCCCGGTGGATGTCTGGTGGTGCAATACCAGCTAGACAGTGTAGTTTCTCTAGTGGTGTAGGGCGCAGACACCCCGTGATGATGCGGCATGTCTCATTAAGAGCCATGTCCACTGTTTTAGCGTGGTGAGATATGTTCCACACTGGGCATGCGTACTCAGCAGCAGAGTATCATAGTGCAAGGGCAGGTGTCTTCACTGTGTCTGGTTGTGATCCCCAGGTTGTGCCAGTCAGCTTTCGCATGATATTATTTCTAGCGCCCACTTTTTGCTTGATATTCAGGGAGTGCTTCTTGTAAGTCAGGGCACGGTCCAGGGTGACTCCCAGGTATTTGGGTGTGCTGCAATGCTCCAGTGGGATTCCTTCCCAGATAATCCTCAGAGCTCAGGATGCTTGTCTGTTCTTAAGGTGAAAAGCACATGTCTGTGTTTTCGATGGATTAGGAATCAGCTAGTTTTCCCTGTAGTAGGTGGTAAGGGCACCTAGAGCTTCGGAGAGCTTCTGTTCTACCATCTCAAAGCTCCCTGCTTGAGCAGTAATGGCACGATCATCAGCATAGACGAAGCTCTCTGTCCATTCTGGCAATGGCTGGTCATTTGTGTAAATGTTGAACATGGATGGAGCAAGCACGCTCCCCTGAGGCAGGCCATTCTTCTATTTCTGCCATCTGCTTCTCTGGCCCTGGAACTCAACAAAAAAGCTCCTGAGCCAACCTTAGGAAATGGGCCTACAAAGTGGAATCCACTACATGCGAGTGTGGAGAAGAGCAAACTACAGACCACCTGCTGCAATGCCACCTGAGCCCTGCTACATGCACCATGGAGGACCTTCTTGCAGCAACACCAGAGGCACTCTAAGTGGCCAGATATGGGTCAAAGGACATTTAATCAACTACCAAGCTTGCAAACTTTGTGTTTTGTCTGTCTGTCTGTCTGTTTGTTTGTTTTGTTAAAAATGTAATACAACTGTCTGGTTCCTCCTGACACAATAAATAAGTAAATCCCTTTCCTCCTTCCTTCTCTCTTTCCTTCCTCCTTCGATCCTTTTTGTCTTTCCTTCCTTCTCTCTTTCCTCCCTCCTTCCCTTTCTCCTTCCTTCCATCCCTCCCTTCCTCCCTTTCATCCTTCCTTCCTTCTCTCTTTCCTTCCTCCTTCCCTTCCTTCGATCCCTTTTGTCTTTCCTTCCTTCTCTTTCCTCCCTCCTTCCCTCTTTCTCCTTCCTTCCATCCTTCCCTTCCTCCATTTCATCCTTCCTTCCTTCTCTCTTTCCTTCCTCCATCCTTTCCTTGCATCCCTTTTGTCTTTCCTTCCTTCTCTTTCCTCCCTCCTTCCCTTTCATCCTTCCTTCCTTCTCTCTTTCCTTCCTCCTTCCCTTCCTTCGATCTCTTTTGTCTTCCCTTCCTTCTCTTTCCTCCCTCCTTCCCTCTTTCTCCTTCCTTCCATCCTTCCCTTCCTCCATTTCATCCTTCCTTCCTTCTCTCTTTCCTTCCTCCATCCTTTCCTTGCATCCCTTTTGTCTTTCCTTCCTTCTCTTTCCTCCCTCCTTCCCTTTCTCCTTCCTTCCATCCTTCCCTTCCTCCCTTTCATCCTTCCTTCCTTCTCTCTTTCCTTCCTTCTTCCCTTCCTTCGATCACTTTTGTCTTTCCTTCCTTCTCTTTCCTCCCTCCTTCCCTCTTTCTCCTTCCTTCCATCCTTCCCTTCCTCCATTTCATCCTTCCTTCCTTCTCTCTTTCCTTCCTCCATCCTTTCCTTGCATCCCTTTTGTCTTTCCTTCCTTCTCTTTCCTCCCTCCTTCCCTTTCTCCTTCCTTCCATCCTTTCATCCTTCCTTCCTTCTCTCTTTCCTTCCTTCTTCCCTTCCTTCGATCCCTTTTGTCTTTCCTTCCTTCTCTTTCCTCCCTCCTTCCCTCTTTCTCCTTCCTTCCATCCTTCCCTTCCTCCATTTCATCCTTTCTTCTCTCTTTCCTTCCTCCATCCTTTCCTTGCATTCTTTTGTCTTTCCTTCCTTCTCTTTCCTCCCTCCTTCCCTCTTTCTCCTTTCTTCCATCCTTCCCTTCCTCCCTTTCATCCTTCCTTCTCTCTTTCCTTCCTCCATCCTTTCCTTGCATCCCTTTTGTCTTCCCTTCCTTCTGTTTCCTCCCTCCTTCCCTCTTTCTCCATCCTTCCATCCTTCCCTTCCTCCTTTTCATCCTTCCTTCTCTCTTTCCTTCCTCCATTGCTTCCTTCCATCCCTTTTGTCTTTCCTTCCTTCTCTTTTTGCACCCTCCTTCCCTCTTTCTCCTTCCTTCCATCCTTCCCTTCCTTCCACTTCTCTCTTTCCTTCCTCCTTTTCTTCCACCACCGGGTAGCCAGTCCTCTTAGCAGGGACTGCTAGTATGTGGCCCCCAAGTTAGAAAGTTTTCCCATGCCTGTTGTAGTTTCACAGCACTTCAACTGTCATGGCTTAATGCTGTGGAATCATGGGAACTGTTGCTTGATAGTGTTGCATTATCCAGGCGTTTTAAAGGGTCCTTAACCTTATTTGCCAGAGTTTTGGGACCTCAGTAAACTACAAATCCCAAGATTCCAAAGTATAGAGGAACTCTGAAATGGAGATGCACCCCAAAAAGGCGAAGGGGATTTTTAATCGGTGCGAATATTAGGCCTGATTTCCAGCCCATTTCGAATGGCGTTGCAAACTGCAAAGGGAGAAAGCCATTCTTGGAAGGGGGGATTGAGGGGGTGATTGCAAGGAGTTGGGGGTCACGGCTACATTATCATCCAGTGCTGTTTGGTTTTGGCCAAACTGGGGAAGCAAAGCAACGATCAGCTGCTGCTTACGATCCTTCCATGGCGCTTTTTGGCAAGACTTCGGCCCGACTTCAGCTGCCCTCCTCCTCCTCCAGGCTCTTCCTTTGGGATGGCGAAGCCAAGGGACGCCTCCTCGTCAGCCGGCCAAAGTCCAAGGGGAGGCTCTTAAAGGAAAACCCCCTTCAACCGACCCTCCCACTCAAAAAGCACCAGGTCTTGTCTAATCTGGGAAGCTATGCAAGATCAGCCTTAGCTAGTTCAATGGGAGACCGCCATTGAATAGTAGGGGCTGCAGAGGATATTCCAAAGGAAGGAGCTCTCCTGTTTATCCCTTGCCAACATGTTAAGGAACTCAATAGATTGCCACCCATATAAATAAAAATGTAATATCCGTTTGTGGGATTAGCACAACTCAAAAACCACTGAACGAATTGACACCAAATTTGGACACAAGACACCTACTAACCCAATGTATGTCCTTCACTCAAAAAATTGATTTTGGCATTTGGGAGTTGTAGTTGCAGGGATTTATAGTTCACCTACAATCAAAGAGCATTCTGAACTCCACCAAGGATGGAATTGAACCAAACATAGCACACAGGACTCCCATGACCGACAGAAAACACTAGAAGGGTTCGGTGGGCATTGATCTTGAGTTTGGGAGTTGTAGTTCACCTCCATCCAGAGAGCACTGTGGACTCAAACAAGGATGGATCTGGACCAAACTTGGCACGGATATTCCATATGCCCAAATATGAACACAGATGGAGTTTGAGGGAAATAGACCTTGACATTTGGGAGTTGTAGTTACTGGGATTTATAGTTCACCTACAATCAAAGAGCATTCTGAACCCCAACAACAACAGAATTGGGGCAAACTTCCCACACAGAACCCCCATGACCAACACAAAATACTTAAGGCTGTGCTGTCGCACGCTGGGCCTGTGCATATGACTGTAGACAGGACATAAATTCTGTGTGCCCAACGGGACTCCGGGGCTGCCTCAGATTAAAGGCCTTTGGATTTCCTTAAACAGAGTCTTTAGATTGCTTAAAGGTTCAACAAAGGTCTTTATTAATGAAAACAAACAGGTACTTTAAGGCTTTCTTAACAGTCTATTGGCTCTCTCTCAATCTCATCCACAGGGAACAGGCACTGTCTTCATAACTGTATACTAACTAATGGGGAAATCCTTAACTTCTAATCTGGGCAGTCTGTCTTTGCCTCTGTTGGCGTGGAGCCCCTACACCCGGTACCAACTGCTTCTGGCTTCCGCGAGTGACCCTTACCAAGCAGAGCTTTGTAGACTTCCAGGGAAAAAGGAGTTCAGGTTTCAGTGATGGCTAACTGAAGTCCCTCAGCAAAGGAGCTGTGAGGCTGTACGACCCTCGGCCAAGCTGTGGGCTGTATAACCCCAGCCAAGCTGTAGACTGTAATCTCCCCGGCCAAGCCGTAGAAGACGAAGCTTTCTACAGGAGCTCTTGGTATTATGTCCTGCATGAAAAGCTTCTCTGTGTGGACTGAACTGGCTCCTATTCCCTCCAAAACCCAAAAAGGAGGCGGGACCAGGGAACCTAACTATAATTGACAGGTGGCTTGCCCTATGATTGCAGCCAAAAGAAGCCACCTGTCTGCAGAGTCCCTGAAACTTAGGACTACAACAAACATTCAATGCAAAGCAAACAAAATTGGAGCTCCTGGTATAGCTGTACCTGCAGAAAGGCCATCCAGTCCAACTCCCTTCACCAGGGCAAGAAAACGTAATCAAAGCCCTCCTGACAAAGAGCCATCCAGCCATAGATATAGATAGATATATATGATTCCACATAACACCAATCTTACTACAGCTGCATTGGTTACCAATTGAGCACCGGATCACTTTCAAAGTGATGGTGCTCACCTTTAAGGCCTTGCAAGGTCTGGGGCCGATGTATCTGAGGGACCGCCTCACTGCCACTTCATACATGAGGCCCTACCAACCCCAGAGATCCCTCCGTTCTGAGGACCAAGATCTATTGGAAGTCCCCAGTGTCAAGATCTTGCGTCTAACAGCAACCAGACACAGAGCCTTCACAGCAGTGGCACCATCACTCTGGAATACTCTGCCACCTGAAGTCCGTGCCTTGCGGGACTTACCAGCTTTCCGCAGGGCATGTAAGACATACATGTTTCGACAGGCTTTTAATGTTTGATAGTGTTGTTTTTAAATCGTTTTAAATTGCTTTTAAATTGTGTTAGATTTTAGCCTGTTCTTGTAAGCTGCTCCGAGCCCCAGGGGAGTGGCGGCATATAAGTTTAAATAATAAATAAATAAATAAATTCACACAGAGAGATATAGTATCATACATTTAAAAGGGACCCCTAAAGAAGGACAATTATATGTTGCATGTTCCAGAGTAGGCAAATCAGACAAAGAAGCAGCAAGAAATACCATTTACCCACAAGCATAAAGAAATTACATATATTAGAAACCAACACTTTGTCGTTACTTTATTTTCCAGATCACCAGACTGGGCCACAGCAACGTGTGGCAGGGGACGGCTAGTAAGTCATAAGACTTATACATACAATGTCCACAGTGTAGAATTGGTACAGTTTGACACCACTTTAATGATCATGGCTCCATGCTATGGAATCCTGAGAGTTGTAGTTTAGTCAGGCACCAACACTCTGGCATTTATTGTGACATTTATTAAGAAGTTAAATACTTGGCATTACAGTGTTCCCTCACTTCCAGTACCACCCGCGATAAGTGAAAATCCGTGAAGTAGAGACGCTATATATATATATATATACACACACACACACACACACACACACACACGCACACACTAGCTGTCCCCTGCCACGCATTGATGTGGCCCACTCTGTGTATATGTATTTTGTATGTGTGTGTGTATGCATATGTGTGTGTATATATTTGTGTATATGATATCGAGCTAGAATTTAGAGGCTCCTGCCCGGGAGAGAGGAGCCCTTAGATCCACCAAGAAGGATCCGGTACTCTGGCGAGCAAAGAGGAAAAGAGCCAAGAATTTTCCCTGAATTTTCCCAAATAAATCTCACTAAAGTTGAAGAAAAGTCACCGAGTTGTATTTATTTTGTCCAGCTGGAACAGATGTCAAACCGCGATAGTTCGTCAGGAGAGACATGCAAGCAGTACAATTTGGTACATTTTTATAGCAAAACAGAGCTGTCAAAGTTCAAATTTCCCGCCCCCCGCCCCTCAGCTCGCTTCTTTCTGATTGGTCAGTGTCATCAGCTGGAGAGGAGGCGCGGCCAGCCTGGCTGCGCCTCCGCCAATCAGAAAGCCAGCGCCGCTTCCAGCCTGCAGCCAATGAGAGTGGAGGAGGCGGTCAACAAAGGGGCCTGAGGCTGTTAGGAATTGTGGGAGTTGGAGTCTAAAACACCTGGAGAGTCCAAGTTTGCCCATGCCTGCTATATATGTAATGTAATAGTTTGTACTATGGTCCCAGGGAGATTTAAACTAAATGGGACTGAAATTTATTTTAATGCACGGGAGGGCAGAAACAGAATTAGTCCAGCGGCTCCTGGGAGGCAACATCAGAACGGCATCCGGAGACCACCTTGCTGTTCACAAACTCCTGGAGAATTGGCATGAGTTGCTCCAAACCTTTGGTGATCTGATCCAGCTTGCTCAGGATATCCGAACGGACAAAACACAGTCTGGAGAGAAAGGAATCCTCTTCCAGATCATCCTCCTGTTTCTGCAAGGGGTCTGAAGAAAATGGGAAAAAAGATAATGACAAATAAACACAGAGAGAGAGAGGCTGGAATGGGATTGACCAAAAGCACTAGATCCTGTCTGATCTTGAAAGCTAAGCAGGGTGAGTCCTGGTCAGTCCTTGGATGGGGTATCAACAAGGAACAACTGTTGCAGTAGGCTGCATTTCAAAGGAAAGAACTGGCTGAGGCAACTGTTGTCATAAGTCAACAGGCACCTGAAGTCACATGAAGGCACATATGCACCAAGAGATAAGTGTTATTTCCTTTCTTGATATTCCACTGCTGTGTGTTATTGAGGGACACTAAGGTCCCTTCTACACTGCCATATAAAATCCAGATTATCTGATTTGAATTGGATTATATGGAAGTGTAGACTGATGTAATCCAGTTCAAAGCAGATAATGTGGATTATCTGCTTTGGTAATCTGGATTATATAGCAGTGTAAAAGGAGCCTAAGGGGACATCTACACTGTAGAATTAATGCAGTTTGATACTACTGTTGGACGAGTGGTCTTATTAACAAAAGACCCTCTTCATAAATGCACAGCAGAGGAGCATATCAGCAGCAACGTGACCCAGCACCAGTAGCCAAAAGTGATAAAAAGGACAAAAATACAAAGACCAATGTTATCTCGTCCATAAGAGGCTATATTGTTGTTGTTGTTGTTGTTGTTGTTGTTGTTGTTGTTGTTGTTATTGGAGACTATATTATTATTATTATTATTATTATTATTGTCCAACTATATTATTATAGCAAAATAATATAGTTACACTATTTACAAGAAAAAAGGATTCCATGACACAAATAAAGTTCAACTTTCACACTGCCACTTCATACATGAGACCTTCTCATACCAAGGTTTACCTCACACTGTAAGGCCTTCCCACAGACTAAGGCTTTCTCTCACAGACTTTCTCCCACTGAGGCTGTTCTCTCACACAGGCTTCTCTCAGACTGAGGCGTTACTAAGCAACAGGCACACCTGTTTATATAGAACTGCAGCTTTTGCAGAGTCATTGCAGCCATTTAACCCTTTCAGGGTTTTTTGTGTGTGTCAGGAGCGCCTTGAGAAACTTCAAGTTGCTTCCAGTGTGAGAAAATTGGCTGTCTGCAAGGACGTTGCCCAGGCGATGCTCAGATGTTTTTATCTTTTACAATCCTTGTGGGAGGCTGCTCTCATGTCCCTGCATGGGGAGCTGGAGCTGACAGAGGGAGCTCATCCGCGCCCTCCTGGATTCGAACCTCTGACCTGTCGGTCTTCAGTCCTGCCAGCAGAAGGGTTTTAATCCATTGCACCATCGGGGGATCCTTACTTTAAAATGTGCTTTACTCACATTTTTGTAATTAAAAATACCTAGTTTATTTTTAATATTTCTGAGAACTACCATGGCTTAATGCTATACAATCATGTGAGTTGTAGATTTATAAGGTCTGCCAAAAAGCACGGGTTCCTCACCAATGCTATGCAATCCTGGGATTCCATTGCATTGAGCCATGGCAGTTAAAGTGGTGCCAAACTACATTAATTCTTCCGTTCAGATGCATCCTTACTGTGTAAGGGCTTCCTGTCCTAATTGGTTAAATGTACCCTCGCACTCAACCCACTATTGGATCTCTTACCATCAACTTGCAAAGTCACTTCCCAGATGACAACCTCTGGCAAATATGTGACATAACATCTGTATTTGCCAGAGTTTTCTGCCGAAACCTGGGAGATGGCCAGGGAAGCATTGCCTTTCATCAGCTCATCCTCGTTCAGGCTGCTTGCTTGCTTGAACATGGTCACCATGTCATCAAACTCTGCCAGCTGTTTGCCCCGGTGAAACCACAAGATTGAGAAAAGGCTGAGGTCTGGAGTCGTGTCATTGATGGTAAACATGCAATCCAGCAAAACATCATCCCCCACAGCAGCTTTCACCAGCGAAGGGCCTGTCTGAACATGGAGCTTCTTGGCTGGTCAGGGCACATGAAAAAGTAGAAAAGAAAAAGGCATGAGAACCAGCATTGTCCCTTTTTCATCGTAGCTTTGGAATTAAAAGAAACCCAAGGGATAAAATGGTACAACTGGTTCAACTGGTTGGAGCAGCCATGAACTTTCTACCCTGGAGGATTCCTTGGAATAATTTTCAGCTGCGTAAACTTTATTATAGTCAGCCCTCCACATTTCTGGGTTTGACTTTTGCTGATTTTAGTAAAATGTTCTTTCTGGGAATCTCTACACCCTATTATGTAACATTATGGTCAATTTCTGCAAGCAGTGTTGTGTAGTAGTTTGGGTGCTGGACTATGATTCTGGAGACCAGGTTTCGAATCTCTGCTCAGCCCTGGACAGGTCACACACTCTCAGCCTCAGTGGGAAACAATGACAGTGGGACAATAAATACATCTTGCCAATTTATTTTTCATGTTGGGAGCAACTTGAGAAACTGCAAGTCGCTTCTGGTGTGAGAGAATTGACCATCTGCAAGGACGTTGCCCAGGGGATGCCCAGATGTTTTACCATCCTGTGGAAGGCTTCTCTCATGTCCCTACATGAGAAGCTGGAGCTAACAGACGGGAGCTCACCCTGATTACAAACCGGATTACAAACCGCCGGTACAAGAGTTTAACTTGTACCGGCGGTTTAATTGGTTCCATCTTGCCAATTAAAACCCAGTGATAGTCACCTTAGGTTCCCCATAAGTCGGAAAATACTCTAATGCGCACAACAGTAAAGGTCTCTGTAGTAGCAAGTCACAAACAATGGTGTTACTTGTATATGACATTGATGGGAAATGTCATATTACAAGTAACACCATTGTTGTTGTAATATGACCAATGATGGGAAATGTAGTACAATACATCCAAAACATGCCAGCTTGAAAGCGGACAATTTAATATATTTTGTGAGTACCTTTCTTTGTTTCTTTGGGATTTTTTGTTTGTTTGTTTGTTTTGTGTCAGGAGCAATTTAAGAAACTGCAAGTTGCTTCTGGTGTGAGAGAATTGGCTGTCTGCAAGGACATTGCCCAGGTTACACCCGGATGTTTGATGTTTTACCATCCTTGGGGGAGGCTTCTCTTATGTCCCTGCATGGGGAGCTGGAGCTGACAGAGAGAGCTCTCCCTACACTCAAACTGCTGACCTGTCAATCAGCAGTCCTGCCGGCACAAGAGTTTAATCCATTGCACCACCTGGGGCTGGGTGGCTATTAAAGCTGTAAAAGGCTAATAGTTCTCAAATATAATATGAATAGGAAGAAAGTTGGTATAATAAATATGTTACAACTACTTTTTAGAGGTTTACCAAAAAGCAATCAGCAGCAACCCAAGTAAACACAGTGCACAGCTTGTTTAACACAGACATGAATACAAGCAGGAATTATTTTTTAAACAAGAACTCACTGGCATTTCCAAGGCCGCAAAAGACAGCAAGAAGGATCAATGACAAGATGTCCATTTTTTGCAAGTGGCTTCAGCTCTCCTCTAGAACTAGTAGATGCGCCTTATATCAGAGTCAACAAGTCAAGTGGGAATGGTGTTGGGTGTTGATCTGTATTATCAACATGCACGGCAAATACCCACTGGCATCCCACGATAACGGGGGTGTCGGTGTCTGCCTGGCACTGTGCCTATCGTGGTTTAAATTCTGGCATGCCCACTTATCATTTTCCTCAGTGCTGAGCAAGAAATTAACAGTTTTCTCATGCATATTCCATATTGAATAAAATTCATAATAAAGTCATCCCTCCACATTCTCTGTTTTGGCTTTTGTGGATTTTATTATTCAATGAATGGTTTTTTCACATTGATTAAAATGTTCTCCATAGAAATTAACAGGTCTTCCAGTGTGGCTCTATAGTCAACTTCCTTCAGTCATGCTGGATTTCTAGACAGATTCTCCAGTGAAATATTTTGGTCAGCTTCTAGGAAGAATACTCCTCCAAGGATGAAAATATAAATGAACCAAGATGGTAGCAATTTTACTTAGGCAATCCCTGTCCAAGTATGATGGCCTTCCAAGCGCAATGTCTTGGTGTTGGATACGTAGGTGGCTGTGGAGCCCTATTCTTGACCCGCATGTTTTCCTGCAATGAGAATATTGGTTTCCAGGTGGAAAGTGGTCCTGGTCAGGGTTGGCTTGACGTGCCTGCCTCTTGGCATGTTTCTCCCTTTAGTTCCTCTTCGAGTTCCACAGCACTGCTGGTCACAGCTGACTTCCAGTTAGAGTGCTCAAGGGCCAGGGCTTCCGAGTTCTTAGTATCTATGGCATAATTATTAAGGTCTCTTTTCCTGTACACATTCTGTTTTCTGTTCTTGAGGTGGTAGTAACTGCTTTAGGAAACAGTGATCGGGCATGATGGTAGCAATATGGCATCAAACTCTAGACAAAAGACTTGGCCTATACAATACACGTTGGCTTCCTTATCCAAAATACTTGGGACTGGACCTGATTTGGATACGGGACTTTTTTTTCAGATGTTCTGATATCTGTATGTGTATATATGTCCATAAATCTTGGAGAAAGGACAAAAGTCTGAGCATACTTTCCTCTTTTTGTCATTTGTTATTTCAGTGCTCCGTGACAAAAGGGAAGGTTTTGAGAACTGAAAAACAGCATATACATGACATCTCTCAACATCGTGTGCTCACCGTGAAATTAAAGTCTTTACCTTTGCCTGTGTATTTGGGTCTCATTGCATGTCATATGTAACAAGACATTCGATGTTTGCCTGTGTCTGTTTATATACTGTAATCCGCTCTGAGTCCCCTTGGACAGAAGGGCGGAATATAAATAAAGTGTTCTTGTTATTATTATTAAATAGTATTTTTAGAATCTTAAATAGTATATTTAAATAGTATATTTAGAATCTCCCTCTATGAACCATCCGGAGGTTAAGATCTTCTGGGGAGGCCCTACTTTCAGTCCCACTGCCTATGCCGGCGCGACTGGTGGGGATGAGAGACAGAGCCTTCTCAGTGGTGGCCCCTGGGCTGTGGAACTCCCTCCCTAGTGGAATTAGATCGGGCCTTTCCCTCCTGTCATTTTGCAATCAAGTGAAAACTTGGCTTTGGGAGCAAGTTTTTGGCCCAGCCTAATTATCCTTGCAATACAATTGGAATTGGGGCCCCGGTGGTGCAGTGGGTTAAAGCACTGAGCTGCTGAGCTTGTTGATCGAAAGGTCGCAGGTTGATTCCGGGGAGCGGCGTGAGCTTCCGCTGTCAGCCCTAGCTTCTGCCAACCTAGCAGTTCAAAAACATGCAAATGTGAGTAGATCAATAGGTACCGCTCCGGCAGGAAGGTAACGGCGCTCCATGCAGTCATGCCAGCCACATGACCTTGGAGATGTCTACGGACAATGCTGGCTCTTCAGCTTAGAAATGGAGATGAGCACCACACCCCAGAGTCAGACATGACTGGACTTAATGTCAGGGGGCTACCTTTACCTACCTACAATTGGAATTGGCATTAGACTGATGAATATGATTATCTGGCTTTGGATATATGCACAATAGTTGTCTAACATTTACATATATTGCTTTAATGTTGTTTCAAACTGTTGTTTAATTGGCTTTTAATTGTTGTTGTTTGGGTATGAAATAATGGCACTCATGTAAGCCGTCCCGAGTCTCCTTCAGGGTGAGAATGGTGGGATATAAATGTCATAAATAAATAAATCTTAATTAGTCCTCCTCCTCCTCCCCACTTCATGTGGCCTCTGTGGGGTTTTATTATTATTATTCCTGTGCATTTCTATCGAGCATCTGCTAGGAAACTCTATAATTTGAATGAAGAATTAAGAAAATAGGAGCACATTCTGCAACCAAGATAAATAACAAGATGTCATCCCCCTCCCCAGTCCATGTCTCCAGGGGCATTGACTGGTTGTGGGATATACTAGTTTTGTAGACAAGGAGTACTGTAAAGTGTGTAAAGGAAAGTGTGCAAAGAAGGATGTGCTTCACTACAACAAATGTGCCTATCTTCAGCTACATCAAACAGGCAGAAGAGGGAGCATGTGTTAGTAGAGAACACAGTTATTCAGACCCCAGTATGAACTAATTTGCTTGTAGGCATATTTCAATTAGAAGTGTTTGTTTAAAAAGATATAAATGTCCTCTTTATGGTAGATTGCTAGTTCCTCTATGGACAGGTTGGATCTTACCCAGATCTATCTAACCCATCACTCCTTCCTACAACATCCCACCATCTCTTCCTACAACCAGATGCCTGTGAGAACCCGCAAACATAATGTAAAAGCAGTAGCATGCCCCACAATGCTTAGTATTCAAGAGTATGCTGCCTCCGGTACTAAAGATCATATACAGCAGCTTTTCCCTATTTGTCACTTTCCAGAATCCGGGGAGAGCACGGATGAGCTCCCTCTGTCAGCTCCAACTCTCCATTGCAGGGACATGAGAGAAGCCTCCCACAAGGATGACAACACATCAAATGTCCTGGGCAACATCCTTGAAGATGGCCAATTCTCTGACACCAGAAGCAACTTGCAGTTTCTCAAGTCACTCCTGACACACACAAAAAACAGCTTTCCAGATGTGTTGAGCTACATATTGCAACACACTTCATTATGCTGCAATTATTCATTTCAGCAGATCTTGTGGACTCTTCCTATATCAACCCAAGTCTCCCATCTTCTCCATAATTGTATATTGGTTTTGCATCAAGTGAAAAGATAAAGGGATTCTTGGTTTGTTGTTGTTGTTTATTTCACTAAGAATATAAAACAACTCCAGATTGTTTGGGGGGAATTAAAAGGGAGAAGGAGGAGATGACTGTCGAGCTCTTCATCTTGCCAACAAGGATCATAGAAAATTCTCAGGATGTGTCCAGACAAAGTGCAAAGGAGAGCAATAAGTTATGATCACATTTGGGGAAATGGGGAGAAGGTGTCTTCAGGCCAACAGGGTCATTGGAGATCCATGCTTCACACAGATGATCGGAGCCATTGAAGAAAACTGTCTCAATTGGTAACCAATGCAGCTGTAGTAAGATTGGTGTTATGTGGAATTGAGCACCGGATCACTTTCAAAGTGATGGTGCTCACCTTTAAGGCCTTGCATGGTCTGGGGCCGATGTATCTGAGGGACCGGCTCACTGCCACTTCATACATGAGGCCCTACCAACCCCAGAGATCCCTCCGTTCTGAGGACCAAGATCTATTGGAAGTCCCCAGTGTCAAGACCTTGCGTCTAACAGCAACCAGACACAGAGCCTTCACAGCAGTGGCACTATCACTCTGGAATACTCTGCCACCTGAAGTCCGTGCCTTGCGGGACTTACCAGCTTTCCGCAGGGCATGTAAGACATACATGTTTCGACAGGCTTTTAATGTTTGATAGTGTTGTTTTTAAATCGTTTTAAATTTTGTTTCCTTCTGCTTCAGGGTAAGCTTTGTTTAAATTTAGCTGCTTTCAGCACAGCTTTGTTTGAGAGGAGGGGCTTCCTGAGTTTAAAAATTAACTGCCTTGTTTGAGGAGGCGGGGCTTCCTGGTTATCCTATATAAACCAGTGTCTGAACCCAAGGGGCAGCTGGGCTTTCCACAGAAGTTGAGGAAGCAGGAACCCATTTTAAACGGCGCGCGCGAACTCATACACTCAGTAACCTATACTTTCACCCCTGCATACAGACAACATCAAACACACACCAAGAGGAGGTCATTAGCAACCTCCAGATGGAACAAACACGAAAACTTCCCGTCTCATGCACAAGCTGTGGCATGTTCAGCTTTTTCACACTACAATTACGCAATTACATCTGCCCCAAGTGTACACAGATCACGCGCATGGAACACAGGATACGACAACTCGAGGACCGTATTAAGACCCTTAAGGACATTCAGGAACTTGAGCTGTTCTTAGACACCACACACCACACTGGCCTAGACACGCAGCCCATATCACACCAACATTACGGGGAGGCTCAACAGAACAGCACCTCAGATGTCGACAACCCTCAGGCTTGGAGAAATGTCACCCTTAGAAGGACACATAGGACCCGGAAGCCTCCTCAGAATACTTCCGCTCAGCTGCAGTTACACAATAGATTCCAAATTCTCACACAACTACCACCTGACCAAGAAACACAACATATTGGGGAAGACCAGAATGGCTTAGATACTGATCAGTGGCTCATCCTTGATCAGTGTGCAGGGGATAGCCCTGACTGGGACAGCACTTCACAACATTCACACTTGCACAATCCTGCAGGTGTACCATCCCCAACCATAGACCAGAAGCAACAGGAACACATACAGGAGAACCATAGGCTCTTGGACGAATCTCAATGGATTGTCCTTGACGAATGCACCGGGGATGTCGAGGAGGAGGACAACACTTTTCACCTACACAATTCACACCAACAGGATCACTTTTCTGGAGACCTACACACTACATTGCACAAAAGGGGCCCTGTCATTCCTGAAAGTAAACAGGTCTTGGTAGTAGGCGACTCCCTCCTTAGAGGAACGGAAGCTGTCATTTCCAGACCGGATGGGATGGCTCGAGAAATATGCTGCCTACCGGGGGCAAAAATGCACCATATCACTCAGAGGCTCACCAGGCTCCTCAAGCCCTATCACCGTCCTCCCCTCATGTTCATTCATGTAGGAACCAATGATACTGCAAAGCATACGTTTCAAAAGATCACAAATGATTTTCGAGCTCTAGGAGCAAAGCTAAAAGAATGTAATGTACAGGTGGTCTTTTCATCCCTCCTCCCTGTTGTAAGACACGGACCCACAAGAGCCAGAAAAATAGTACAGGTCAATGACTGGCTTAGAAAATGGTGTCAGGAGGAACGCTTTGGCTTCCTCGACCATGGCCTGCTTTTCCAGGAGGATGGCCTACTGGCAAGGGATGGGGTGCATCTCACACAAGTAGGAAAACACCTTTTTGCTCACAGACTTGCAAACCTCATTAGACGCACTTTAAACTAGGTCCACCGGGGGAGGGGGACAACAGCCTTGCGAACACTACTTTACCCATAATGTCTGGGAATCGCCAGAAGGCTAAACGGAGGGCTGCACAAACACAACAAGGACCAAGTACCAAAAGCACAATAATCCCAATTAAACAGCTCAAGGGAAGATCCCAGGGGCTCACATGTCTTTACACTAATACACAGAGCATGGGAAATAAACAAGACGAACTCCAACTTTTAGCACAACACCACAAATATGATATCATAGGGATCACTGAAACCTGGTGGGATGACTCCTATCGTTGGAATGTAGATATCGAGGGGTATAACCTCTTTCACAGAAACCGAACAAAGGGGAGAGGAGGCGGAGTAGCCTTATACGTCAAAAACTCTTATGCTGCAGAAGAGATTCAAGACAGCAATCTGGGAAACCAGCTTGAAATCATCTGGATAAGAATCAAGGGAACTGGGACTCAAAAAGATGTCGTTGTAGGCGTCTACTACAGACCCCCAAGCCAGGAGGAAGAACTTGATGAAGTCTTCTGCCAACAGTTGACCAAACAGGCACAGAGAAGAGATGTAGTAGTCATGGGCGATTTCAACTATCCCGATATTTGCTGGAAAACAAACTCGGCCAAGAGTACAAGGTCCAACAAATTCCTCGCTTGCCTTGCAGACAATTTCATGGTCCAGAAGGTAGAAGAGGCAACAAGGGGATTGGCTACTCTTGATCTCATCCTAACAAATGCGGAGGACCTGATCGATGCGGTCGAAGTGGTAGGATCCTTAGGGGCAAGTGACCATGTGCTCCTGCAATTTGAGGTACAAAGGAAGGCTGAAACTAAGACAAGTCAAACCCGCATTTTGGACTTTAGGAGAGCTGATTTCCAAAAAATGAAGGAAACGCTGAGCAGCATTCCGTGGACACAGATACTAAAAGACAAGGGAGTTACGGATGGATGGAAATTTCTCAAGAGTGAAATACTCAAGGCGCAATTGCATACCGTGCCAACAAAGAGAAAAAATAGGACAAGTGCAAAGAAGCCAGAATGGATGTCCAAAGAACTTCTAACTGTGCTAAGACACAAAAGAGACATGCACAAGAAGTGGAAAAAGGGAGAAATCACCAAAGAAGAATTCAAACAAATAGCCAACACCTGTAGGGAAAAGGTCCGCAAGGCTAAAGCACAAAACGAGCTCAGGCTTGCCAGGGACATTAAAAACAATAAAAAGGGCTTCTATTCTTATGTCAGTAGAAAAAGGAAAAACAAGGAGGCGATAGGACCTCTTCGCGGAGAAGATGGGGCAATGCTGACAGGGGATAGGGAAAAGGCAGAACTACTTAATGCCTTCTTTGCCTCGGTCTTCTCACAAAAAGAGAGTCTTCAACCTCAGCAAGATGGAGTGGATGAGGGATTGGAGGACATCCAACCCCAAATTGGGAAAGAAGTCGTCCAGGAATACCTGGCCGCTCTTAATGAGTTCAAGTCCCCAGGGCCAGATCAACTACACCCCAGAGTATTGAAGGAACTAGCGGAAGTCATTTCGGAACCATTGGCAACCATCTTTGAGAGTTCTTGGAGAACGGGAGAAGTTCCAGCAGATTGGAGGAGGGCCAATGTGGTCCCAATCTTCAAGAAGGGAAAAAAGGACGACCCAAACAACTACCGTCCGGTCAGCCTCACGTCGATACCGGGCAAGATTCTGGAAAAGATTGTTAAGGAAGCGGTCTGCAAACACTTAGAAACAAATGCAGTCATCGCTAATAGTCAACATGGATTTATCAAAAACAAGTCATGCCAGACTAATCTGATCTCTTTCTTCGATAGAGCTACAAGCTGGGTAGATGCGGGGAATGCCGTGGATGTAGCGTACCTGGATTTCAGTAAGGCCTTCGACAAGGTCCCCCATGACCTTCTGGCAAGGAAACTAGTCCAATGTGGGCTAGGCAAAACTACGGTGAGATGGATCTGTAATTGGTTAAGTGGACGAACACAGAGAGTGCTCACTAATGCTTCCTCCTCATCTTGGAAAGAAGTGACAAGTGGAGTGCCGCAGGGTTCCGTCCTGGGCCCGGTCCTGTTCAACATCTTTATTAATGACTTAGATGAAGGGCTAGAAGGCATGATCATCAAGTTTGCAGACGACACCAAATTGGGAGGGATAGCCAATAGTCCAGAGGACAGGAGCAGAATTCAAAACGATCTTGACAGATTAGAGAGATGGGCCAAAACTAACAAAATGAAGTTCAACAGTGACAAATGCAAGATACTCCACTTTGGCAGAAAAAATGAAATGCAAAGATACAGAATGGGGGACGCCTGGCTCGAGAGCAGTACGTGTGAAAAAGATCTTGGAGTCCTCGTGGACAACAAGTTAAACATGAGCCAACAATGTGATGTGGCGGCAAAAAAAGCCAATGGGATTTTGGCCTGCATCAATAGGAGCATAGTGTCTAGATCTAAGGAAGTAATGCTACCCCTCTATTCTGCTTTGGTTAGACCACATCTGGAATATTGTGTCCAATTCTGGGCACCACAATTCAAGAGAGATATTGACAAGCTGGAATGTGTCCAGAGGAGGGCGACTAAAATGATCAAGGGTCTGGAGAACAAGCCCTATGAGGAACGGCTTAGGGAACTGGGCATGTTTAGCCTGAAGAAGAGAAGGCTGAGAGGAGACATGATAGCCATGTATAAATATGTGAGAGGAAGCCACAGGGAGGAGGGAGCAAGCTTGTTTTCTGCTTCCTTGGAGACTAGGACGCGGAACAATGGCTTCAAACTACAAGAGAGGAGATTCCATCTGAACATTAGGAAGAACTTCCTGACTGTGAGAGCCGTTCAGCAGTGGAACTCTCTGCCCCGGAGTGTGGTGGAGGCTCCTTCTTTGGAAGCTTTTAAGCAGAGGCTGGATGTCCATCTGTCAGGGGTGATTTGAATGCAATATTCCTGCTTCTTGGCAGGGGGTTGGACTGGATGGCCCATGAGGTCTCTTCCAACTCTTTGATTCTATGATTCTATGATTCTATGATTCTATGCTTTTAAATTGTGTTAGATTTTAGCCTGTTCTTGTAAGCCGCTCCGAGCCCCAGGGGAGTGGCGGCATATAAGTTTAAATAATAAATAAATAAATAAATAAATTCACACAGAGAGATATAGTATCATACATTTAAAAGGGACCCCTAAAGAAGGACAATTATATGTTGCATGTTCCAGAGTAGGCAAACCAGACAAAGAAGCAGCAAGAAATACCATTTACCCACAAGCATAAAGAAATTACATATATTAGAAACCAACACTTTGTCGTTACTTTATTTTCCAGATCACCAGACTGGGCCACAGCAACGTGTGGCAGGGGACGGCTAGTAAGTCATAAGACTTATACATACAATGTCCACAGTGTAGAATTGGTACAGTTTGACACCACTTTAATGATCATGGCTCCATGCTATGGAATCCTGAGAGTTGTAGTTTAGTCAGGCACCAACACTCTGGCATTTATTGTGACATTTATTAAGAAGTTAAATACTTGGCATTACAGTGTTCCCTCACTTCCAGTACCACCCGCGATAAGTGAAAATCCGCAAAGTAGAGACGCTCTCTCTCTCTATATATATATATATACACACACACACACACACACACACACACACTAGCTGTCCCCTGCCATGCATTGCTGTGGCCCAGTCTGTGTATATGTGTTTTGTATGTGTATGTATATGCATGTATGTGTGTTTATATATTTGTGTATATGATATCGAGCTAGAATTTATTGGTGTTATTGTTCTAATGTTTATTGTTATTGCTTAATGTTTATTGTTTTGCTTTATGAGCTTTATTGTTGTATTTGTTATGCTGTTGTTTTATTGAGGGCCTTGGCCTTTCGTAAGCCGCACCGAGTCCTTCGGGAGATGTTAGCGGGGTATAAATAAAGTTAATAATAATAATAAATAATAATAATAATTTAGAGGCTCCTGCCCGGGAGAGAGGAGCCCTTAGATCCACCAAAAAGGATACGGTACTCTGGCGAGCAAAGAGGAAAAGAGCCAAGAATTTTCCCAGAATTTTCCCAAATAAATCTCATCAAAGTTGAAGAAAAGACACCGAGTTGTATTTATTTTGTCCAGCTGGAACGAATGTCAAACCGCGATAGTTCGTCAGGAGAGACATGCAAGCAGTACAATTTGGTACATTTTTATAGCAAAACAGAGCTGTCAAAGTTCAAATTTCCCACCCCTCAGCTGGCTTCTTTCTGATTGGTCAGTGTCATCAGCTGGAGAGGAGGTGCGGCCAGCCTGTCTGCGCCTCCGCCAATCAGAAAGCCAGCGCGACTTCCAGCCTGCAGCCAATGAGAGTGGAGGAGGCGGTCAACAAACAGGCCTGAGTCTGTTAGGAATGGTGGGAGTTGGAGTCCAAAACACCTGGAGAGCCCAAGTTTGCCCATGCCTGCTATATATGTAATGTAATAGTTTGTACTATGGTCCCAGGGAGATTTAAACTAAATGAGACTGAAATTTATTTTAATGCACGGGAGGGCAGAAACAGAATTAGTCCAGCGGCTCCTGGGAGGCAACATCAGAACGGCATCCGGAGACCAGCTTGCTGCTCACAAACTCCTGGAGAATTGGCATGAGTTGCTCCAAACCTTTGGTGATCTGATCCAGCTTGCTCAGGATATCCGAACGTCCAAAACACAGTCTAAAGAGAAAGGAATCCTCTTCCAGATCATCCTCCTGTTTCTGCAAGGGGTCTGAAGAAAATGGGGAAAAAAGATAATGACAAATAAACACAGAGAGAGAGGCTGGAAAGGGATTGACTTAAAGCACTAGATCCTGTCTGATCTTGAAAGCTAAGTAGGGTGAGCCCTGGTCAGTCCTTGGATGGGGTATCAACAAGGAACAACTGGTGCAGTAGGTTGCATTTCAGAAGAAAGACTTGGCTAAGACAACTCTAATGTATTCATTGCTTTAAAAACCCTATGAAATTCATTGGATATTCATAAATCAACAAGCACTCGCAGGCACATGTGCGCTGAGAGATAAGATAATTTTATTTCTCAATATTCCACTGCAGTGTGATATTGAGGGACACTAAGGTCCCTTCTGCACTGCCATATAAAATCCAGATTATCTGCTTTGAACTGGCTTATATGGAAGAGTAGACTTATAGGAATGGCCGCTCTGAGTCCCCTTGTGGGGAGAAGGGTGGGATAGAAATGTATGAAATAAATAAAATTATATAATCCTGTTCAAAGCAGATCATGTGGATTATCTGCTTTGATAATCTGGATTATATAGCAGTGTAAAGGGGGCCTAAGGGGACATCTACACTGTAGAATTAATGCAGTTTGATGCTACTGTTGGACGAGTGGTCTTAGTAACAAGAGACCCTCCTCATAAATTCACAGCAGAGTAACTTATTAGCAGCAGCGTGACCCAGCACCAGTAGCCAAAAGTGATAAAAAGAACAAAAACACAGAGACCAATGTTATCTCTTCCATAGGAGGCTATATTATTGTTGTTGTTGTTGTTGTTATTGTTATTGGAGGCTATATTATTATTATCCAACTATATTATTATAGCAAAATAATATAGTTACACTATTTACAAGAAAAAAGGATTCCATGACACAAATAAAGTTCAACTTTCACACTGCCACTTCATACATGAGACCTTCTCATACCAAGGTTTACCTCACACTGTAAGGCCTTCCCACAGACTAAGGTCTACCTCACACTGTGAGGCTTTCTCTCACAGACTTTCTCCCACTGAGGCTGTTCTCTCACACAGGCTTCTCTCAGACTGAGGCGTTACTAAGCAACAGGCACACCTGTTTATATAGAACTGCAGCTTTTGCAGAGTCATTGCAGCCATTTAACCCTTTCAGGGGTTTTTTTGTGTGTCAGGAGCGCCTTGAGAAACTTCAAGTTGCTTCCAGTGTGAGAAAATTGGCTGTCTGCAAGGACGTTGCCCAGGGGATGCTCAGATGTTTTGATCTTTTACAATCCTTGTGGGAGGCTGCTCTCATGTCCCTGCATGGGGAGCTGGAGCTGACAGAGGGAGCTCATCCGCGCCCTCCTGGATTCGAACCTCTGACCTGCCGGTCTTCAGTCCTGCCAGCAGAAGGGTTTCAATCCATTGCACCATCGGGGGATCCTTACTTTAAAATGTGCTTTACTCACATTTTTGTAATTAAAAATACCTAGTTTATTTTTAATATTTCTGAGAACTACCATGGCTTAATGCTATACAATCATGTGAGTTGTAGATTTATAAGGTCTGCCAAAAAGCACGGGTTCCTCACCAATGCTATGCAATCCTGGGATTCCATTGCATTGAGCCATGGCAGTTAAAGTGGTGCCAAACTACATTAATTCTTCCGTTCAGATGCATCCTTACTGTGTAAGGGCTTCCTGTCCTAATTGGTTAAATGTACCCTCGCACTCAACCCACTATTGGATCTCTTACCATCAACTTGCAAAGTCACTTCCCTGATGACAACCTCTGGCAAATATGTGACATAACATCTGTATTTGCCAGAGTTTTCTGCCGAAACCTGGAAGATGGCCAGGGAAGCATTGCCTTTCATCAACTCATCCTCATTCAGGCTGATGCCTTCCTTGAACACAGTCACCATGTCATCAAACTCTGCCAGCTGTTTGCCCCGGTGAAACCACAAGATTGAGAAAAGGCTGCGGTCCAGAGTTGTGTCATTGATGGTAAACATGCAATCCAGCAAAACATCATCCCCCACTGCAGCTTTCACCAGCAAAGGGCCTGTCTGAACATGGAGCTTCTTGGCTAATCAGGGCACATGAAAAAGTAGAAAAGAAAAAGGCATGAGAGCCAGCATTGTCCCTTTTTCAACGTAGCTTTGGAATTAAAAGAGACCCAAGGGATAAAATGCTACAAGTCACAAACAATGGTGTTACTTGTATATGACATTGATGGGAAATGTCATATTACAAGTAACGCCATTGTTGTTGTAATATGACCAATGATGGGAAATGTAGTACAATACATCCAAAACATGCCAGCTTGAAAGCGGACAATTTAATATATTTTGTGAGTACCTTTCTTTGTTTCTTTGGGGTTTTTTTGTTTGTTTGTTTTTGTGTCAGGAGCAATTTAAGACACTGCAAGTTGCTTCTAGTGTGAGAGAATTGGCCATCTGCAAAGACGTTGCCCAGGTTAGACCCGGATGTTTGATGTTTTACCATCCTTGGGGGAGGCTTCTCTTATGTCCCTGCATGGGTAGCTGGAGTTGACAGAGGGAGCTCTCCCTGGACTCAAACTGCTGACCTGTCAATCAGCAGTCCTGCCGGCACAAGAGTTTAATCCATTGCACCACCTGGGGCTGGGTGGCTAATAAAGCTGTAAAAGGCTAATAGTTCTCAAATATAATATCATGAATAGGAAGAAAGTTGGTATAATAAATATGTTACAACTACTTTTTAGAGGTTTACCAAAAAGCAATCAGCAACCCAAGTAAACACAGTGCACAGCTTGTTTAACACAAACATGAATACAAGCAGGAATTATTTTTTAAACAAGAACTCACTGGCATTTCCAAGGCAGCAGAAGACAGCAAGAAGGCTCAATGACAAGATGTCCATTTTTTGCAAGTGGCTTCAGCTCTCCTCTAGAACTGGTAGATGCGCCTTATATCAGAGTCAACAAGTCAAGTGGGAATGGTGTTGGCTGTTGATCTGAATTATCAACATGCACGGCAAATACCCACTGGCATCCCACGATAACGGGGGTGTCGGTGTCTGCCTGGCACTGTGCCTATCGTGGTTTAAATTCTGGCATGCCCACTTATCATTTTCCTCAGTGCTGAGCAAGAAATTAACAGTTTTCTCATGCATATTCCATATTGAATAAAATACATAATAAAGTCATCCCTCCACATTCACTGTTTTGGCTTTTGTGGATATGATTATTCATGGAATTGCTTTTTCACATTGATTAAAATGTTCTCTTTAGAAATTGCCAGGTCAGCCTGCATGAGTCTATAGTCAACTTCCTTCAGTCATGCTGGATTTCTAGACAGAACGCCTCTCTAGATTCTCTGGTGAAATTTTTGGTCAGCTTCTAGGAAGACTTTAAAAGATCCCAGAGAGGTAATCTCTCAAGTAAACATACCCAGCAATTTCTAATAATATGCTTTTTCATTTTCACAGGGGTCTTCTCTCCCTAACCCCAGTGAATGTTTGGGACTAATGATGTTCCTGAGGATTCCATGAGGAATTCTCCACCAAGGATGGAGGCATAATTGAACCAAGGCAGTAGCAATATAGCATCAACCTCTACACAAAAGACTTGACCTATACAGTACATATTGTCATCCTTATCTAAAATACTTGGGGCTGGACCTGGATTTTTTTTCCTCAGATTTCCTGATACCTGTATTTGTATGTATGTCCATAAATCTTGGAGATGGGACAGAAGTCTAAGCATGCTTTCCTCTTTTTATCCTCTTTATTATTGCAGTGATCCATGACAGAAGAGAAGGTTTTAAAGTCTGAACAGTTGCATATCTTACAAGGGTTATCCGGAAAGTAAGGTTACAAGGCATGTAGCTTTCATGGGGAATTTTCTCAGGGGAAGTTGGTATCACTGCCATGTAGCAGGAAGCCAGCTGAAGTGAACAAGCAGTGCCAGTCGTCAGTAGCTCACCAACTGGCATTGTGGTGAAGGTTAGAGATATGCATCCTCGTTCCATTCCCCTCCAAGTATGAAGTTTGCGGTGTAATATGCTACCTAAATGCTAAAGGCATGAATGCATGCTAAGGGCATGAATGCAAAATCGTTTCAGCTTATGAAGAGGACTTAATGTGAAGACAGTATGTGACAAAATGGATATGAAATATATTTTGAGACCATGAAGAAACTTTGCAGAGCCAAATGTCGTGAGATACTGATAGCGGAAGTCTGTCTCTTTCATGACAATGTGCTTCTGCACACCGCAAGAATTGCTGACTTCATTTGGTTGGGATGTTTTAAGCCATCCCTCTTACAGCCTTGATCTTGCACCCAGTGATTATCATCTGTTCACTAAATTGAAGGAACACCTTGTGGATAACACTTTTCCGATGACGACAAGGAGAAAATTGAAGTGACTAACTGGTTGAAAAATGCGGAAGGAAACTTCTATGACACAGGCATCAAAAACTTGTCCCACGGGTCACAAAATGTATTGAACTAAATGATGATTATGTGGAAAAATAATGTTATACCTATGGTACAACCTATATAAGTTATATTAAAATACATTTATTATTTGTATTTTTTAAAAAACAATCTTGTAATCTTTATTTCCGGATAACTCTCATACATGACATCTCTCAACGTAGTGTCCCTTCTTGCCCACCTTGAAATTAAAGCTCCTTCCTTAAATAGTATTTTTTTCAGAATCTTAATTTATCCATCTCCCACACTCCATGTGGCCTGTTTGGGTTTTTTATTATTATTATTATTATTCCTGTGCATTTCTACAATGGCATCTGCTATGAAACCCTAGAATTTAAGTGGAAAAGTAAGAAAGTAGGAGCTCATTCTGCAACCAAGATAAATAACAAGATGGTATCCCTCTCCCCAGTCCATGTCTCCAGGGGCAGACATGGACTGGGGACATACTGGTTTTGTAGACAAGGAGTACTCAGAGGTGGAAGACAGAAAGTGTGTAAAGAAGGATGTGCTTCACTACCACAAACGTGCCTATCTTCAGCTACATCAAACAAGCAGAAGAGGGAGCATATGATAGTAGGGAACAGCTTATTCAGACCCCAGTATAAACTCATTGGCTTGTAGGCATATTTCAATTAGAAGTGTATGTTTAAAAAGGTATAAATTTACCTTTTTATGGTATGGTAAATTTACCTCTTTATGGTAGATTGCTAGTTCCTCTATGGATAGGTTGGATCTTACCCAGGTCTATCTAACCCAGTGTTTCTCAACCTGGGGGTCGGGACCCCTGAGGGGGTCGCGAGGGGGTGTCAGAGGGGTTGCCAAAGACCATAAGAAAACACTGTATTTTCTGATGGTCATGGGGATTCCATGTCGGAAGTCTGAGCCAATTCTATCGTTGGTCGAGTTCAGAATGTTCTTTGATTGCAATGAACTATAAATCCCAGCAATTACAACTCCCAAATGTCAAGATCTATTTTCCCCAGACTCTACCAGTGTTCACATTTGGGCATATTGAGTATTTGTGCCAAGTTTGGTCCAGATCCATCATTGTCTGAGTCCACAGTACTCTCTGGATGTAGGTGAACTAGAACTCCCAAACTCAAGGTCAATGCCCACCAAACCCTTCCAGTATTTTCTGTTGGTCATGGGAGTAGAGCGTGCCAAGTTTGGTTCAATTCCATCGTTAGTGGAGGTCACAATGCTCTTTGTAGGTGAACGATAAATCCCAGCAACTACAACTCCCAAATGTCAAGGTCTATTTTCCCCAAACTCCACCAGGGTCCACATATGGGCATATTGAGTATTCGTGCCAGGTTAGGTCAAGATCCATCATTGTTTGAGTCTGCAGTGCTCTCTTGATGTAGGTGAACTACAACTGCAAAAATCAAGGTCAAACCTTTCCAGTATTTTCTATTGGTCACGGGATTTCTGAGTGCCGAGTTTAGTTCAATTCCATCGTTGGTGGTGTTCAGAATGCTCTTTAATTGTAAGTGAACTATAAATCCCAGCAACTACAACTCCCAAATGTCAAGGTCAATTTCCACGCAAACTCCACCAGTGTTCACATTTGGGCACATTGAGTATTCATGCCAAGTTTGGTCCAGATCCATCATTGAGTCCACTGTGCTCTCTGGATGTAGGTGAACTACAATTCCCAAACTCAAGGTCAAAGCCCACCAAACCCTTCCAGTATTTTCTGTTGGCCATGGGAGTTCTGTGCGCCAAGTTTGGTTCGACCCCATTAATGGTGGAGGTTAGAATGCTCTTTGATCATAGGTGAACTATAAATCCCAGCAGCTACAACTCCCAAATGACAAAATTAACCCCTTCCCCAACCACACCAGTGTTCAAATTTGGGCGTATCAGGTATTTGTGCCAAATTTGGTCCAGTGAATGAAAATGCATCCTGCATATCAGTTATTTACATTATGATTTATACCAGTAGTAAAATGACTGTTATGAAGTAGCAAAGAAAACAATGTGATGGTTGGGGGTCACCACAACATGAGGGACTGTATTAAGGGGTCACGGCATTAGGAAGGTTGAGAACCACTGATCTAACCCATCACTCCTTCCTACAACATCCCACCATCTCTTCCTACAACCAGATGCCTGTGAGAACCCACAAACATAATGTCCCACAATGCTTAGTATTCAAGAGAATGCTGCCTTCGGTACTAAAGATCATATACAGCAGCTTTTCCCTGTTTGTCACTTTCCAGAATCCGGGGAGAGCACGGATGAGCTCCCTCTGTCAGCTCCAACTCTCCATTGCGGGGACATGAGAGAAGCCTCCCACAAGGATGACAAAACATCAAATGTCCTGGGCAACATCCTTGAAGATGGCCAATTCTCTGACACCAGAAGCAACTTGCAGTTTCTCAAGTCACTCCTGACATGAAAATAACAACAACTTTCCAGATGTGTTGAGCTACATATTGCAACATACTTCATTATGTTGCAATTATTCATTTCAGCAGATCTTGTGGATTCTTCCTATATCAACCCAAGTTTCCCATCTTCTCCATAATTGTATATTGGTTTTGCATCAAGTGAAAAGATAAAGGGATTCTTGGTTTGTTGTTGTTGTTTATTTCACTAAGAATATCAAACAACTCCAGATTGTTTGGGGGGAATTAAAAGGAAGGAGGAGGAGATGACTGTCGAGCTCTTCATCTTGCCAACAAGGATCATAGAAAATTCTCAGGATGTGTCCAGACAAAGTGCAAAGGAGAGCAATAAGTTATGGTCACATTTGGGGAACTGGGGAGAAGGTGTCTTCAGGCCAACAGGGTCATTGGAGATCCATGCTTCACACAAATGATCGGAGGCATTGAAGTAAACTGTCTTGAAACAATCCCTCAAGCTTTAGAAAAGAAGAAGAAAAAAAGAAGACGTTATGATTGTATACATGTTCAGAGCCCTTCTTATTAATGCTGGAAAATTTCTCAAAGATCATTGCTGACACTAACACACACAGGTTGCAAGGTTGTCATCTGTCACAAATGGCAAGCCTACGCCTATTCCAAAATCAAAATACCTTAAAATCCAGGACAGACATTCTCATAATCTGGGATGTCATCGTCACTTTCTTGATCACTAGTGCAATCGCTGGCACCAACCGCTGGAAAATGGGTTACGATAATGAGGTTACAATAGTAAACCAGAAAAAAAGATAACATTGTTATAACAGGAAAAAGAAAGTATACCTCCCCTCCACATGTGCATTAGGAAGAACTTTCTGACTGTGAGAGCTGTTCGGCAGTGGAACTCTCTACCCCGAAGTGTGGTGGAGGCTCCTTCTATGGAGGCTTTTAAACAGAGGCTGGATGGCCATCTGTTGGGGGTGCTTTGAATGTGATTGTCCTGCTTCTTGGCAGGGAGTTGGACTGGATGGCCCACGAGGTTTCTACCAACTCTATGATTCTATGTTTAACTTTTGCAGATTTGATTATTAATGGATTTGATTCATATATTTTGTCTAAGATTCTGTAGGTCTTCCGGTGCAACTGCAAGGTCAGATTCCAGTGGAAGCTGATCACAGAGTTGAGCTAGAGGATCTAGAGATTCATAAATAAGAGTTTTAAAAACGTTTAAAATTTGCCACTTTCCCACTTTTGTGGGGCTCCTCTGCCCATAACTCCAGTAAATGTGAGGGACCCACTGTTTGGTTGAAAGCAAATACTTCCTCTCTAGTCCATACTATGGGCTGTCATTACTCACAGAAACAAGGTTCTAGGATAGTTGCCTCTGGTCCTAATACATTGACGTATTCACCTTTGGGAAAAAGAAGATAGATTAGTTGCATTAAAATCAAGTTACAGCAAAAATCCCCACTCCATCCAAAAGTAAAGTCAGAAAGGCATACAGTAATTTCCCCCAAATTGGCTCACTGTAGAAGTTTGGACACACACTAGCAATTGTCCAAGTGTCAAGGGACCCAAGATTTTGGCAAATGACTTTTATTGCCCCTCATCCCTTGCTTTTTCTAAGGCAAGAACGACCATGTATGGCAGCCACGTATCTTGTATTGTACTGCATAACCCTCTGTTCAGGGAATCTTATTGAAAGTGCTCCTACGTATTGAAAGGTGTCCAGCTCGAACTGGGTTTCAAAATAACTTATATGAAGACAGGACAAGAGCCTTGAAGTTACTTGTCTAAAATTAGCATTCAGTTGGCAGAATGAGCTGGCACTCTGGTCACCAGGTCATTATCTTATCTTGAGTAAAATGTCTTGTACGTATAACTATTAACAGAACCTATTTCCATTTATTATTGTTGTTTGTTCTTTGCAGACTGTCACTCTACTAGTATCAGGGGACGGTCTCTCCTATATAAATGCATCAGAACCCCGCCTTCCCCAATACTACTGCGAAACAAGGCGGACCCTCTCATTATGCAGGGTTGAGTGGCTCCAGATTTGAGGGGTTCTGATGAAAGGATAAGTCACTTTTGGAGATATACTTTCTCACTGTATTTACTGTGGAGTGGTGAAAAGCAACTGGAGGATCTTCTATCCCTTATGCCAGAATTAGTCGGCTATTTATTTATCATGTCAGGGGCAGACCAAACAGTTGCATTGTATTTTTTAACAAACAAATAAACAGACAAACAAAACACAAAGTTTGCAAGCTTGGTAGTTGATTAAATGTCCTTTGATCAGTAGCTGGCCACTTGGAGTGCCCCTGGTGTCACTATAAGAAGGTTACTATAAGAAGGTTACTATAAGTCGGCTGACTTTAGGGATCTCATCACACTAGAGCAGTGTTTATCAACCTGGGGGTTGGGATCCGTGGGGGGTTGCAAGGGGGTCACCATAGGCCATCAGAAAAGTATCTTATGTTGCTCATGGGGATTCTGTGTGGGAAGTTTGGCCCAATTCTATCATTGGTGGGGTTCAGAAGGCACTTTGTTTGTAGGTGGCCTATAAATCCCAGCAACTACAACTCCCAGATGTCAAGGTCTATTTTCCCCAAATTCCACCAGTGTTCACATCTGGGCATATTGAGTATTCATGCCAGGTTTGGTCCAGATCCATCACAGTGCTCTCTGGATATAGGTAAACTACAACTCCAAAACTCAAGGTCAATGCCCACCAAACCCTTCCAGTATTTTCTGTTGGTCATGGGAGTTCTGTGTGCCAAGTTTGGTTCAATTCCATCGTTGGTGGAGTTCAGAATCCTCTTTGATTGTAGGTTAAGTACATATCCCAGCAACTACAACGCCCAAATGACAAAATCAATCCTGCACCAACCCCACTAGTATTCAAATGTGGGCGTATGGGGTATTTGTGCCAAATTTGGTCCGGTGAATGAAAATACATCCTGCATATCAGAAATTTACATTACGATTCCTAACAGTAACAAAATTACAGTTATGAAGTAGCAACGAAAATAATTTTATGGTTGAGGGTCACCACAACATGAGGAACTGTATTGGGGGTCGCGGCATTAGGAAGGTTGAGAAACACTGCATTAGAGAATGAATCCATGGGCTTTAATAAGCTCTGCCTGCTGTCGTCTCCTTCCACAGCATCTTCTCAGCATCTTCTGCCCTTTTGGACAGCCACATTCACCACATTCATTCACTACCTTCTCACTTACCAATTGAACGCCGCTGAGATTCTGGCATATTCTCGTACTGATCCATAATGGAATCTACATGTGGGGGGGGGGGGGACAGGTACAAAAGGACTGATGTACTCAATACAAGAAGGCATATTTGTGATTTCAAGTATGTTTTTGTAATAATATTTTTTATGTTGGGCTAGTATTATCATCTATCTTCTGTGTGACTGCATTTGTCTTCCCAGGTAAGGGCAGGGTTCCTTATCAAATTAGGGGGGGGGGGGGGAAGCAGACAAAAACATTTTTAAGGTATCAGGGTTGAGGGACCTACCCGAGGAAGCGTGATCCTCATTTCTCTGATCTGTAATCGGAACATCAGGAAGCACCAAGCTGGTGAGGTTTGAAAAGAAGGAAGAATAGTTTAGTCCTTCAGATACAGTTCCAGGTTTTAAAGTATTGCACCCCAGGCCTGAGCCACCTATGACCACAGCACCATTTTACAATTTATTGTAAAAAAAAAAAAAACCCACATAAAATATACGAAAAAAACACCATAAAAATACATGAAAAAGCAGGAAATTAGAAAGGGAAGGAAAAATCCAAAAAGGTTTAGCAATAGGTGATAGCCACACAGGAATCCAAATGTCTCATAAAAATCCACAGTCCAGGAATAGCCAAAACTCACAAGTATCGCATAAATCCATAAACAAAAGGTATACTTAGAAAAACTTGAGCAAGAATCATAAACCAAGAATATAGAAAACTTCCAGGATACTTGAATCCAAAACCAGAACTTGACTTGACACAAGAACTCAGGCGTAACTTCTTCCTCGAAAACTAATGTTGCCTGAACTAACTATAAGGTAAACAACTGGTTGTTAACAAGCACTCATGAAATCATGTTGCTTCCCATACATTTTCTCTAGCTCTTTCTCATGTACTCTCGGAGCTGATTCTCTACTCTGAACTGTAAACAAAGATTTTTGCTTATTTCCATAACACCAGGTACTTTCCCTTGAGAGTTTTCAGTTTCACTTAATTCTTCTTACCTTGACCCCTTATCAAATGATGTTGTTTATGGCTCCTGTGATTGAACTTGGAGCTCGGCCTGAATCTGTATCACTTTGAACCCCAGGAAATCCCACAGTCCCTTCTGAATCATCAGTGAACCCAACATCAACCCCTGGATGAGGCTAAGCTACAACACAAAGTACATTGGGAAAACTACAGATCCCAAGGGTTCATGGGATAAAGATACACAGGAAATGATATCAAAAGTGCTACAATTGTGTCATTTAGATGCACCCCATCCATTGATAGAAAATATCAAATTTGTATCAATGCATCTCCTACATAATCCATTATGTCAGAGGTTCCTAGATGGTGTCTGACTACAGCTACTACCACTCATGACTGTGAATAATAATGGCAGAGGACAACGGGAGTTCTATTCAAAACAGCATCTGAAAAACCATGGTTAGAAATTATATTGACTTATATACTGACTTATATATAATTCAATTATATTGAATTATATTGACCAAAATAAGCTTGACCCTGATTCCCAAGACTTACATGTACCCAGGGACATAGTTTTCTTCATCATCAGGTGGTTCTGAAAGTACAGAGATAGAAAATATGTTCACACTTTTGGAGCCACTCAAGTTGCAACAGCCTCATATTAAACTCTGATCATATAACTCCTCATCATGACCAACCCAGGAGTATATTACAGCAGAGGCTTCTACTACTGAGCCAAGTTGCATTTTTTTTAATAGAGGAAGGATAGAGCAGATCTCGGGTTGCAACTCACCTTCGTTTTCATAACTGGGCATACTTTCTGAAAAGAAAGAAATACATGAAAAGGTGGGACTGGGGAGAGAAAAGAAAGTGAGTGATTAAGGCCACCAAGTTTCTCCAAGTTTATCAAATGGCTCCAATTTCTGCTATGTAACTACTATATAATTTATCACACTGGCCTGTTGTCTCGTTGTTGAAACAAACAGAAATATATTGGTATGGACACAATAACTGCCGCACCCCTCTGTAAATTTCTATGAATTATCAGCTTTATGTGATTAAAGCCCAGTACTAGTGATACTTGACATTGAACAGCAACATGAAGAACATACTGTAGGTATCTGTATAGGAAAAAGTCACTTTTGCATGCTTGCTTCAGTCTAAGATTTCATACACACCCCTCCTTCTGCTTTATTGGTTTCACAAAACTCACCATTATCTGCTTCATTTTTCATTGAAGTCGATTGATTGGCGAAACTATATGGAGGGCATCTGCTATGAGAAAAAGAGGAGAAAATGGGGATTAGTGCTTGCGTGAAAAGGCCCAAAGAACTCTTCATCCAACAAGGCACAGATAGGGACAGAGCTTGGAAAAGTTACATTTTTGTACTATATGCACCAGTGGTCCTTGCTAGATGGGGGAATGCACATTGCAGTTCAGATCTCTCCCCCGCCCCCAGATTTTTGAAAACATCTATTTAGTAAAGGTAAAGGTTTCCCCTTGACATTAAGTCTAGTCAAGTCTGACTCTGGGGGATAATGCTCATCTCCATTTCTAGGTCGAAGAGTCAGCGTTGTCCATATACACCTCCTAAATCATGTAGCCAGCATGGCTGCATAGGGCACTGTTACCTTCCTGCCAAAGCAGCACCTATTGCTCTACTCACACTTGCATGTTTTCAAACTGCAAGGTTGGCAGAAGCTGGGGCTAATAACAGGAACTCACCACATCCCATTGATTTGAACTGCCAACCTTCTGGTCAGCAAGTTTTGCAGCTTACCAATTTAACCTGCTGTGCCACTGCACCATATATAATATCTCATTATATACATATACCTTGGTATATGTGAGATATCTTGGAAATTGGACCCAGGTCCAAAACACAAAATTCATTTATGTTTTATACATAGTAAAGGCAAAGGTTTCCCCTTGACATTAAGTCTAGTCAAGTCTGACTCTGCAGACTCACCATTTCTAGGCCGAAGAGCTAGTGTTGTTCGTAGATGCCTCCAAGGTCACGTGGCCAGCATGACTGCATGGAGCACCATTATCTTCCCACTGAAGCGGTACCTATTGATCTACTCACACTTGCATGTTTTTGAAATGCTAGGTTGGCAGAAGCTGGGGCTAATAGCGGGAACTCACCATTGGGAAGCAAAAGTATCACTATATCAGCCTCCCATGTGGACAATTTCAGATTTTGGCATTCTGGATAAGAGATGTTCAATCTATATTTCATTTTGAAAGCATGGTTGTTAAGTCTTGCTAGAGGAGAGCAACATCCTGATATCAATACAGGCAGTCCTCGAGTTGCAAACATTCAACTCATAGTTAGGAACGGGGGTGAGTCAACAGGAAAAGTGAGATATCTATCCCTTGGAAGGGAAATTCATTCCTGAAAGAGCTATCATGGGGGGAAAGGGTCTCAACAGAAGCTTTATCACCAATTCTTGTTTCCACAACAAGACATTTTTTTTAAAATCCCATTGTCACAGGCACGGAAAGTGAGGTGAAATCTTCTGAACAGAAGCACAGACAACAAAGCAAACACCACAGGAGTGGTAACTCTTCCCTATGCTATCTAAAGCATGCATACAACAAACTTACAGAACTTGTCTTGTCTGTAACCCGGGTACTGCCTTTACACAGAAAAGATTTGCTTGCTTGCAAAACAAAGACAGTGGAGGGTAAAGCTCAGCCAAAGGATATAAGAACTTATGTGATCACACAGAGTTGTGGGAAGGTCTGATGTTCGACAAGTTTCTCACCTACTCAGGTCTGGTTGGGACTGGATTGTAAACCAAGGTGGAGCTGGAAAATCAAAAGGGAAGAGAACTGTCATGAATAGAAGAGGGCAAAATCCCCACTTCTTGCTCACCTCCACGGCCAACAGAAGCAGGAACAGGAGCCTGGCTTTAAGGAACAATTGTTTCCAGCCAACATTACATTACGTTTAAGTAATAGATCAGAAACGGAAAGTCCTGCCAGGGCTGGCTTTATGGCCAAGAGCTAGGAATTAAGCTGGGAAAGGTTTAGGGTAGGAGTGGGAAATATGCAGCCTTCAAGTTGCACCGGGACTGTGGCTGCAGCTGGCTGGGAGTCAGCTGCATTAAGATCACTACTGACCGAAAAGTCGTGAGTTCAAAGCCAGCCCGGTTAGAGTGAGCTTCCAACCTTTGTGTAGCTTGCTGCTGACCTTTGCAGCCCGAAAGACAGTTGCATCTGTCAAGTAGGAAATTTAGGTACCGCTTATGCAGGGAGGCTAATTTAACTAATTTACGACGCCATAAAATCTCCAGCAAGCAAGCAAAAAAGAAATGTCACAAATGGACGGTGAAGCAACAGCTCCTCTGGTGGCCAGAATACTCTCATGCAACCTGGAAAGTTAAATAGCCTCTGTGTGTCTGTCTATATATGTTGTGTGTATATGGCATTGAATGTTTGCCATGTATATGTAATCCTCCCTGAGTCCCCTGTGGGGTGAGAAGGGCGAAATATAAATACTGTAAATAAATGTAAATAAATAAATAAAAGTTGCTGTTGGGTTACAACTCTCTGCTGCCCTTTGTCAGTGCAAACAATAGTGGGGAACTGTGGGATTTATAGTTCAATATTATCTGGTAGTCTGTATTTTTTTTTTATTCCTGGTTTAGAGAAAATATTGTCCAGACTTTTAGCCCTAAAGAAGTCCTTCAGAGGAAAGCAAATACAATCTTTCCAAGAACACTGTGATACAATAGAGTCTTGCTTATCCAAACTACTCATCCAATTTTCTGTATTATCCAACGCAGTCTGCCTCCCGCCCAGATTCACAGCTGTTTCAATACATTACGATGTTTTGGTGAAAAATTAGTAAATACGGTAATTACTACATAACATTACCATGCATTTAACTGCTTTTTCTGTCAATTTGTTGTAAAACATGATGTTTTGGTGCTTAATTAGCAAAATTATAATGTAATTTGACGTTTAATAGGCTTTTCCTTAATCCCTCCTTATTATCCAATATTTCCACTTATCCAGCGTTCTGCCGGCCCTTTTATGTTGGATAAGCGAGACTATTACATGTCAAAATGACTTGAAGACACACAACAATAAGAACATTGCATGTGTACTTAAGAAGATGTGCAGGAAGACTGAGTGAGAGATACAGAAAGCATGATGGAGAATGATTCTGCAGATGGGCTGAGAATGTGAGAGGAAGGAAATGCTCTAGGACTGATGTGGTGAAGACAGGAAGAGATTTTTCGATAGGGACTGACTTCTGCGAAAGGCAGAAAGGATTGTTGGGAGAACAGAGAAACTATGTGAGTGGAGACTGAGTTTTGTGATCAAAAATTGGGTATCATGTGCCCAATGTCACTCAACGGCTTACCATGGCCAGGTGAGATATTGAACCCTGCTTTCCAGTATCATAGTCCAACATTTAAGCCACTATATCATGTTAGTCTCTCAACATCTTTACATTTGTTATGAATTATATCAAAACTTATATCTGCTCACTGCCACCAATTATGAAGCCTAGAACAGCAGTGAAAGATCATGAGGCTCCTGAGATGTTGCTGAACTGCAAATCCCAGCACTGATTGGCTGTATTGGCTAGGGCTGTTCGGAGTTGTCGTCCAAAAACATCTGGAGAATTTCACAGTTCCTACTTCTGTTTTAGATATACAGAGGAAATAGTAGAAACTGATGAGTTCTTGTAGAGTTATAGCACTTGATTCCACTTTAGCTGCCATGGTTCCATCCTATGGAATTCTGTGAGATGTAGTTTAAAGGTAAAGGTTTCCCATTGACATTAAGTTTAGTCATGTGCAATCCTGTGGGGTGGTGCTCATCTCCATTTCTAAGCCAAAGAGCTGGTGTTGTCCGTAGACATCTCCTAGGTCATGTGGCCGTCATAACTGCATGGAGTGCTGTTACCTTCCCACTAAAGTAGTACCTATTGATTTACCCACATTTACATGTTTTCAAACTGCTAGGTTGGCAGAAGCTGGGGCCAACAGCAGTTCACCCTGTCTGCGGATTCGAACAGCCAACCTTCTGATCTTTTTTATTTTTTTATTGTATAATACATAGAAACATACCATCTTTGAAATTAACTTTCAAATTACCAGTATTTTCCCCAATCCCACCACCATCACAACCCCCCGCCCCGCCCAGGAACAGTTAAGTACTTTTGCTGTGTTTATTACAATTGTTCAGTCATGAGAATAGTCTTATTTAACACCGTATATTTATATTTCCCCTTTATTCCATTTATGAGTCCCTTCCATTTTGCTTCCCATGTCCTTCTGCTTTGACCTGTCGTATAGTAACTTTTCCTTTCATTAATATAATCTATCATGTGTTTTATTATTTCCTCACTTTCTTTATATTCCCCTTTACTTTCCAACCTTCTGATCAGCAAGGTGTACATCTTAGCAGTTTAACCCTCTGCGCCACCACTGCCCCAAGATGTAGTTTAGAGAAGAATATTTAGAGTTTTTAGCCAGAGAGTTCTAGTGCATCACAAAACTACACAGCCCAGGACTTGATAAAAAGTAGCCATGGCAGTTAGATTATAATCATAATACTATAACTGTACATTGCACAAGGGGTGGCTGTGCTACATGATAAGCCGGTGTTTACAACTTTGTGCGGTGAGTGAACGCCTAAGGTGGTGATTCAAGGAGAGATTGCCACAAGTTTAAGTAGCAACCAAATCTTGACTCATACCCATATTTTAAAAGTGCATTTCCTATAACTGATGCTGTAATTCAGCATGTTCCCAAACTCAAGTCTTCCACATGTTTGGGACTTCTAGCTCCTAGTAGTAAAGATAAAGGTTTCCCCCTGACATGTCGTGTACAACTCTGGGGGTTGGTACTCATCTCTGTTTCTAAGTCAAAGAGCCGGCGCTGTCCCTAGACACCTCCAAGGTCATGTGGCCAGCATGACTGCATGGAGCGCTGATACCTTCCCGCTGGAGCAGTACCTATTGATCTACTCACATTTGCATGTTTTCGAACTGCTAGGTTGGCAGAAGCTGAGGCTGACAGCGGAAGCTCACGCTGCTCCCTGGATTCGAACCTGCGACCTTTCAGTCAGCAATTTCAGCAGCTCAGTGCTTTAACACACTGTGCCACTGGGGGCTCCTTGAATCCCTAATTATTGACCAAGATAGAATATATATTTTTGTATTTAACAAGTAAAATTCCACATACTGAAGACTTTAAGAAAGGGAGAAGGACTCTCAGCCTCTTCTCTGATTTGTATTTTTAAATTTTTAAATTGCCTTGAACAGGCAGGATTACTTTTAATATATGTGTGTTATGGCAACCATTTTTATGCTTATATTTTGTTTTGTAAATCCTACGGTTATGTTGTTTTTACTTTGTATGTTTTGTGATGCTACCTGGGAACCACTCTGAGTCCCCTCGGGGAGATGGAGCGGTATATAAATAAAGTTTTTTTATTATTATTACTGTTGTTGTTGTTGTTATTGTTATTATACGTGGTAGGAATTTCTTCCCCTTTATGAAAGACAACTGGTAATAAAATCCCACATAAGGCTGAAGGTTTGGAGAGTTGAAGTCCAAAACATCTGAAGGACTAGCATCTGGAATCATTATGTTATATGCTATTCTGCTATGATTCTCCTTCAGCATGGTGTGGAGGAAAGGAAAGCACATATTGATCCTTCAAGGATGGATTCTTCTCCTAGAGAATACATTCGGATATGGAAGGATATGGTTTGAATTTTCATTTGAGTGATATCTGAAAGCTGGAACCTTAATAAGGCTGCATAATGTTAGGAAAGAATGAGGATCAGAGATGTAATGATCTTGGCCACAGGACTACCAGTTCCTAGGATGGACTGCCTCATGGCTGTATCAGCTCCCCAGTATTTGAAAGCAGGGAGGAACAGGAAGCAGACAGGAGAAGTAAGATCAGTTTCACAACAGGAAAGAACCGACAGCTACTCACAGGGAGGACGCCTCAACACCCTGAATGTCTGAGGACGGGAAGTAGTCGGTGGCCTGTGGAAATAAGAATGAATGAGTCCAAGCCTTGGTCAACTCCTAAATCAGAAGTAGGAAAAGTGCAGTCCGTTTATGGTCAATCTCTAACCCGGTAAAAACCAGTAAAAACCCAGTAAAAACCTGACCCTGAACAAGCCTTTGGAAATGCAGTGCAACAGACAAACACGGAATTGTGTAAGTTTGAAACATGGAACGGCTTGGACAATGCTACTGGAAAGTGAGATAAACAGGGAGACATTGGTTATTATATGTTTTTAATGGTTTTTGCAAGATAAAGGTAAAAGTAAAGATTTTCCCCTGACATTAAGTCCAGTCATGTCTGACTCTGGGGATTGGTGCTCATCTCCATTTCTAAGCCGAAGAGCCAGTGTTGTCCGTAGACACCTCCAAGGTCATGTGGCTGGCATGACTGCATGGAGCACCGTTACCTTCCCATCTATTTATCTACTCACATTTGCATGTTTTCAAACGGCTAGGTTGGCAGAAGCTGGGGCTGACAGCGAACCTGCAACCTTTCAGTCAACAAGTTTAGCAGCTCAGTGGTTTAACCCACTGTGCCACTGGGGGCTCCCAATGGTTTTTGTATTGTATAGATTTTATATTGATTTTATAATGCTGTTTAAAATATTTTAATTGCATATTGTGGATTGTTAAGGCATCAAATTCTGCTAATTTGTAAGCTTCCTTGAGTCACTGTCGGACTTGAGAAAGGCAGGATAGAAATATCGTAAATTAAAAAATACACCCCCCCCCCCCCGGATTATATTTGGGTCAATTTGGGGGAAATTTTGATGTCTTTTGGCTGGAAATGCAGCCTTCCAAAATCATTGTGGTGGGGGACTAAGGCATCCCGAACCCCTGAGATTTCCCCACCCATGCTAAACACCACTAGCCAACTTCACTTCAGAATCTTTTTCCATTCCAGAATTTTGGGTGTAGTAGTATCAGAATAGCTCTATAATTCTGACTTAGACCAAGACACAATTCAAATCACGGTCTATCCAAGCATGTTGGAACATTCCCAAACGTAATTCAAGAAGTCCAGACAATCTGGAAAACTGTCCAACACACGAAATAGCCTTAGATAGAGACCACCAAACTAGAGGTTCATCTGGCCAAGTATTGTCTCTATCAGTCTTCCCAGTCTGCTGAACTCCATCTATGTTGGATTCAAATAGTGTTACTTTTTTCAACAGCTCCCAGAATCACACATAAGTGGGTGCTTTCAAGAGCTGTACTCCAATTGTTTAACCACTAGAGTTGCAGAAGAGAATGTTTTAGAAGCAGACACAAACTTCTTTCCTGCCTAACCCAGCTGTACTTGGCCCCAAATTCAGTTAGCTTTGCCTCAAATTAAGTTAGACAAGACATGGACTCACTTGTCTTCATAATCACCAATTGGCGGTGCTGTTGAGAGATACACATACCAATGAGATTAGAAGATGTTTGTACGTTCCTCAGGATGACCTGAGAAATCAAACCCCCACCCTGAGAAATCAGACCCTCCCCCACCCCACTATCCCTTAGGAATAGTAATGTTCAGGGCAGGTGCTGGAATGGAAAGAGGGCAGAAAAGACTTAACTGTCTAATTCAGTGTCCCGGCAGTCAATACAAAGCACAAGCAGAACCACCAGAACTGGGACAGTCAGTATCAACATCCAGAAGAGGTCACCCGTAGGGAAGACATCCATGCCACCAGCAAGGGGGACAGTAGAGGTGCAATGGAAGCGGAGAAGTTACACACACCAGGGTGAAAAACAGCATTGAGCAGGCTAACGGTGCAACACATCAAGAGCCCTGTGGAAAAGAGCCAAAATGTACATTCAGTACATCAAACATTTCTCCATCCTCACCTTTTACTGCAACTTGAATTTTGGTAGTATTTGGATTTTCACATCAAAATGGAAAAAACAAGTTAGAAGATCAGGAAGTTACTGTTTAAATAGTCAATGTCTTTCTGATCCAATTTCAACTCCAACCATCCCCAAATAGTATGGGTAATGAGTGAAACAACAGAAGTTGTAACCAAAAACATAACCCCACAAATATAATGTTTGTTTGTGAGATTAACATAACTCAAAAACCATTGGATGAATTGACACCAAATTTGGAAACAATACACCTATCAGGTCAACGAGTGACCATCACTCATAAAAACATTGAAAAACACAGCGGAAGGGACTTAAACAGCCAAAAAAATAAAAATTAAAAAATACATTACAATGCATGTGCAAAACCTATATGTGTGTTTGTGCATATATATATATATATATATATATATATATATATATATGCACAAACACACATATAGGTTTTGCACATGCATTGTAATGTATATATATATATATATATATATATATATATATATGCATGCAAACACCCATATACACACACATATATGCACACAAAACATATATGCACTGGTTAGTATCCAATAAATCTACCAAGTGATACACTTTTACGGTTACACCCAGAAACAAAGGAAGCCATCTTACTGAGTTTGCAAGATGTGAGCAAGACTGGGTTGTTGTGAGTTTTTCGGGCTGTATGGCCATGTTCCAGAAGCATTCTCTCCTGACGTTCTTTCTCCCACCCTGGACATTCCACAGATATATTTAAACCCCATTTTCCTAGTTTCCAACAGACCTCACAGCCTCTGAGGAGGCCTGCCATAGATGCAGGCAAAACATCATGAGAGATCGCTTCTGGAACATGGCCATACAACCCTGAAAACTCACAACAACCCAGTGATTCCAGCCACGAAAGCCTTCGACAATACAATGACCAAGACTGTTGATGATCAGGGATCTTGAAAGTCTCCCATTTGTAGGGTTGTCATACATCAAAGTGGACTTGCTGACAAACAACATCAAAAGTCTTTGGTTTTTCCAGGTAGGATTCCTACGTGGATCAGAATCTCCTTTTCATTTGAAAAGCTTTAATTTGTGATGGAAAGGAATGGATGAACTCTCAAAGTGCTGGAAATGTCCTCTTAGTTTCAAGCAAGGCTCTCTTAAAATTGTAAGACCACATGCACATGCTTAATCCTGCACTAATGTAAAAGCTGTTCATGATGTTGCATTATCTGATTACAGAGGCATACTAGGCTAGAAGTCTTTTTTTGCTTTGGGTGGCACTAAGATCTCAATGTATTCTCCACACCTTTGAGTAAGCCTTTGAGTATATGCAATATTACCTTGCAGCTGCACATCTACAGAAGAGTAGATCAGTAGAGACAATAATAATAAATTACTGAAGGACCACAAACTAGTCTTAACTGCCCAGAAAGATCACAAAAGTGAGTGCAACTAGGCTGAGAAAGTAACAAGAGAGAGAGAAATAGAAATGTGGAATACCTAAATGAACTTGTTTAATAAACCTTCAGACAAATTATTATTAAAAACTTTTGCATGGAATCAAAATCTTATAGTCAAATTGCCATTGAGATGACTGGCAAAATAAATGCTTGGCTTGCGGCAAATGGGGATAGATTAGTCTGTAGGGTCTAAAACTTAAACTTACCGTATATTCTCATGTATAAGTCTAGAACATTTAGTCTTAAAATCATCATAAAAACAAACATGGGTCAACATCATGTGAATATCAATGTAAATACTGTGCTTAATATGTGCAAAAAAGTATCTTCTTCTCTGAATAGATTGGCAAAAGCTTTGTGCATGATGAGAGAAGCTAAAAGATGTACCAACTCATCTACCTACTCCACGATGGTACTGCTTTTGGCCTTTTTGAATGCCAGGATAGGGAAATGGCAATTGCCAGGGGTGACTGGTTCCCCTGAAGCAATGCTAGTGCTTTCCCACCCATATGTAGAATAACCCTTGGTTTATCCATGGGTCACATCAAAATCCATAATTTCATCCCCAAAACCCACCCTTGACTTATACATGAGGTTGACCTACATGTGAGTATATACATGAACTGAATACCCTTGCATAGTAATAGCACCACATTGTCAGCACTTTTACTCATAGTTGCACCATTCACCTCCTTTGCCAACTTTCCTGTCATTAAATTCCATAAATTAGGATCATTAATATGTTGCACTGTACAACTTTCAGGATTTAACAATCATACTCTACATAACTTGTCATAATGTTGTTTTTACTCTATTTATTATCGAGTTTAAGATGTGTTTTTCAGCCCATTTTGGGGGGTGACAAAGCCTCCCTTGGCTTATATTCGAGTCAAGGTTATTTATTCCTTTACTCTGTTACTATTATTATTTTTATTACATGATTTACTCTATTTATTATTGTTATTATTACATTTACATTATTTTACTCTATTATTTTTATTGCATTTATTATTTTACTCTATTTTTATTATTACATTTATTATTTTTCTCTATTTATTATTGCTATTATTACATTTATTACCTTACTCTTATTATTACATGTATTATTTTACTCTATTATTATTACATTTATTATTTTACTCTATTATTACTGTTATTACATTTATTATTTTACTCTCTTTATTATTATTGGAAGGATATGTAAGCACATTTACATTGAAGAAGATTAGAATAATGATTTAATCAGAGTTGAAAAGTATTGGCTTAAATTACAGTTGTATGCAAATATTGAAAAACATTTAGCCTACTGATGCCTCAATTAATATAATTTTATTGGTATCTATTTTTATTTTGAAATTTACCAGTAGCTGCTGCATTTCCCACCCTTGGCTTATACTTGAGTCAATACGGTTTCCCAGTTTTTTGTGGTAAAATTAGGTGCCTCGACTTACATTCGGCTCGGCTTATACTCGAGTATATATGGTAATTATTCTACAGCTGGAAAAAAAGGAGATTTGATTTAAAGAAGCACCACAGGACTTCTTTTTGCAGCTTTTGGTGCCATCAACCATTATATCTTTCTGGATCACCTTGGTGGGATGGGACTTGGGGACACTATTTTTCAATGGATCTATTTCTTCCTCCAGGATGAACATAGAAAGTAGATCTGGAGGATTTTTGCTCAACACCTTGTCCATTGATCTGCAGGATTCCTCAGGACTCAGTTTTATCTTCATGTTATTTAACATATACATGAAAACACTGGGAGAGGTTGTCCAGAGTTTTGCAGTTTTGGTGCCACCAGTATGTGGATCTGACCCAACTCTATTACACCTTCCTAATTATGTCAAGGGAATTGTTTTGGTTCTAAATGGCTACCTGTCATCATCATGGACTGGATTATGGTGAACACATTGAAATTTAATCCAGACAAGATGGAGTTGCTCGTGGTCAATTGAATAATTGATCAGGGAATGGAGATTCTTCCTGTGTTGAATGAGGTTGCAGTCCTTCTGAAAGCACAGATCCGCAACTTGGGTGTGCAACAGTTTCAGATCTGAGCCTGGATGCTCAGGTTTCAGCAGAGGCTAGAATTGCATTTGCACAGTTAAATCTTGGATACGAGTTTTACTAGTTCCTTGAGAAGTCAGATTTGGCCATGCTGACACATGCCTATTGCCTAAGCATCCCAATTGGATTATTCTAACTTTTTGAAGAGTGTTTGGAAACTTCTGCTGGTCCAAAGAGCTGCAGCCAGATTGGTAACTGGGCTAGCTACAGAGAACACACAACTCTCTTACTGCAACAGCTTCAATGGCTGCCAGCGCATTTGCAAGCAGTGGTTTTGATCAATTAAATCTTATATGGCAGATTATTCATGTGTAGGTTATTTAACTGACAGTAGAAGGAAAGCTTAGAGAAGACAATCATGCTGGGGAAAATGGAAGGAAAAAGGAAGAGGGGCCAACCAAGGGCAAGATGGATGGATGGTATCCTTGAAGTAACGGGTTGACTTTGAAGGAGCTGGGGGTGATGACAGCCGACAGGGCGCTCTGGTGTGGGATGGTCCATGAGGTCACGAAGAGTCGGAAGTGATTGAACGAATGAACAACAACATTTTCTTTTATCAGCCTATGTTTTAAAATCTACTAAGGAGGCCATTCTCTTTGTCTCATCAACTTCACAGGTATATCTGGTGAGAACATTGGAGACCTCCTTCTCATTGGTTGGTCCTAGGCTTCCAAGAGAAACTGCAGTGGCACCCTTCCTACTGTCTATTCCTACTGGCTGAATCTCCATTCCCTGATCTGTTTATCAGTTGAGCAGGAGCAACTCCATCTTGTCTGGATTAAGTTTCAGTGTGTTCACCATCACCCAGTTCATGCTGATGACAGGTAGCCATTTAGAACCAAAACAATTTCCTTAGCATGTGGTGAGTCTAAATACATGGCTCTTCAGACGGGTCTTTGATTCTAAGTAATCCATGGCCAATGTGATGAATCATTGATAGTACTGGCCCACACTTTGATTGATGGTTATGACAGATAGCTGACCTGCAGGTTCCACTGTGTTTTATGTGCATATTTGTTTAGTGGACTAAGTTTAAATTTCATTTAAATTTTTGATCTCATTTTCACTTTTGTGGCATTATGATGTTTGGCATATGTGTGTGTGTGTATGTTGATTGTTGTAAGCTATTTTGAATCTTGAACTGAGAAAATGTCAGAATAGATTACGATGAGGAGGTGGAGGATGACAATAATAATAAAAACCACCATAATTAGACCTGCTGTCTAATATTTGTCATAAAAGATGCTGTGGACTGAATTTCTGCAGGCAAAGTCCAAACATCATCAATAAGTTATGTATCCATAACTTATTGGATACATAATGGATACAATAAGTTATGTATCCATTACTACACTTGCAGATAGAAACCTCCAAAAATGTGCCGTGTAGTGGGTTGTTGTAAGTTTTGGAGGCTGTATGACCATATTCCAGAAGCATTCTCTCCTGACGTTTCGCCTGCATCTATGGCAGGCATCCTCAGAGGTTGTGAAGTCTGTTGGAAACTAAAATGGGGTTTATATATCTGTGGAATGTCCAGGATCTGTTTGAGGTAGGTGTGAATGTTTCAGTTGGCCACCTTGATTAGCATTTGATGGCCTTGCAGTTTCGAGGTCTGGCTTGTTACTGCCTGGGGGAATCCTTTGTTGGGAGGTGATTAACTGGCACTGTGGACATTCCACAGATATATAAGCCCCATTTTTCTAGTTTCCAACAGACCTCAATATCTCTGAGGATGCCTGCCATAGATGCAGATGAAACGTCAGGAGAGAATGCATCTGGAACATGGCCAGACAGCCTGGAAAACTCACAACAATCCAGTGATTCCGGCCATGAAAGCCTTCAACAATACAGTGCCATATATTGTTTGCGACTCCACTTTCTGTACAGAGAAAAAACAACCTTTTGAATAATTTGAGACCCAAAACTCAAAAATTATCTGGAAGGGTTCTTGGTGCCCCCTGCTCATCGCCCCTAAAGAAGTGAGTGTGGGAACAGAGGAGGGAGCAGGGTGACTCATGTTAGCAATAGCGACCCACAGCCGGATTTGGGTACCGGCAAATGAGGTTTGCGCTGTGTTGTGGGTGCCGTGGGAGGGAATGTGCAGCTGCAACTTTGCACAACTTTTTTGAGGGATGGGGGGCAGGGAATGGTGCTGAGGCAACCTCTCAGTACAAAGCAGTACATGTTTCTCTGTGTGTGCACCAAGAAAAGGATAAGTATTGCACAGTTGGGCTTTTCTATACAATGCCATACCTCACACGTACAAATATACTCTGCTTGAATGGAGCCCTGGCGATCGGCCAGATTGACCACAAACCACAGGTTCCGTTGCAGGACAGAAAGTGGGAGCTTTTTGAAGAGAACGGGAGCAAAGTTGGTTTTGAAGAAGATAATTGCATGAATAGATGACACTCTATTCCAAAATTAGTTGGGAGTTTTAAACAAATGATCATTGCCTTTCATTTCTGCTCAACTCAGTGTAAGACAGGGTTGCTCAGCCTGGGGGTCGTGGGACGGTGTCAGAGGGGTCACCAAAAACCATCAGAAAACACAGTATTTTCTGTTGGTCATGAGGGTTATGTGTGGGAAGTTTGGCCCAATTCGATCATTGGTGAGGCAAAGAGTTCCACTGTTGAACAACTCATATGATCTATCTGTAAATGGCTATTCTACCTCAGTTTAAAGCAGCATTTCTCAACCTGGGGGTCAGGACCCCGGTGGGATTGTGAAGGGGTGTCAAAGGGTCAACAAAGAACATCAGAAAACACAGTATTTTCTGTTGGATATGGGGGTTCCATGTGGGAAGTTTGGCCCAATTATATTGATGGGATTTAGAATGGTCTTTGATTGTAGATGAACTACACACCCTAGAAATTATAAATCCCAAATGTCAAGGTCTATTTTCTCCAAACTCCACCAGTGTTCACATTTAGGCATATTGAGTATTCATGCCAAGTTTGGTCCAGATCCATCATTGTTTGAGTCTACAGTGTTCTCTGGATGTAGGTGAACTACAACTCCTAAACTCAATGTCAATGCCCACCAAGCCCTTCCAGTATTTTCTGTTGGTCATGGGAGTTCTGTGTGCCAAGTATGGTTCTATTCCATCATTGTTGGAGTTCTTTGATTGTAGTTGAACTATAAATCCCAGCAACTACAACTCCCAAATGACAAAATCGATTCCACCCCAACCCCACCAGTATTCAAATTTGGGTGTATTGGATATTTGTGCCAAATGTGGTCCAGTGCATGAAAATGCATCCTGCATGTCAGATATTTACATTAAGATTCAAAATAATAGCAAAATTACAGTTGTGAAGTAGGAATGGAAATAATGTTATGGTTGGGGGTCACCACAACATGAGGGGTCGCAGCATTAGGAAAGCTGAGAAACACTGGTTTAAGAGATGGACAATCTGAGAGCTAGAGAAAGCAATAACCACAGGAAAAGAGAGAGATTGCATCAATATTAGGGGTGGAGGAGGCAACTAAAGGGAAGGAGAGAGAACCCCGTGTAGCGTGTTTTAAAATGTATATATTTCAACAGCATTTAAAAGAAATATTCTCAAGCTGCCCCACAATTTTCTTTTCCTCAGCCACTTCTACCATTTCTTTTATCTCATCCTTTGCCCCCTAAGTTACACTGTTATGTCCCAAATTCTAGGTCTAGTTTCTTTTCTTCCCAAAAGACCGAAGCATGACAACTTGCGGTGATAAACCCTGCCAGGACTGAGCTTCACCCCTTGTAATTCCTTTTCCTCTCCAGCCTCCCCTGCTTTCCCCAATTCCGTGTAGACTCACATCTGGAGTTCTCTTCCCAGTTCCATGTCTGGAGGAAGTCTCTGCTGCTGTGGCAAATGCGGCGGCTGCTCTTGAATTGCTTGGGCAGGAAGGAAACACCACAGCCGCCAGCAGGAAGTCAAAGGGCAGGTGCGCTAAAGCACGACATGAAGTAGGAGAAAGAGAAGAAACAGGAGGCAGGCACACCAAGTTGAACATCATGCACATTCATGATCTTAGTGAAGAATGCCTGAGCCTCAAATGGACCTCTGAGGATGCTTTTAACTTTCTTTGTTGCTTCGTGCCAGATCCCTCTCAATTACCTAACCCTAACTCCTGAACTTTGCCAAGTCAGGCATAATAACACTTGTGCCAAAGGAGAATCACTCAATTTCATGTTGTGCTTAAGGGTTCCTTGGATTGACTCAGGACTTGTAAATAAGGACCTGGGGGGTGGGATCATGAGGGAGGTTTCAGAGGTGTCACCAAAGACCATAAGAAAAGACATGTTTCTGATGGTCTTAGGAAGTCTTTTGACACAGAAGGCTGAAGATCACCTGTCGTTCCCCTCCTTTTTGGGGTTGTTGAACTACAACTCCCAGAATTCAAAAACAGCCCCCCACCCCACCCCACCAGTATTCAGTGTTGGCCATGTAGGTAGTGTGCTAAGTTTGGTGCAGATCCATTGTGGGCTAGGTTCAGAGTGCTCTTTGATTGTATGTGAACTATAAATCCCAGCAACTACAACTCCCAAATGTCAAATCTATTTTCCCTAAACTTTATTAGTGTTTGCATTTGGGCATATTGAGTATTCATGCCAAGTTTGGTTCAGATCCATCATTATTTCAGTCCACAGTGCTCTTGGGATGTAGGTGAACTACAACTCCAAAACTCAAGGTCAATGCCCACCAAACCAGTATTTTCTATTGGTCATGGGAGTTCTGTGTGCCTGGTTTGGTTCAATTCCATCACTGATGGAGTTCAGAATGTTCTTAGATTGTAGGTGAACTATAAATCCTAGCAAGTACAACTCCAAAATGACAAACTCAATCCCCCCGCCACTCCACCAGTATTTAAATTTGGGCGTATTGGGTATTTGTGTCAAATGTGGTCCAGTGAATGAAAATACATCCTGCATATCAGATATTTACATTACGATTTGTAACAGTAGCAAAGTTAGTTATGAAGTAGCAACGAATATAATGTTATGGTTGGGAGTTACCACAACATGAGGAACTGTATGAAGGGGCTGCAGCATTAGGAAGGTTGAGGAACACTGCATTAGTTCCATCAATAGTGTCTGGTGCAGCTCTGAGCCTCTCTCTGTAAGTCTCACTACTCCATATTTTCCAGACTGTCATATCTTCAATTCTAGTCACATAGAATTGTGTAGAATTATTTGCAAAGCTTAAAAGAATCAGAAGCACAGCTCTGTTGCTTATTCAGGTTACCTGTTAATGGATGACATTACTTCCATCAATAGTGTTTGGTGTACCTTTGAGCCTCTTTCTGTAAGTCTCACTACTCCATATTTTCCAAACTGTCATATCTTCAATTGTAGTCACATTTTCTGACAATTCGTTGAATGTGCTGGGATGACAGACCCTAGGCACAAATAATAGATTTGCAGGCAACGTCTTGACTCTGACATGAGCAAAGGGGAGTAACCAATCTGACCATTTCCCTTTCTCCCATATTTGCTTTCTCCATGAGATTTACAAAAACACTTGTTGGTACTGTTATAAATTTAGTAAAATTCCCAGTCATCTTCAGTGGTCAAATTCATCAAGCTCAGCAGATCTCTCAGCTTTCCCAAACATTTGATTTTTGTCCACTCAAATTCTTTTTATCACAGTTATCACTGTGAAGACTTGGGGAGAAATTGGCACCTTTTTTCCCTTTTTCCGAAGCTTATTTTTCCTCAAAATATTTTTGAAGGGGTGTGGAATATTTTCTTTTACAATGATAAATACATATGTAGGTAAAGGTACAGGTTTTCCCCTGACATTAAGTCCAGTCGTGTCCAACTCTGGGGGTTGGTGCTCATCTCAATTTCTAAGCCAAAGAGTCGGCGTTGTCCGTAGACAGCTCCAAGGTCATTTGGCAAGCATGATATTACCTTCCCGCCAGAGTAATTTGTTGTTTTACAGGCTTCTGGTTTTTTATAAGATGCAAAACATTAAAATTGCCAAGTGACTAAATAAATATACATGTTTGATTCAACAGAGATTGTGGTGAGCAGTTGCTTTGTTGTCGGTTCAACAATGATGGGACGCAGGTTGCAGCAGGATTGAAGAATGGTGCCATTAGGGTCAGTTTCATGGATAATAGTTCCTCCCTATTACACAGAATAGGCTGTCTGTATCTTTATGATGATGTATTTTAACTATGTTGTGCCCCACCTAGAACAAGAGGCAAATAAATATTATTATTAATTATTTATTATTATTATTATTATTAAAAGGTAAAGATTTTCCCTTGACATTAAGTGTAGTCGTGTCCAACTCTGGGTGTGTGTGTGTGTGTGCTAATCTCCATTTCTAAGCCGAAGGACCAGCGGAGTCCGTAGATGTCTCCAAGGTCATGTGGCCTGCATGACTGCATGGAGCACTGTTACCTTACTGCTGAAGCGGTACCTATTGATCTACTCACATTTGCATGTTTTTGAACTGCTAAGTTGGCAGAAGCTTGTGCTAACAGTGGGAGCTCACCTCACTCCCCAGATTCGAACCACCAACCTTTCGGTCAGCAAGTTCAGCAGCTCAGCAGTTTAACCTGCTGCACCACCTAAAAGAGGTATCTTGTCAATGCATGGGCATAAGAACAGGGGCTTATATCAGTGGGATGGAAGAAATGCCTCTTTGCCTGACATCCAAATTCTATTTAAAAGACTTCCTTGAGGGACACATTCCTGCAGTAGGTGGAACCGAAGGACCAGATTAAAAATACCACTGTATATTAGCTAAAATGTTTATTACTTCTATACAAGTCTTAGGACAGATATTTGAAACATTTACTGTCAATACCCAGAGAGGTATTTAAAACTTTTTTACACAGGAATAAAGCTTTATAAAAGCTGGAAAATAACCCAGTAATGATGTTGTGGGGAAGTTTAACATGCCAGGCCAAATAAACCCCCAGACCTTCCACTCCTGGTTGACATGTTGAGTAGAGTGAAGTCATAAAACCTAGGCATCTGTCACAGTCCATTTGGCTCACTCTTCACTTGATTTCACTTGTTTTGCCATATACATGGGAGTGCTTCAAATATGCACCCTTCGCACTTTTCATAAAACATGGTTTTAGCTCAGGAAAAGCTTTTAACAGTTCTGCCAAGTTTATAAAATACACTTGCAAAAGAATCGTAAGCCTTTTCAGCACTCAGAACGAAAGTCACACTTTGTTATAGCGAAATACTCATTGTCATCTTCCCTTCTCTTGCTGCTGCTAAAAGACACAGGTCTGGCTTGTAAATCCAGACATTGTAAAAAATCGTATCTTTCCATTTCTACACTGAGCCCACCGGGGTTTGCTCTAGTACATTAGTAGGTGCAGTTTACACCACCTCCTTGACACCCTTCTCTTTGTTTTGCACAAGTCAATAATCCACAAAGATCTGTGTTCATTTATAACAGAATAACAGGCAAATTTCCTCAGCTATTAAACCGAGCTTTGAACAGCCGTTACAGTCTCTTCTCTTGCAAGAGAAGAGGGTTTTTGTGCTTAGGTAATTAAGAAATAAACAGTATCAAAATACTGAAATTAAGTTCTAAATTAAACATGAAATTAATTTAAACTTAAGCAAGTAACTCTCAACTAAATGGCCTGTGTTCTCCCATTAGGAAATGCTTTTTGCTTCTTCTAGTGGAGGGAACGACTAAAATGAGAAACTTCAACTATGCTCAGAAACTGAGTTGGCACAGTAAGAGGACTGAACATAAAGGTAAAGGTTTCCCCTGACAGTAAGTCTAGCGGTGCCCAACTCTGGGGGATGGTGCTTATCTCCATTTATAAGCTGAAGACTCACCGTTGTCCATAGACACCTCCAAGGTTATGTGGCCGGCATTAGTCAGTACTGCACCACCTGACATCCGCCAGGAAGTAGCAACCAATAGTGAAAGGACCAAGGCAGTGACATCTCCAGCTCACCCCGTTTGGATATCAGCCAGCACGTCAACGACTTAAATCAAGAAATAGTTTTCTAAGATCTACAGAAACACTCGCTGGAACACCTCAGCAAGCGAGAGTCCAAAAGAGGCAGGCTCAAACCCAGAACCTCAATCAATGGCTGATACCAAATGAGAGACTCCCCCCTGGGCACACAGAAAACTGGGCGACTTGGAAGGCGCTGAACAGACTGCGCTCTGGCACCACGAGATGCAGAGCCAACCTTAAGAAATGGGGCTACAAAGTGGAATCCATGACATGCGAGTGTGGAGAAGAGCAAACTACAGACCACCTGCTTCAATGCAACCTGAGCCCTGATACATGCACAATGGAGGACCTTCTTGCGTCAACACCAGAGGCACTCCAAGTGGCCAGATACTGGTCAAAGGACATTTAATCAATTACCAAGCTTGCAAACTTTGTGTTTTGTTTGTTTGTTTTGTTAAAAAATGCAATGCAACTGTTTGGTCTGCCTCTGATACGATAAATAAATAAATGTGACTGCATGGAGCGCCATTACCTTCCCACAGAAGCGGTACCTACTGATCTACTCACATTTGCATGTTTTTGAACTGCTAGGTTGGCAGAAGCTGGGGCGAACAGCAGGCCCTCACCCCACTCCCCAGATTCAAACTGCCAACTTTTCAGTCAGCAAGTTCAGCAGCTCAGCGGTTTAACCCACTGTGCCACCGAGGGGCCCTTGGACTGAACCTAAAAACATTAATTTAATTTGCTAATTTATGGCAAACTCATCTTGTAAAAGGGGAAAAGCACAGGTTATTCTAGCCAGTGTCTTCAAACCTCAAACATATTGTAACATAAACTTTCAAGGGGCCACAGTCTAACTTCCTTAGGCGCATAAAATGACGTCTTCAATTTTCTCATCTCTGACATACAGTCATATGCTCATAGGTACAGACAAAAAATAGCCTTGGCCTTAAAAGGACACACAGTACAAAAGGCAATGGAAAACTCTCCTCTCCATTTTTATTGTCCAGAGCAGGAGTAAGGATGGGGCAGGCAGTTTCCAGCAGTACTTCCCATTGTTCATGTTAGCTAGGGCTGTTGGGAGTTGCAGTCCAGAAACATATAGGGGGCTGCATTATTCTCATCCTACGTTGACAAATGATAGTTATCATCTAGAATAGCAGCTGCCCCTGAATTCACATCCACTTCCTGTGTACCTGTCTGAATATTTGACTTTACAAAAATACAAAAACACTATCAGTTGGTTTGCAGTTGACATGATGACCTCTAGAGCAGGCCTGGGCAAACTTGGGCCCTCCAGGTGTTTTGGACTTCAACTCCCACAATTCCTAACTACCGGCTGTTAGGAATTGTGGGAGTTGAAGTCCAAAACACCTGGAGGGCCCAAGTTTGCCCAGGCCTGCTCTAGAATGTGTAATTTTATGTTAATAGTAAAAACATATTAATCTTTTTAAATATTCAAGTACTGAGTCAGTTGCAGGAAAAAGCAAAAAGAAATGTTTCTAGGAATACTACTATATAATCTGCTTTCTTTGACAGGCTAAAAATAAAAGAGATCAAGTTACATCATGTCCAGGTGGATGTAGCATAGGCAACTTCAATAGATTAGTCAAGCAATTAAATTGTGCCAGTTAATAATAGGAAAAAGCCAGATGAATACAGAGCCATTCAAAATTTCACAAAACATTGCAACTGGCTAATAATCACATCACCGGTGTCTCTTCACTCAATACCTCAGCAACACCTCAGCAACACCTCAGCAACACCTCAGCATGCGAGAGTCCAAAAGTGGCAGGCTCAAACCCAGCACCTCAACCAATGGCTGATACCAAATGAGAGACTCCCCCCTGGGAACACAGAAGACTGGGCGACTTGGAAGGCGCTGAACAGACTGTGCTCTGGCACCACGAGATGCAGAGCCAATCTTAAGAAATAGGGCCACAAAGTGGAGTCCACGACATGCGAGTGTGGAGAAGAACAAACCACTGACCACATGCTGCAATGCAACCTGAGCCCTGCCAAATGCACAATGGAGGACCTCCTTGCGGCAACACCAGAAGCACTCCAAGTGGCCAGCTACTGGTCAAAGGACATTTAATCAACTACCAAACTCACAAATTTTGTATTTTGTCTGTTTGTTTGCTTTGCTCTGTTAGAAATGTAATATAATCAACTGGTTGCCCTGACACAACAAATAAATAAATTCACTCAATAGGCAGCAATTAATTGCAGGCACAAAAAAGCCATTTTTCATCCAGCAAACAGGTGATCTCACTTCCTTGCTCCATTTCTCAAGCCAACCGATAAACATTGCTTGAGACAACAAATTTACAAAGGCGTTCAAAAACATTGAAACATGCCTGAATGGAAGGGGCCAAAATGTGAGGGGAAATGAATGAAATTGAAATAATCATGACTGGGAATTTCTCCACTTCACCCGCCCCCCCCACCTGAAAAATACAACATGACTCAGGATAAAGTTTGTGCTTTATAAAAAAAATCCCACACACAACAACAAAAAAGTTGCTATTCACAAAGACCACCCTCCTGGGTCCATTCAGAGAGTCCTTATCTCTCCATATTTGGTGGATGTGGAAGCCATGAGTCCAGTCTCCTTCTCCATCCACAACTAGAGGGGCATGGTGCAAGTCAGTGGGACTCAGATCAGGACGCTGGAGACAGGGACTTTGGTTGATCGGCCACGTTGGGGGACAACAATGCGATCCTCACGTTCTGATGACTCTTGTAACTGCCCTAGAAGGAAAAGAAGAGAAGGTGACAAACTGAATTCTACTGGAACCCAACCACATCCTTGTCAGAAATATTAAAAATTAACTAGGTATTTTTAATTACGAAAATGTGAGTCAAGTACTGAAAGGATAAAATAGATGCAATGACTCAGCAAAGGCTGCGGTTCTATATAAGGGGCTTAGTAGGCCTCTGTGTTAGTTTGCCTCAGTGGGAGAAAGGTCTCAGACTGTGAGACGATCTCACAGTGTGAGGCAGGCCTTAGTCTGTGAGAGAAGGCCTCACTGTGTGAGGTAAGCGTGGGTATGAGAAGGCCTCACGTGTGAAACTTCAGTGTGAATGTTGAATTTTATTTGTGTCATTGTTCCTGTAAATAGTTACTCTGCTGTGAATTTATGTGAAGGGTCTTTTGTTATTATTATTATTATTATTAATAATAATAATAATAATCTTTATTTATACCCCGCCACCATCTCCCCCAATGGGGACTCGGAGCGGCTTACATGGAGGCCAAGCCTGAACAACAAATTACAATACAAAATACAAATTGCAATAAAATAAACAACGTAACAATAAAGTATATGGGCGACTTGGAAGGCGCTGAACAGACTGCGCTCTGGAACGAGATGCAGAGCCAATCTTAAGAAATTGGGCTACAAAGTGGAATCCACGACATGCAAGTGTGGAGAAGAGCAAACTACAGACCACCTGCTGCAATGCAACCTGAGCCCTGCCACATGCACAATGGAGGACCTCCTTGCGGCAACACCAGAGGTACTCCAAGTGGCCAGCTACTGGTCAAAGGACATTTAATCAACTACCAAGCTTGCAAACTTTGTGTTTTGTCTGTCTGTCTGTTTGTTTGTTTTGTTAAAAATGTAATACAACTGTCTGGTTGCTCCTGACACAATAAATAAAAATAAATCAGAGCATATAAACAATATACACAAAACATAGAAACCAAACATAATGACAGAGAGCAGGCCACATGTACATAAAATGATTTAAAAACTCAGGGTGAGATAAAGGGGCAGAACTGTTTGTAAGGGAGAACTCATAGAGAGACAGAGAAATAAACAAACCTTCGTGGGGGGGGGGGGGGAGAGAACTTCTGGGGCAAGAACGTTGAGGGAGCAATAGCATAAAATGATGTGACTACTCTCCGAAAGCCCACTCACCCAACAATCTTGCACAGGTTTATAGTCTTTATTTAAAATAGTCATTATAAAAATACTTTATAGTCATTATAAAAATAGGAAGATGGATTAGTTAGTTGACAAAGAACTAAATGCCCCACTGCCCTTGTTGTTTGCCTCTCTCACTCTGTCTCTTCCTCCTATTTCATGTTTGTTAGACTGATGCTTCTCATAGACATGCCTCTGTTTATTCAAAGTATCTGGCCACATGACAAGTCTCCTCCATTTTTGTTTTCCTGTGAGCACTGAGAGACATAACATGTCTCCAGGGAAATAGATAGATAGTTAGGTCCTAATTTTCCTATATAGAAATGTAGCTCTTTCAAACTTTTAAAACTTGACTCCGCTCCTGTAATTGCTGAAGATCATTCACTCCATTGCGATGCTCAAAAAGCTTCTGGTCTTCTAAAACTGCTGCTGTTGCTACGCTTTAATTTTTTTTAAATGCTTTTTTTCCTTTTTGAAATTAACCAACACATTCAAGCATCAAAAAAGAATGCATCATACTTTGATCAAGGGAGAAGGAGGAAGAAAGGTGTTGCAATCAGACTCCTGGCTCCTTTATAATTTGCTTCTGGGAACAGGCCTGTATGAACTGTATGCTATTAAGTGCCCAAGTGTTGTGTGGATGCACAAATTTACATAAAAGGCCTGGCCTTTATTACTTATTATGCTTTTTAAAGAAGTCAGTTGCCACTCATGTAACCCAGGACTTGCTACAATATCTGCTTCTCAAGACACAACAGGAAGATGTCAGATGAACTTGAAGGTATAAGGAGATCCAAGACTCACATCACCTGAATGGTATAAAACGTTCTGAGAAACTACTGTTTTAAACACACATGTATACAAAGCAAACTCTCAATAAAAATTATTTAACAAAGAAAATTCTGAGAAAGTTTTGGTCAAAATGACAGATGTGAGGTCTTCTAGTCAAAGATGCTGCCAGAGTGTGGCATTTCATACCAGTTGTTATCCATGATCAAAACATGTTGTTGTAACACAGGTGGCTCCTCATTTCCTTGCCCAAGTAAGTTCCATTAATCCACCGTAAATGTTCACCACAAAGGCCCCATTTTGGTATTGAGGCCCACATTACACATTCCACTCCATGAAAATTGGACATTACACTCCACTCCATGAAAATGAGAGGGGGATGAGTTTACCTTGTGCAAAAAGCTCTGTACGTTTCCGGTCTGCCTGGACGAAGCAAGCTGTGGCTAGGAAGAAGCCTCCTCCGATAACTCCAACGAACGCACAGACCATAAGAGCATATTCAAGGCTTCGAAACTTTGACAGGTATGACAAGGGGCGATCACGCTGGATTCGGTCACTGATCTGGGGCACAAATTAAGCGGAAGGCCATGAAAACTGCATACAATAAGTACACAAAGAAGCAGAACCTATGGGAAAGACTCCCAAACTGGAACAACAGGTGGGTGATTTGCATTGCCTTTTGCACACATTAGAACAATGCTCTTGGGTTAACAATTACTGAATTATCTGTATTGGAACAATGCTCCTGGATGAGTGATTACTGAATGATCTGTAGGTTGAAAAAGGTGCACAATCCCATGCTTATTTGTCAATGTGATTACTTTCCAAGGATTTTTTTTGTCTAAAACCCACAGAGTAGTATTTGATTTTTTAAAAAATTTAACAAAATCAGAACACAAATTCAAAGCAACAATCAAAAGACATATTTACTATTCAATCATGAATTATTATTATTACTACTATTATATTTATACCCCGTTTTATCTCCCCAAAGAGGACTCAAAGCGGCTTGACGTAAAAACATTAGTATACAGTTTAAAATATACAAATATACAAGCATATATAATATAATTAAAATATAATTAAACACAAAAATCACAGTTAAAATCCATTAAAACATATTCAAAGTTAAAAAATAAAGAGTAGAATAAAAATTTCATCTGCATCCAAATAGAGCTGGGTGGGAGTGGAGTTTTTTATGGGATGGAATGGATGGGAAAATGAACACAAGAACTCACCAAGCCAATGAGATAAGGGCTGCCAGCATCACCGAGGAGATGGGACATCAGTATTTGAAAAGCTTCTGCTGTAGATCGGCGTGTGGGGATGACAACATACTACAAGACAGAATTCAGCCAGTTTACTTGCACCCTCTACTGGGCAGAGCACATATTCTCACACTGCTTTACAAGTTGATATATAGAGACATAAACATATCCTTCCCTTTAGTAGCTCCCCTGATCCTGCTTTTCTGTTTCTATACCCACAACCCAAACATTTTCCCACATACATGCACAGTTACAGTTACAGATCAAGTATTTTATAAAGAGCACACAAAATACTATGTGCCTGAGATTACACTAGTTAAAAGGCTATATATAGGATATGGTAGCATTGCTAGGTTGGCATAGTGTATGATAAAGTGCCACCAATAATAATAATAATAATAATAATTATTATTATTATTATTATTATTATTATACATCACACAGTCCTAGACTCTTGGGAAGTGTTTGACTTGTGATTTTGTGATATGAAATCCAGTATAGAGATCTCCTTTGCTGTGACATACTGTGTTTTTGTGTCAGTAAAATAAATAAATAAATAAATAAATAATAAGCAACTGGAAAAGCTTATACAATATGAGGATTTAAATACAGAGCTGCAGAGACTCTGGCACAAGCCAGTCAAGGTCGTCCCAGTGGTGAACGGTACACTGGGTGCAGTGCCTAAAGACCTTGGCCTGTACTTAAAAACAATCAGCACTGACAAAATTACCATCTGTCAGCTGCAAAAGGCGACCCTGCTCACAACTGCATGCATTATTCGCCGATACATCACACAGTCCTAGACACATGTGATCAAATACAAAAGCCAGCAGAGTGATCTTGTTTGCTGTGTACTAATATTGTTGTGTATCAAATAATAATAACAACAACTTTATTTCTGACCCGCCATCTCTCCCCAAAGGAACTCAGGGTGACTTTCACAGCAAAAGGCAAACATTCAGTGCCATATACCTAATCATCAAAACACAACACTCTAGAATAATAACAAATAAATAGTAAATTAAAAACATGAATAAAATAGACCCCACAGGGAAGATGGACAATCATGATGCACTGGTGCAATATTTTGCCAACATACCCATTCCAGTAGAGTAAGAACTCGGTGCAGAATTGGTTGACCTTTGGCAGGTCTCTTCAACCTTCACACGCTCAGCTGTTTTGAGACTCCCAACTCTCAGAACTGCTGACCATTGAATAAGCTAGCTAAGGCTTCTGGGAGTTGGGGGTCCAAAGGTCGAAGAGGCATGGCTTATGGTACAGCAGGCTTACATCACAATTTGCAGATGTAAGAAGTAATACAACAAATCATTGCACACTACTACAGATTGTTTCCCCTTCCCCACAATTCTCACCAGGAGGATGTCCGCTACTATGGCCCAGTTCAGGGAAAGGAGAGTTTCACCAATGAAAATAAATACCTTCAAGAGAGAAAATGAAGAGGACAGCTTAACATTTTAAAATATCTATGTTTTTCAGTAAAATATCCCAAAGTCCTTTGCTTCTATATGGTATAGAATGAACTCAACGGAACAGAAATGGCTCTCCTCACTTTATTCATCCAGCTCAGGCTAAGAGTGTATGGCTGGACCAAGGTTACTCAGTGACTTTTATAACTTGATAGGAATTCTCATCCGCTCCTGTGCGCTCAGTTCCACTTGCTTAATTATGGCACCCCAATGATCCTGAATATACCAAAGGCTTGGCTGCACATAATGACTGCAGCAAATCTGTAGTGAAAGTTGGTAAGAAAAGCAAACTCACGTAAGTAGCGACGATGCTGTGCTGAGCACACACAACCGCCAGGAACAGGAAGGGGGCAGAGCCAAGCAGTCCAGTGGCGCACACCAGAGGATCCGCACGGGGGTTGGTGCGCTGCCAGCGGCGGGAAATCTCCACCCCCAAAGTAACACCCAGAACACCAGTCACACACGTGATGATGCCGAAGGTGAAGCTGCAGATAAAGTTAGAAGCGACACTTATATGATGACACTTATATGATTAACATATAAATTACAAGACACATAAACATATCAATATATATAGGAGGGAAAGACTTCATATACAGGTCTGGCAACATACTTCTGTTTGTAAATATTAAAACAAACAGAAGTAAATAATTTGCTGGATATGAAGTGAAAGAAAAAATGTTAAATTTATAGAAAAACTGACAAAAGCTAGAAATTCACTTTTAAAACTAATTTATGCATCTGTCAGGAGTTCGAGAGTTCTAGAAAGAGATACATGCTTGTTAAGTAATTGTGGTCTAAGTATGTCTAAGTTTATGTACTTATAAAAGTATTGTTGCTTTTCTTTGTGTGTGTTTTTACCATCAATTTTTTAAATTAAAAATATGGGGGGGGGGGCAGAATTACAGAACACATACCCCTTGACATTAAGTCTAGTCGTGTCCAACTCTGGGAGTGGGGAGGTGCTCATATCAATTTCTCAACCGAAGAGCCAGCATTGTCCGTAGACACCTCTAAAGTCATGTGGCCAGCATGACTGAATGGAGTGCCGTTACCTTCCTGCTGGAGTGGTACCTATTGATCTACACACATTTGCATGTTTTTGAACTGCTAAGTTGAAAGAAGCTGGCTCTAGCAGCAGGAGCTCACCCCACTCCCTGGGTTCGAACTGCTCAACAGTTTAACCCACTGCGCCACCGGGGACTCCACATACAGACAGTTCACAGATAAGGCAGTGAAATAAAAAGATGGTGGAAGACCCGACACCATTAATAAATATGTGGCAAGTTTCACATATTTCCCACTTTATAGGCCAGCTGTTTAGTTTCCATGACACAAATGTTCAGTGACAAAAAAATAGTTATTGGAAATTCCACTATTCCCCCAGATGCCAAGTGAGATCAGAGGTGGAAGTCTTGACTGAAGGCCATTCCCTGCTGCTAACCCACCTGTCAGAGTCGGCGGAGCAAGACTGGTGGCTTCCATTGGCCAGGCATGAGCGGAACAGGAACGCTGGGGCCCAGAGAGCCAGGGACCCAGTTACAAAGGCCACTGCTGTGAAACCTAGTGATGACAGCACAAAACTGCGACTGCCAATTAAAAGAGGGATAGCAAACAAAAAGAAGAATAAAGACAATGTGAGAATATGTTGTAGCCATTAGGGCTTTGAGAAGACAGGAATCCTCTACAGATTCAAAGCAAAGATAATACCACTAAGGAAGAATACAGATACCAGCAGCACCTACTGCTCTCGACAGAACTGACATATTCAGAGCTTGGAAAAACTACTTCTTGCTTGGGAAATTCTAGGAATTGTACTACCATTTCTTCCCAAAAATAAGACCAGCTCTTATGTTAACTTGTACTTCAAAAGACACATTAGATCTTATTTTCAGATGTCTTATTTTTTTCATGTACAGCAATCTACATTCATTCATTTAAATCTACAATTAAATCAACTGTTAATTGAAGATCTATGAGATGGGAGTGGCCACAAAAATGATGAGTTAAGAAAACATTTATTTCATACAAGTGCATTAAGTACATCAGTTTCAACACATGACGTATTGAATTATGAAGATTCATAATAGACACAACCACGTCCATTCATTATCAAGTGTGAACATTATTCATGAGTTGTGTCTAAACTCCGACTGCACATTCAGCAATACATCTTGAGTTCATCTATTTACACATGCTTTTATTTACCTCTCATCTAAAGGCCTTTGCCTGGGTATATACAAATATTTAATTATAATTTATATTACAATATAATTTAAGTATCAATGTCAACAATATTATTTAATTATATATTAATACTATTTTATAATTCAATACTCCCATAGTGTGTTGCAATAGATGTACTACTGACTGACAATCTTATCATGTTAAGGCTTCTTTTCCAGTTGAGTCTTATTTTCAGGAATATGGAGTACAAAATAAACTCTACCACGTTCTGCTTTACAGAGAGCATTTATAGCTGGGACACTCACGAATTCCAGACATAAAATATAGAAGGGCAAAACTGTGTTTACATAACAATATTTATCCGCTGCTGCAAAAATAACCAAGACATGACTGAGTTGCTTTTTGTCCCATGACAGAATATCCAGGCCAAGGGTACCCAACCTGCAGGACCAGTGCAGGTAGAAAAGAATGCAAGACATTCCCAAACAAAAGGATAGCAACTCTTTATCTGGTACTGTACACCTCTCCACACTGCAATGCTCTCTGGTCTCAAGTTGAAGTCAACCGCAAACTACATGCTCTGCACTATGAATAATAATTTTATTTTAATTTTTTAATTTATTATTCAAACTTATATGCCGCCACTCCCCTGGGGCTCGGAGCAGCTTACAAGAACAGGCTAAAATCTAACACAATTTAAAAACAATTTAAAACAATTTAAAAATAGCAAAAAGATCAATAATAATAAAACTTTATTTATTACCCCGCCACCATCTCCCCAATGGCGACTCAGAGCGGCTTACATGAGGCCAAGCCCAAATAACAATTACAATAAAGAAAAACCAAAAACACAAACCAAAAATGCGAACAATAAACAATAACATCATAATTACATAAAACATATGACTACATAACAATATAAAAAATAAAAAATATGCACAGGCACAATAATAATGGATGGGCTACATGTAGTGATTAAAAGGACAAACAGATTAAAACTAATTAAAAACTCGGGCGAGATAAAAGAGGGAAGCAGGTAATTTACGGAGGAGGCCTCATTTTAACAGGAGTTGTGGAATCAAGCTTTCCCATGAGGGGGGACATATACTCCAATGACAGAACTTTGAGGCAGAGCAATCATGTGGGATTATATACCTACTCATCAAAGGCACAGTGGAAGAGCCAGGTTTTGCTAGGAATTGTTTGGGGAAGAATCTTAGATGAAACAAACACACACAGAGAGAATGATGAAGGGATACTGCTTGTCTCAGAAAGGATACTAGTAACGGCATGTTCGCCAAGAACACTGCTCATAATGATTCCAGTGCTAAGTCATTTTTAGAATGTTCTGCGCTGAGGAACAGTTTCTATACTGATCCATTGCCTTCGCTGTATTGCAGAGGATTTGGGATGGGGTGGAATGAAGTATGGTTGACTCAACAGTTTTTTAAAAGACTTGAGCCTTCTCTGGCAAAGAGTGTTGGCAAATAATAAATACAAGTAACAATAACTAAATACAATTCCCAGGATTCCATAGCACTGAGCCTTGCCAGTTAAAGCGGTGTCAAACTGCATTAATCCTACAATGCAGATGTACCCCTGTTCTACCCAGTGGCAGCAAATGGAACTTTTCCTACATTACTTACTTGCGGCTCAAGGCCCTCAGGTCGGCTACCCATGAAGTATACTGCAGGGGGGCATCTGAGTGTGTCTCCACAGCACCCCGAGGGGGTTCACGTACCACAAATAGCAGTAACACCAAAGCCACCAAGCCCAAACCTGGAGTTACCTGCAGAAGAGAAGAGATCTCACTCTGAGGAACCACAGAGACAGAAAAATAAAACCTGCATGGTTGACTGTAATGGAGTCAGTGAATTGCTCAGAAAGGTTAGGGAAAATAGAAGCATAACAAACAAGAACAATGAATGCAACCATAGTTTCACCCTACTTACTCTCAGGGCCCAATGCCAGTCACCAGCCAGGTCTTTCACCTTTGACCCCACAATGTAGCCTAATCCACTATAAGAGAAAAGATGGAAAATAGTCAGACGGGCTTGTAAGGCAGACTTACTAAAACTGATTAATACTTGCTAAGGTTTAGTGACTGAAATAAATTATTTTGCAGATTATAATAGACCAGAGCTTGGAAACACTATTTTTGGGCATGCATTCTTGACTGGGTGAAAATTAAGTATTTTCAAGAACAATCCTCTATGAAGCACATAGCAATAGTTCAGTCTGGATATTACCAGGAGATATATTAATGGGTTCAAATATTTCCTATACAGGCATATCAATGGTATTTTGCACAAAATGCTCCTGATTACTGCCTCCACTTGCACAAAATGCTCCTGGTACTGCCTCCACTTGCACAAAATGCTCCTGGTACTGTCTCCACTTGCACTACTAGTGGGTAACACGTTCTGAATGACCCACAAGCTCAGATGATCTGTGGTAGTGGCACAAAGCCATCCAATGTAATTTAAATCCTGCTGTTCAGACCAACAGTTGGACATGATTTTATCTTGGCGATTTGGCTTATTTGTAATTTTAATTGATATGTATTTTAACTCGTTATATGATGTTTTTAGATTGTACTATTAGCATTGAATCCTTGCTGTAAGCCGGTCTGAGTCCCTCTACGGAGGCTAAGAAGATTGTGATATAAAAGTTTTAAATAAATAAATAAAATAAACAGGTTTCTCCATCCATATTCTTGTCTGTTTTGAATTTCAAGCTTATTTGCCCTCGACTACCCTGAAATGCTTATAAAGAACTCCACAGCCTCCCTTGAATTAGCAGGGAAATGACAGTATAGGTAAGCCATTTTTATATTATGATACTGGGGTCAATACCAATTTAAACTTTACTGCAGTACATTATTGTAGAGAGCAAAAGTCTTCCTACACTAGGCTTTGAAAGCAACTGGTTATGAAGCTTTGGAGCCACTGAAACCTGCTGCCCTTTAACCCAGAAATCATAAAATTACTTTTTGAATTACACGACCTAGAACCTACAAGCTCAGCAAACAATTCCAGGAATCATAGCCCAAAATACAACTTTTCCAAGCTCTGCTTATCCCAGCCATGCAATTCAGAAGGATACAGTGTTTGAAAGAATTGAAATCCATGAGACAGCTAAAAAGGTTAATGCATTTGCATTCTCTCTGTCTTTTCTGCAGTGCAAGTCATCCACCAGAACAAGCAAGGCTATTAGTATTCCCAAAATAGGTCTGAAACCTATGCTGGAAAAGACCCAAATATTCAATGTCTTGGCAGGACACTGAAAACAAGCACCTCCAGTCAAAATTCACCAGTCATAAAGCACAGTTTGCCCCATTCCTCCCTTACAAGACAGAGTAGAAGATGTTCACCTGCCCACAGGTATGGCAAAGTAGAAGATGCTGAGCATGCGGGATCGCCGTTCACCCACAAACAGGTCAGCGATAATGGTGGGGGCAATAGTTGAGTAGCTAGCTTCTCCCACTCCCACTAGGCCTCGTGTCAGCAGCAAAAGCCAGAACCACTAAACAGTGGAGAAAACAGACAAACAACAGAGCAGCATGAGATACATATTTGTTCCAAGATTTAAAATCCCCTTAAAGAATCTTGAGAATGGCAGTCTGTGAATTATTTATGAAGTTCTCTCAAACTCTTCTCTGAATTACTATTCCTATGACTCTTTAAGTAGAGTTGAGTGCTACAAAAATAAACATCATAAACATCTACTGTTCCAGTTCAGGTGACAAGTGCCTCCTTCAGAAAATCAAACAGAAAAGCTTTGAGAAAGTTTCTTATCAGCAAGTCACTTTTTAACTTGGCTCAACTAAGTATTACAAGGAGAAGCAGGTAAGAAGTAAAATTATTGTTACTACTACTACTAATAATAATAATAATAATCAGCTACTGTCCTCACCTTTTTGCCTTGTATTTTTACTCATGTTCTATTTTGAAATGGTCATATGACTGATCAAATAAATAAATATTATTATTATTATTATTACTACTACTACTACTACTACTACTACTATAACAACAATGGAAATTTGGGAATGGTTCTGCCAAGGAGGAGATGTCAGGGGACAAACAGGAGTATGTACTACCTCAGAAAGCATTCCTGTGGGCTTATTCTGTAAATCAAATTCTCCCTATATCTATGTAAGAACTAGTACACAAAAGCTTCTGAATTAGGCAAACCTTTACCCATCACACAAGAATACCTGACTAGGGATGAAGCTGCTTGCCAAAGTCACACACGACCAGAAGAAGATCCCGACACACATCAGATATTTGCGATTATAGCGATCACCCAGATAGCCGAAGATTGGTGCCAACACCATGTAGCTGCTAATAAAAACTATCAGGAAAGGAAAAAAAAAACATTTAAAACAACTTGTGATGCCAAATGCTACAAAAGTATCGATCAACACTATAATTATAAAGTGTGGGGGAGAGGGAGTAAAGAAAAGAGGAATAAACCCCAACGCCTGGCTCCTCACCTGTCTGCAGAAGTCCGGATTTGCTGTCATCAATATTAAAAAAATCCTCAATGTCAGGAAGAACACCTAGTAAAAGAGAGATTGCAGAACTAATTATGGCCATGTTAAGTGTAGGAATGACAAGGGATGGGGGAGAACTGGCTTTAGAAGTTATTCCCCCATTCATCTCAATCAACTGAGAAGAGAAATCCAAAGCCAGTAACCATTCTGAGCATCTCTGAATTCTTACCTGCCACAGTGAAGCGGTCCATGTAATTCAGCAGGTTGATATAGAAGAGGGCGCCCACAATAAAGCCGGCATGCACAGAGGAGATACCCGTGAGGGCCTCTACCTCTACGTCCCCTTCTTGTCCTGATTGAAGCCCCTCTTTTTCTTCATCCTCTGTATCATCCGCTTGGGTCAGGATTGGGGCTGTATCAGCATAAGGTTGCCGCTGGGATGCCATGGCTGGGGACAAATATAGTCACTGGAAGGAATATAAACAAAAGTAGAGTGGCCATTACCAGCCAAAGCCAAGGAAACCAACAGCTTTTCCCTTAAAGCAATGATTCCAAAGCTGTAGTCCAGTTGTTCTCAACCGGTGGGTCCCCAGATGTTTTGGCCTTCAACTCCCAGAAAGCCTAACAGTTGGTAAAATGTATTGTTGAAGGCTTTCATGACTGGAATCACTGGGTTGTTGTAGGTTTTTCAGGCTATATGGCCATGTTCTAGAAGCATTCTCTCCTGATGTTTTGCCTGTATTTGTGGCAAGCATCCTCAGAAATTGTGAGGTCTCACAACCTCTGAGAATGCTTGCCATAGATGCAGGTGAAACGTCAGGAGAGAATGCTTCTAGAACATGGCCATATAGCCTGAAAAACCTACAACAACTCAGCTGGTAAACTGGCTGGGATTTCTGGGAGTTGTAGGACAAAACACATCCCACACACAGGTTGAGAACCACTGGACTAGTCCTCTAGGTGTTTCTGGGAGCTGAAGTTCAAAACAAATGGAAGACCAGAGTTTGGGAAACAATGTCTTAAAAGTGTCAGGGGTGTTTTGAATGCAATATTCCTGCTTCTTGGCAGGGGGTTGGACTGGATGGCCCATGAGGTCTCTTCCAACTCTTTGATTCTATGATTCTATGAAATAAAGTTTATTATTATTTATTATTATTATTATTATTAACCCGGCCCTTGCTCAGAGTCAACCTAAGTCTGAAACAACTTGAAAGCATGCAACAACAACCACGATCCTATCTCATCAGCCAAAAGCAGGCCCACACTTCCCATTGAAATATTAATATGTTTATATTTGTTAAAATTATTCTTGTTTTAATTGTTGTATTTATTTATTTATTTACTTACTTACTTTATTTGTATACCGCTGTTCTCAGCGGTTAACAACAAGAACAGCAATGCTACAACAACACGGTATATAAAAAACAATTAACATCATAAACACATTAACAGTTAAGAACAATAACCATCCACTGACGTCTCATAACTAAAAACATGATCCAGATTCGCCATCCATTGTTCCGTTCCTATGTTCATTACACTCATTGCACTGTCTATTAAACGCCTGTTCAAATAACCAGGTTTTCAACTTTTTCCAGAATACCATTAATGATGGAGCCGATCTAATGTCCGTGGGAAGGGCGTTCCACAGCAGAGGGGCCACCACTGAGAAGGCCCTATCTCTCGTCCCCACCAGCCATGCTTGTGAAGCAGGCGGGATCGAGAGCAGGGCCTCCCCGGATGATCTCAAAGCCCTAGTGGGTTTATAGGCAGAGATGCGATCAGATAGGTAAGTTGGGCCGGAACCGTTTAGGGCTTTAAAGGCCAACGCCAGCACTTTGAATTGAGCCCGGTAGCAAATTGGTAGCCAGTGGAGCTGGCGCAACAGGGGGGTTGTATGCTCCCTGCGCTCTGCTCCTGTTAGAATCATGGCTGCCGATCGTTGGACCAATTGGAGCTTCCGAGCCGTCTTCAAAGGCAACCCCACGTAGAGCGCGTTGCAGTAGTCTAATCGGGATGTAACCAGAGCGTGGACTACCATGGCCAAGTCAGACTTCCCAAGGTACGGGCGCAGCTGGCGCACAAGCTTTAACTGTGCAAATGCTCCCCTAGTCACAGCTGAAACCTGGGGCTCCAGGCTCAGTGATGATTCCAAAAACAATGTTGTTGGGTTTTTTTGCACTACAAATAAAGTATGTGCTGTGTGCATAGGAATTAATTCAATTTTTGTTTCCAAATTATAATCCGGCCCTCCAACAGTTTGAGGGACTGTGACCCTCTGTTTAAAAAGTTTGAGGACCCCTGATCTAGACACTAGGCTCCTATTTAAGCAGGCCAAAATCCCATTGGATTTTTTAGCTGCCACATGACATGTTTGGCTCATGTTTAACTTGTTGTCCATTAAGCAGAAGAAAGCCAAGTGTGCCTTGTGGGAGCCAAACAAAGGAGCCATTTCTCCAGGCTGCCAAGAAGGCACCAGGCAGAAAGTGGAGACAAAGAGGCCCCATTCACCACAGCCATCTCTTCAGCCACAACCAAGGCTGGCCTCATCTTAAGTCCCTAAATAACCCCAAAAGGACTCCACCCCACCTTTCCATTCCCAGTTCCCTTATCTCCCTCTCACGACACACAACAGCCACCTTTCCCCACAAACATACCCCGCCGGCAGGCTCTTCCTCGCCCTCTTCTTTGCAGAGCAGCTGGGGAGAGTCACGTGATCTGCTTCCCCTGACATACACACACCCTGTCACGTGATTCCACTTCGCCCTCATCCGCCGCTCGCTGGGCGGCGTTGGGTGTCATAGCGACCGCCTTAATCCACCAATGGGAGCGACGGTCTCATTTCACGGCGTCCGGGACGACCAATGGTATCTTGGCTTTTATGAAAAAGAAGGCCTTGCGAGCTTTCTCAAAACACAGGCTTGCTGTGAGTTTTTCGGGCTGTATGGCCCTGCTCCAGAAGCACTCTCTCCTGACGTTTCGCTTACATCTATGGCAGGTATCCTCAGAGGCTGTGAGGTCTGTTGGAAAGTAGTTTCTTGCTTCTCCCAATCAATCCCCTTCAAAGGACGTTCTGCCTTGGTTTTGAGGAGGCCACGTTTCTTCAAACAGTTGTCATGGTTACCCTTTATCTGTCAGTGAGATGTCACAGCAACAAACATACCTGGCCTTCATTCACTGTCACCACGGCAACTTTCCCTCCCTCTTCTTTCTTTCTTCCCTTCTTTTCTCTCCCCTTCTTTCTCTTTCTGTCTTTCCTTTCCCTCACACCTTTCCCCCTTCTGGTTGATTCTGTGCCATCACCGCCCAAACAGGGAGCACTGAGATGGTTGAACAGAAGCTCTCCGAAGCTCTGGGTGTTCTTACTGCCTATTACAGGGAAAACCATCTGATCCCTAATCCATCTAAAACACTGACATGTGCTTTTCACCTTGAGAACAGACAAGTTGAGGGAACGTGGTTATTGAAAAAGGGAATTTTCAGAGATGTTGCCAATGCCTATATGTCATTTTTATTTATTTATCGTGTCATCCGCAACCAGAACATTGTATTACATTTCTAACAGAACAAAACAAACAAACAGATTTTATGCATGCCCAGTGTGGAACGCATCTCACCACGCTAAAACAGGGGATGTGGCTCTTAATGAGACCTGCCGCATTATCACGGGGTGTCTGCGCCCTACACCACTGTAGAAACTACACTGTCTAGCCGGTATTGCACCACCTGACATCCGCCGAGAAGTAGCAGCCAATAGTGAAAGGACCAAGGCAGTGACATCTCTAGCTCATCCCTTGTTTGGGTATCAGCCAGCACATCAACAACTTAAATCAAGAAATAGTTTTCTAAGATCTACAGAGACACTCGCTGGAACACCCCAGCAAGCGAGAGTACAAAAGTGGCAGGCTCAAACCCAGAACCTCAATCAATGTCTGATACCAAATGAGAGACTCCCCCCTGGGCACACAGAAAACTGCGGGACTTGGAAGGTGCTGAACAGACTGCATTCTGGCACCACGAGATGCAAAGCCAACCTTAAGAAATGGGGCTGCAAAATGGAGTCCATGACATCTGACTGTGGAGAAGAGCAAACCGCAGACCATCTATTACAATGCAACCGGAGCCCTGCCACATGCACAATGGAGGACCTTCTTATAGCAACACCAGAGGCACTCCAAGTGGCCAGCTATTGGTCAAAGGACATTTCCATATATCCATATATAATGGCAAGTTTTAAAACTTTGTGCTTTTTAAAATACATTACAGCTGAACCCTTGGTTCGCTACTGATACGATAAGTAAAAATAAATACCTTTCCCCTTTCTTTTCTTTCCTCTTCCTTCCTTTCCACATTTGTAATTATTATTATTATTATTATTATTATTTATACCCATTTTTCCCTCCAAAAGGGACCACTCAAAGCAGCTTACAGTAAACTGATACAATACAATTTAAAACATTAAAATAGAATTAAATTTATATGATAATATATGGATACAGACTTGAAATATAGTAGCAATAGGATGTAAATCAAAACTCATGATTGAAAAAAGTTTGGGTAGGCCTGCCAGAAGAGGTGAGTCTTCAATTTGGGTCTTTCGACAATTCATTTAGCAGGTTGTTCCATAGTCTTGGGGCGGCCGATGAAAAGGTCCTCTGGGTGACGATTCTGTATGTAACCTGGACCCAAACCATGTAAGGATTTAGAAATCAAAACCAACACTTTGTTTGGAAACTAACTGGTGGCCAGTAGAGTGACTTTAATATAGGTGCAATATTGTCACTCCTAGATGTTTTTGTAACCCACCTGGCTGCCATGATTTGAAATAATTGGAGTTTCCGAACTTAGTACAAAGACAGCCCAATGTAAAATACGTTACAGAAGTCCTACCTTGAGGTTACTAGAGTGTTCATTACCATCTTTAGATCCTGAAATTCTAGGAAAGGACATAACAGCCAAAGCTGGTAGTAACCACTCCTAACCATCACATCTACGTGGGCTGACATTTGGAGAGACGAATCTAGGAGTAAGCTGCAAACACAGAGTTTCAAGGGGAGTGTAACCCCTTCCATAAATGGTTGACAAACCTCCAGTCTCTGAATAGCAAGCATTTCTGTCTTATTTGGATTCAGTTTTAATTTGTTGTTCCTCATCCAGCCCATTACCTATTCCAAGCATTCATTCGGAGGAGACATGGTATCTTTAGCTGAGGCTGTGTCTGAAGGCATGGAGAAATATACTTGGGTGTCATCAGTATACTGATAACACACCACCTCATGTCTCCAGATGATCTCTCCCAGTGGTTTCGTATAAATGTTAAAAAGCACAATATACATATTCATCAGAAAAAAAGACTACAGCTAGCAAGAAATTAACATAAAATTAGGTGTGAATATTCCTATGTCAATGAAGATTCTCACCTAAATTATCTATTTTTAATCTAATCCAGACCTGTCACTTAGACAAAGGAATTCAAGTCTTATCTCAGCAGCTGGTTTTGACAGTCTGAAGGAACAGTTTGCCTCTCTCTGCATTCTCTAAAGTTCCTTCTCTTTTCCTCTAAAATATTCCCAAGAAGGACCACAAAGGATCATCCAGTCCAGTCCCTTTTCTACCAAGCAGGAATGCACTAAAAACTTTTTAATCAGACAGGCTTTTAAAGATGAAAGTGTTTAAGATCTAGTCAGGGGGGTGCTGTGGTTTTTAATTTTAAATATGTTTTGATGGACTTTAACTATGAATGTTTTAGTGCTCTTTGTTTAATTCTGTTTTAATGTTTATATATTTGTATATTTTAAATTGTATACTAATGTTTTTATGTCAAGTTGCTTTGAGTGCCCTTTGGGGACATAAAGTGGAGTATAGATATAATAATAACAACAACAGCAACAACGCAAAACTATAATGGAATCATGGGATCTGAAGGATGGCGAGGCACCAAAACTCTTTGGTAAAGAAGTCTAAATACCTTGTAAAACTACAACTCTCATGATCCCATAGTATTGAGCCACATCAGTTAAAGTGTTGTCATACTTCATTAATTCTACAGCATAGATACATCTTGAATTAGGCTACTGACGTTAATGCAGACTTCAGCACATTCCTTTCCCCTTGCTGTCTGTCGAAAAGGGAGGGGACTTAAGTGAGAATTAACAACGAAATAGAAGATTTTTGGGTTTAAAGGAAATAGGATCTTCAACTTTACTTCCCACTTGGCAGCTTTTCAGACCATAACTGTTTGCCTCTTCTCAATTTTATTAAGGCATTACTTATAGTAATTTAATCAGTTAGAAAAATATTCTGCAGAACCCCCTTAAATTTTTTTAAAAAAATATTGCAAACTTATGTTTGTAAGAATTGTAAGTTGTTAAGGTTGTACACATCTTGGGGAAGACACTTATTCTGTAGGAAATATTATCTGTCTTGCCTGAGCATTGCAAAAACAAGGAAACTGCCAACCGCATAATAAGACTATAATAGGCGGCTGTTAAGATGCTCCTCCAGAATAAGCATGACTTGTTTCAAGTTATACAACTCTTTAACAGCAGATGACACATAGTTTTCAGTAGCCACAAAGCCTTCCATTTCCTAGCTTTGTACAGCTATTTTGAATTGGTTAGGTTTCTAATTTCTGCAAAATGTGATATTTCCCCCCAAGTCTGCAGCCATTGCTATATCAGAGTAGTGTATGGTTACTGTTCTCTTAGTATTTACAATGTTACTCTTTACTGGCGCAAACCAGATGGTGTGGCAAATTTTAGAATAAAATCCCCATAGGCAGAAGAGCATCCAGAAAATGCAGGCAGTTCAGTTGAGCCATGTAAACAGACAGGTTTTAGCCGTATCCAATCTAAGTCAAGGGTGGATATTAGATAACCTTCAGATAATGTGGGACTGGAACTCCCATCAGTGTCAGTGGTGAATACTGGCCAAGAACATCTAGACAAGTTGCTTACCTTTGGGCAAATGTTGCATATTCATTTGGGTGTAATCCTATATCAGTCCTAACAATAGAGCCTAGTCCCTAGCCGATCCATTCAATTGTTATGCAGCCTTGCACTTTATCCCATGCCCTCGTCCCATGGTTACAGCTTTGCACTTATACCATCCCCTGTCCGATTGATTGTTCACAGCCTGGCCATGTTTACACATTTACAGTAGCTTACTGCCATTGGTTGATGAGCGCTGTTTTAATTTAAGTTGTTTTATATGCTTATATATTTTATTCATCTGTATTTTTTAATTGTGATCTATTTTATGTTCTGTTTTTGGCACTTTGTGCTGTGTGTTAGCCGCCCCAAGTCTCTTCGGGGAGATGGTGGCAGGATACAAGAATAAAGTTATTTATTATTAGAGCCAATGAAGTGGTCTGAATGTTGGACTAGAAAACCAGTGTTCAAATCCCTGCTTGGCTATGGAAACTCACTAGATGCCCTTGAACAAACCCTATACAATGTGTCTACATTTTAAAATTAATGCAGTTTTACACCAGTTTAATTCCCGTGACTCAAAGCTATGGAATCTTGGGGTTTGTAATTTAATAAAGCTCACTCTTTGGATGATAAGGGTAACCTTCCAAATCTACAACTCCCATGATTCTATAGCATAGCATTGAGACATGGCAGCTAAAGTGGTGTCAAATTGCATTGTAGATGCACCCACAGTGTCATCCACAGAGGAAGACAATGGTAATTCCTCTCTGAACAAATCTTACAGAGGACCCTTCCACACAGCCCTATATCCCAGAATATCAAGGCAGAAAATCCCACATTATCTGAGCATAGACTCAGATAACCCAGTTCAAAGCAGATATTGTGGGATTGTCTAGCTTGATATTCTGGGATATAGGGCTGCATGGAAGAGTCCTAAGAAATCCCTGTGTTAAGGTCACCATAAACCAATAAAGACTCAAAGGCACATAACCACAAAGTTCTTAAAAAAGATTATTTCTTGAGAGACCTTATTATCCAACAACAGTAGTTGTTGTTTCTTTCACAAGCGATCCCTCATTTGAAAATAACAACAGAATAAAATATTCTCTTACAGTTGTGGCTCAGGAAATGAACTAGGTCTCTGTTAGAAATTTGCTGGGTACCATTAGGCAAGTTCTACCTCAATCTAAAATGGCAACAATAAGAAGCTGCCTCTGTATAAATCTGGCCAAGAAAATCAAATGAAAGGCTTGCCATATGATGGAGCCGCCTTGAAGGCAAATAACAATCAAGAGGACAATAAGTTGAGCTTTATGGTTCTAAAATGCTTCATATATTTTTTTAAAAAACACTCTCCATCTGCTCAAAGACAAGGTAGTTCCTGCCCACAAGGCAAGAATACAATACAATGAAAAAAATACATAATGGAACAGGAAAACAAAAAATCAAGTACTCTTTGTCTGCTGGATGGTATTAAGTTGGCTTCCCCCTTGCCCAGATGTTTCCTGGACATAGCTTTCCAAAAACCCAGTGAGTTCTTATAGGGCCCATTGGCTTTCTAGCCTGAGGTGAGTCATCACAGGTCCAAAGTCCTTTGCTCTTTAAACATGACAAATAGTCCAGAGACACTTTAAAGTGTAACCAATTTATTATGCCATACATCCATGTTCAACATCTACACAAATGACCAGCCACTGCCAGAAGGGACAGAGAGTTTCATCTATGCTGACGATCGTGCCATTACTGCTCAAGCAGGGAGCTTTGAGATGGTAGAACAGAAGCTCTCCGAAGCTCTAGGTGCTCTTACTGCCTATTACAGGGAAAACCATCTGATCCCTAATCCATCTAAAACACAGACATGCGCCTTTCACCTTAAGAACAGACAAGCATCCCGAGCTCTGAGGATTACCTGGGAAGGAATCCCACTGGAGCATTGCAGCGCACCCAAATACCTGGGAGTCACTTTGGACCGTGCTCTGACCTACAAGAAGCACTGCCTGAACATCAAACAAAAAGTGGGCGCTAGAAACAACATCATACGAAAGCTGACTGGCACAACCTGGGGATCACAACCAGACACAGTGAAGACATCTGCCCTTGCGCTATGCTACTCTGCTGCTGAGTATGCATGCCCAGTGTGGAACACATCTCATCACACTAAAACAGTGGATGTGGCTCTTAATGAGACATGCCGCATTATCACGGGGTGTCTGCGACCCACACCACTGGAGAAATTACACTGCTTAGCCGGTATTGCACCACCTGACATCCGCCGGGAAGTAGCAGCCAATAGTGAAAGGACCAAGGCAGAGACATCTCCAGCTCATCCCCTGTTTGGGTATCAGCCAGCACGTCAACGACTTAAATCAAGACATAGTTTTCTTAGAACTACAGAGACACTCGCTGGAACACCCCAGCAAGCGAGAGTCCAAAAGTGGCAGGCCCAAACCCAGCACCTCAATTCATGGGTGATACCAGATGAGAGACTCCCCCCTGGGCACTCAGAAGACTGGGCGACTTGGAAGGCGCTGAACAGATTGCGCTCTGGCACCACGAGATGCAGAGCCAATCTTAAGAAATGGGGCTACAGGGTGGAATCCTCGGCATGCGAGTGCGGAGAAGAACAAACCACTGACCACCTGCTGCAATGCACCCTGAGCCCTGCCACATGCACGATGGAGGACCTTCTTGCAGCAACCCCAGAGGCACTCCAAGTGGCCAGATACTGGTCAAAGGACATTTAACCAAATACCAAATTTACAAAATCTGTGTGGTTTTTTTTCTTTTTCTTTTTCTTTTTAATCTCTGTGTTTGTTTTGCTCTGTTAGAATTGTAATACAATGGTTGCTGATGACACGATAAATAAATAAATATGCCATACTCTTCCCTGAACTGTACACCACTTCACTAGTTCTGTGAAAGCCTGCTCTCTTCACCTTTTTGGAAAACAAGTGAAAAATTGTAAGCCTTCTTTTGCTTACACAAATCATTGCACTTACTCCTACCTCACCCATTCTGTTTAGCTACGAGGCCTACATCCAGAGGATATTCCTGTTTGCAAGCATACAAAAGATGTAGTTTTAAATTATTTCATTTCCCTGCCCTACTAGGAGGAGGAAGCTGAGTATATTCCATTTTTCCTTTCTATGTAGTCTTTAAAGGGATATGGATCCAATACCTTTTATGAATTAACAATTCAAAGGAAAGGAATCTGGCAATTACAAATTTATGCTTCAGAATCAGATCGGGGGTGCAACCGAGAGCAGGACCTCCTCCGCAGACTGAAGTGCCCGTGCTGATTTATACAAGGAGATGCGGTTTTTCAAATAGTCTGGGCTTGAACCATTTAGGGCTTTATAGGTAATAACCAGAACTTTGTATTTAGCCCAGAAGCAGACCAGCAGCCAGTGGAGCTGCCGTAACATGGGAGTTGTCCGCTCCCTGTACGGCGCTCCAGTTAGTAATCTGGCTGCTGATCTCTGAACCAGTTGTGAGTGATAAAAACAAGAAGACAGGAGACAAAGACAACAGATTACTGCAGGGCTAGTTTTGCTTTATTTGGAGAAGAGGATTTTATAAATATTGTGTGCTATTTTTCCAACACTTGCAAAAGAGAAAGAGGGAGGAAATAAATAACGACTAAATAAGGTTGATACTTTAGAAAAGCTAAAGGAAGACACTGTATGAAATTCAAACACAAATTACATTGTGGAACTACAACTCTTAGAATCATGCTAGGCCAGTTCTAGGAGACGTAGAGTCCAAAAACTAAGGGCCCATCTACACTGCCATATAATCCATATTATCAAATCAGATAATCTACATGATTTGTTTTGAACTAGATTTTATGAGTCTACACTGCCATAAAATCCAATTCAAAGCAGTTAATCTGGATTATTTATAGCAGTGTAGAAGAGGCCCAATGCCCCTTCCACATAGCTGAATAAAATCCCACATTATCTGCTTTGAACTGGAATATATGGCAGTGTGGACACAGATAACTCAGTTCAAAGCAGTTATTGCAGGATTTTCTGCCTTGATATTCTAAGTTATTTGGCTGTGTGGAAGGGCCCTAAGTCTCCTTAGCTCTGCAGACAGGTTTGACTTTGAAACTGATGCTGTAGATCAGAGGTGAATCCCCAGATATTGAGACTGATATATTAACTAGCATAGTCAATTGTGAGACATTATAGGGTTTGTCTGAAGCACTACCATTTCCCTTGTTGAAGGCAAGATGGTTGCATAGTTAAAATATGACAGTTCCAACAGTAATTTTCACAGTCCCCATGTGGGAATTGTCATTTGTTGTTTGACTGGAGGGACGTATACTACTCCTTGGCAGGAAGGATCCTGAACATGATGTGCAGCACTGAAAAAAGCTTAATGGTATAGGGAAACCTGGCATGAATTAAAATGGCTATGATATTATAATGTTTAAAAGTACATAGCTTTTAAGCTGTCTGGTTCATTTTACGTTGTAGTTGCTTCAACATAAAGGACACAAAGAAAAAGATAATGGGATCTACAGGTTTTTTTTTTAAAAAAAACAAATGGAAGAGAAACATTGATTAGAAAAGAATGACTGAGTGAACACAAATACTGCTGTCATTGTTCCTAGGCAAAGTAGCCCTTCGCTTTGCATCCGGATATAGAGCAAGATGACAAACAATAGACATAGAGAGGTTTACAATGATACAAACTCTACATAACTGTTTTCCTTGTGTCTTGACACAGGTGGGGGAGTGGAGGAAGAGATATGTTGACCTTGGAGGAATCCAATGCAGACCTAGGGATCCCTGACATCCCCACACATACAAATTCATACATACTCCAATCCCACGAACTCTGGGATGGTCAGAAATGCTATTTTGGGAGCCCCCATCCTGAAACATAAAAATACCCAAAAAAGTTCTCAAAGACAACCAGAACTGATGTGACATGACTTGCAATGCTTCAAAACAGCCTCTGTAATAGTGCACAATGACCTCTGGAGGAGCTGAAAATCAGGTGAAGTGGCCTTCAGGAGTTCAAAGAATGCTTAATTCAAGTGGCGCAAGTGTCCCATCTTTGTTCTTATAGAAAAAAATCATTTTAGTCGTATTCATTTGTCACAATGAAGATCAAAACCAGAAGAATTACTGAGGTGCAATGAAGCCTTTCAAAGCAGGAATCACAGGGACCATGGTCTCTTTGAAGAGGTGGCTTCTAGCTCCACACTTCGATTACATCCCCTGACTCCATCCCTAATTCTTCAGGAGTCCAAGTTTCCATTAACTTCTGTCCATCAAAATGGAAGACAAGCTTGCGTTTGCCAAGACCCTGGGCCTGGCGGTAATGATTCATAAGCACTTGCAATGGCTCTTCCTGCAGGAAACAGAGAGGACAGCTATAATACTCACCGACTCAAACCAGAAACCTTTCCACTCACCCACTGCCCTTTTACCTTCTGAACAGCTATCTCCATCTCAGAGCTTTTGTCTTTTCCTTGCACTCGGAGCCGCAGGTTTCCAGAGTCACTATTCTGATTGTTATTTGTTTCAACTACGCAATCTGGAAGATATTCATGAAGGAACATTTGTATCTCCTTTTTCCTCCAAATTAAAGATAACAAATACACAAATTCCTCAAAATCTTATCTTCCAAACTACTCTTTAACGAGGACCGGGCTTCAAAGTAGAGTATGGCCTTCTGCACAAGGATCAAGGAAATCAAAAACAAGAAGCACCAATAAACTACACCAGAAACATCTAAAGTTGTTCAATGTATGGATTTATATATCTCAGTCTATATATGTTCTTCTGGCTATTGTTTGGGGATACTTACAATATAAACTTCTAGAGCTGTAATTCTCAACACCATTTGCTGAGCAAAAAGAAATTGGACATAAATAATGTGAGAGTTTGGGTCCAGACATTTTTGAAGTTACATTGAAAATAGTCCTTGAAGGCAGACTTGAGAACATATACAGACTGAAATGTTTAGCCTTTTTAATCCTGTAAAATATCCATCAATTGAGCTCCTTAAGTTGTTTACAGTGTCCTCTGTGCAGGAGTTAGGCAACTGGAGCCACAGATTGGTTGGTTGTGGAAAAATACCATAGTGATAGCAATAGCCATAAAATTACTGTAAGCTTCTAGGCTCCTGAATTCCCTCCCAAAGGAGCCCAAGTGGACTCTCTCACCTTTTTATTCAGAAGGATTTTAACAACTGACCTCACTTTCTCCAGAACAGATTTTAGTGCTATATAATAGAGTTTGGATTTGGTGACCACAAGATGTTTTTATTGATGCTAGTATACTGTTGATTGTTTTAATTAGTTATAACTGTGATATTATATGGTAATTTGTGTATTGTATATTGTATTGTATTTTGTAATTGTTAGGCATCGAATTGTGCCTTTTGTAAGCCGCCCTGAGTCCCCCCCTAGGGGGTTGAGAAGGGTGGGGTAGAAGCACCCCAAATAAATAAATAATTAATTATGAGAATTGAAAGATACACCAAGCCCATTCAGTCCAACCCCTTGCCATGAAAAAATACACCACCTTCAGCCTCAATTTTAAAACCTCCAGAAGAGGAAAGTTCACCACACTTCAAGGCAGCATATCCAACTGTCAAACAGCTCTCACTGTCAGGAGGTTCTTTATAATGTTTAGGTGCAATCCCTTTTCCTTCCATTTTAATCCATGGCTCCATTGTGTCCTCGTCTCTGGAGCAGCAGAAAAGAAGCTTCCCCCCTCTTCAATGTGACATCCTTTCTACTTACCCACAATATCAGCCACACCCAGGCCTAGTCTGCCAGGAGTTGCATCAGCTGCAAGTTCTCGATCACGAAGCAGGAGAAGTATTCTGTTTGGGGGAACTTTCAATGTCTGCCCCATGTGTTCAATCACCTTCTGAAGGGGATCTGTCTATGGGGTGTGAAATCAAGAAACATGTTGGAGAAATACAATGATCAGTAATGTGCTGTTTCTAACAATGAGGTGGTTATATTCCATTGAGGTTTAGGGATGGTGTGAAAATAGGAATTCTGCAAACACTGACCCTTCCACAAATATCCCCCCCCCCCAAAAAAAAAATAAATCTTATGCTATCTTATTTTAGTTTTCACTTAATGTTATCTGTCATAAAGCTTTGTCATAGAATCATAGAATTTGTCGTCAGGCTAAACAAAGAAATGTCATGTTTTAATCTAGATATGTAGACCATAGTTTTAAGACTGACAAAATATGCAAAGTTTTACATGAAGCTGCACAGAGAGATTAGTAAGCTTCTTGAGTAATGCTTAGGAGGAAAAACAAATGAGAACTGCACATTTACTACAGCCCAGCGGGATTGTGGATAGAATAAGGACCTGGATGGGGGCCCAAAAAGTATATGAGGTGCAGACAAAGAGAAGGAAAGAAAAGAAAGCCATTCCTGAGGTGAACTATGGCCACAGCAAATCTCAGGACAGCTGAGTGAAAAGTGAATCATCGTACCATCCGGATTGAGACTCTGTGGAGGTCAGCTCGACATCGGACTTTCAGCAACAACTCCTGGGAGTCAGAAGCATCAATCAGAATCACATCATTAGTATCTGCATCTGTTTCCTCATCCTGCAAACTCTTCTTGGCAGCTGAGAGAGAGGAAGTCAGACTCTCAAGCCTCTGTTTAAGGATTCTGAAGAGAACAGAATAAAAGAAGTGAGACACTTCCAAGGAAAGTCTGAAGTGGGATAGTGAAAGAGGGAGAGGGTGTGTTATATGGTGTCCCACAAGGTGCCATTCTATCACCAGGGCTCTTTAATATTTCCATGAAGCCGCTGGGAGAGATCATCCATAGGAATGGGGCAGGGTGTTATCAGTATGCTGATGACACCCAGATATATTTCTCCATGCCTTCAAAAACAATAACACTAAGGATAGTGTGTCTCCTCTGAATGAATACCTGGAGGAGGTAATGGGCTGGATGAGGAAAAACAAATTGAAACTGAATCCAGACAAAACAGAGGTGCTTGCCATCCTAATCTGGGGATAGAGGTGTGTCAACCAGTTCTGAATGAAGTTACACTCTCCCTGAAGACTGTGTTTGCAGCCTGGGAGTACTTCTGGATCTATTTCTCCAAATGTCAGCCCAGGTAGATGCAATGGTCAGGAGTGCTTACTATCACTTTCAGCTGATCCACCAGCTGCGCTCCTTCCTAGATTAGAGGACCAGAAGCTGGTAGTGCATGCACTGATAAACTCAAAGTTGGACTTCTGCAATGCGCTTTACCCAGACGCTTGTACCATTTTCTGAAACTCCCAACTGGTTCAAAATACAGTAGCCAGATTGGTTACAGGAAAATCTAGGAGTGAGCATATTACCCCTATCCTAAAGTCACTCCATTTCCTACTAATTAGTTTTGTACAAAGTGATGGTTTTGACCTTTAAAGCCCTACAGTTTGTGTCAATCTGTCTGTTAGTTGATATCACAAGAATGAGGGCCAGATTACAAAACATCCCTTTTCAGACTACAGCCCGCAGTATTCCACAAGCAACATTAGCAGTGGCTTTACTGGTTGAAATATTTCAGGGGCAGTAATCTACAAAAGGTAGCTTTTCCAATCACTTAATGTGTAGATGTAAGAAATTCCCCACAACTAATTTAGAACACTGTAATATTGCTAATTTTATTTGCTACAGGAGTCTGTGGAAGCCCATTCCCTTTACAGATAATAGCAGAGTCTTACTTGTCTCTACGGCAATATCTTCTTGGCCGAGGTGGAGGTGGAGGTGAGGGCGATTGATTTTGACATCTGATGAGAGAATAGATACAGAAAATGTGGATTTGGGAATTCCAAAAGGGTTGGGTGGACAGAAGGAGGAAAAGAAAGACCCAGACCTTGTTTCTTCCACCAGCTGAGTGTTCTCTGAAGGAATTGTTTCTTCCTCATCATCAGATGCATTGAGGATCTGGGGTATATACGACAGTGTCAAAGACTTGGGAAGAAGATGCAAGCTCTTTTGAACCTGTGGCCAAGAGGCAAAAGAACAAAACAAGAAGTAAGTACTCTCAAGTCTGCTAGAAAGAAAACAGAAGTGATCACCTAAGTAGGAAATAATACTGGCAATTGGGTCAGCTTGTAGATTTAAGAAGAATGCATTAATCACAAAGTAACTAGATGCCGGATCCCCAGGTGGCACAGTGGGTTAAACCCCTGTGCTGGCAGGACTGAAGACCGACAGGTCGCAGGTTTGAATCCGGGGAGAGGCGGATGAGCTCCCTCTATCAGCTTCAGCTCCTCATGCGGGGACATGAGAGAAGCCTCCCACAAGGATGATAAAAACATCAAATCATCCGGGCGTCCCCTGGGCAACGTCCTTGCAGATGGCCAATTCTCTCACACCAGAAGCGACTTGCAGTTTCTCAAGTTGCTCCTGACACGACAAAAAAAACAACAACTAGATGCCAGGATTCTACCCTTCCTTCCCACACAAAATGCAAAGGACAGAATATATCTAAAATTAGGATGGAAGTAACAAAGAACAATTTCAAACTACACCAGATTACCATGAAACAGTCAATGATGGAAGCATGAATTAAGAGACACCTACACCAGCCTTTCAAACAAATAGTATCCCCTTTGAAATGCCTTGCTATATAAGTATTATCCGGCAATCCAACTTTAGATCAGATGAAGACAAGTAGTTTAGGAAAGGTGACTTGGTTTGTCAGATATAGAGGCCTATGCCTGGAAGTCAAAAGTTCTGGGGATATCCCCTTCTAGATTTGCAATATCTCATTGATTAGCAAAGCAATTTGATACTGAGATTTTGGAGAAACAGAAAGAATCAGGTTGTCCTAAAGAAAATCAATAAGATATCAAAAGAAAGAGTATTTGAAGACAAATATCACAGACCTATTAAATTTAGAAATTTCTCATTTCTAAATATGCCATATGCAGCTATTCTTACTGTTCTTCACAAAAGTTAGTATAGAGGATTCTGGCTACTCAGGTCATGCGTCCTTGGGTATGCTCAAGAATTAGGCATGTGAAAGAAATACATATCACTAATCCAATAATTTTACTACAACAACCTGGGGCTCTGATTTAGCTATGCGTTCTCAAGCACTTCAACTATCCTGGATTGTAAATTTCTTCATTGGTTCTATTTGTAGCATGCTGAATATGACTTCCTGCGAGGGAAGACTGAGGCAAAACAGGAATTGAGTCGTTCTGTCTTCCCTATATCCGCTGTTAAGTTTGCAATCCCCCTCCCCAAGGAGGTGTACTTTTCTTTGTTGTTCTTGTTTTGAGCATAACAACAACAGCAAAAAAACCCCACCCTTCCTTTTTGTTTGCTGGTAACACTTGTCCTAGGTCCCAGTTCATTCCCAGTTGGTCTAAACTACCCATAACAATTTGGGATATTTACTATACACATCATGAAGGATGATGAAATACATTTTACTGCCTAAAACAAAACAGAAAAATATGCCCTTGACATACAAACATTAATCAAAGGCAAGGTGTATAGCATAAGGCAAGCAAATCCCAGGCAGTAAGATATAATACAAAACTTTATTTAGGTCACTGACCAGCACAGCCCTGGCAATAAAAATGATGACAATGCAGTATATAACTAACAATGCACTAGTCCAGTGGTTCTCAACCTGTGGGTTCCCAGATATTTTGGCCTTCGACTCCCAGAAATCCTAACAGCTGGTAAACTAGCTGGGATTTCTGGGAGTTGTAGGCCAAAACACCTGGGAACCACAGATTGAGAACCACTGAACTAGTCCAAAGATGTTGCCTCAGTGTACTCAATGATAGCATCCGTTGTGTTCATATTTATTTATAGGCCTCTCCTGTTATAGCCTATATATGTAATATCCTTCTCTTGTCATATCCTCTCTCTCTCTCTCTCTCTCTCTCTCTCTCTCTCTCTCTATATATATATATATATATATATCATACACACACACACACATACAAGCTGACCCCTGCCACGTTTTGCTGTGGCCCAGTCTGTGTGTGTTTTGTGTATGTATATATCTGCATGTGTGCGTGTATATATCTTTGTGTGTATGTGTGTGTGTGTGTATATATGTGGTTTGCGCATGTGTTGTAATGGGTTTTTTTTTTGCTTTTAAAGTCTCTTCTGCTGTGTTTTTCGGTGTTTTTATGAGTGATGGTCACTCGTTGGCCTGAGAGGAGTATTGTATTCAAGTTTGGTGTCAATTCATCCAGTGGTTTTTGAGTTATGTTAATCCCACAAATGAACATTACATTTTTATTTATGTAGATATCCTAAATATCCTATACTGAGGCCCTGCTCTCAGTCCAGCCACCTTCACAGGCGCGTTTGGTAGGAATGAGAGATGGCGGCCTTCTCAGTGGTGGCCCCTTGGCTATGGAACTCCCTCCCCAGTGGTATTAGAACAGCTCCCTTCCTCCTCCTGGAGTCAAGCCTTTGGAGATGAACTACAGGGCAATAATAACTATGAAATAGTGCAATGCTTGGAACGTCCCTGGATTACAATTGAGGATGGCATGATTTTAATAGCGATTATAAAGTTTATATGTTTTAATGTGCACTTTAACTCTAATTTTAAATTCTAACTTAAATGTATCTCTGTTGTTTAAAGCCATCAAATAGTTGCTACATGTAAAACTGCCTTCAGTCCCCTTCGGGGTAGAGAAAGGCGAGATATAAATAGAGCAAATAAGTTAAAAAAATAAATTTTAGTTCAGTTCAATTCCTGGTAAACCCGTGATTTATTTGGATGTGCCCCATTCTTTTAAATAGAAATAATGTGTGGTTGTTGTTTCAGTTTCAGAATCCCTGAACTTTTAAGACTCTCCCATTCCTACTATCTTTCCCCATTGTTCACTCTTGAGATAGAGATACTGTATCATATTTCAAGGAACAGGATTCTTACTCTTGAGTCTCTTTAGAAAGGCAGAATGCTTAAGTCTTTTGATTAAAGAGAACCATAACAGTCAGAGACCGCGAGCCCATGTCTTTGACAACAGTTATTTATTTAATTTATATCCCACTTTTCTTTCTTTATGGGGACATGTCAGAAAAGCCCTAGAAGAGATTCAGCACCAGACACATAACAATATCTTTTTTTAAAAGAAAAAAATACAGGTGAGCAAAAGAGAGATTCCTCCCGTGTGGAGATCCTATGGAATCCTGGGATACATAGTTTCAGATTTTTTTCGTGTCAGGAGCAAATTGAGAAACTGCAAGTCACTTCTGGTGTGAGAGAATTGGCCGTCTGCAAGGACGTTGTCCAGGGGATGCCCGGATATTTTACCATCCAGTGGGAGGCTTCTCTCACGTCCCAGGAAGCTGGAACTGACAGATGAGAGCTCCATCTGGAGTTTGGTGAGGCACTACCACTCTTTGGCCTCACGGATATAGAATGTCTAAAACTACAATTCCCAGGACTTCATAGCATTGAGCTGTGGAACTTTAAAGTGGTGTCAAATCACATTCATTCTACAATGTAGATGCAACTCAGGGCCCTTCCACATAGCCATAAAACCCAGAATATCAAGGCAGATAATCCACAATAACTGCTTTGAACTGGGTTATACGAGGCCCCTTCCACACAGCTGAAGAACATCCCACATTTTCTGTTGGAAATGACAACCTTCTTCAAGCCTTCTTTAGTAATCTGTTTATCCATGATCCTGTTGCTTACTGTTTCTTGCATGTATGTTCTGGAATGGAGCTTCCTTTACTCTATGGTTCCTGAGAAGCTATAAAAGGGGCTGCAGACCACATGATCACTGTACAGTACACACAGGCACACTACAGACTACTTCAGATCACACGCTTGCTGTTTTGCTGTAAGAGATGTCCTGGCCAGGTGGCACAAAGAATTATCTAAAACATATCTGAAACTGGATTGATAAGTTTTGTACCTGTGTATACTAAACACATGAAGGTTGTAAGTCAAATATGTTTTTTTAATCAAAGTCTACTTCATTTTTGTCTTAGTGCATGATATAAAAGAAGTTGTTTTATGGGAGACTATATATATATATGGGCACTGAAAAACATTTCAGAAGCACTGCTGTTATTTTAAGCATTGGCAAAATCTCTGTTTTCCTAACAGACCAGAGATAACTGGTTATTCAGTCTAACAACTGAAACCATTACCTTGCATAATTATATCTGGCTGTATACCACAAGAGAAGATTCTACTCTAAGGGTTTTTGGCTTTTCTCTGAAAGATCATGCTTTTCTAAAAAGTTATGATCTCCAAAATGTTTTTTTTCCCAAAACATTATGAATGCTATTTTCCAAAATGTCCTGCTTTGAACTGAAATATATGGCAGTATCAACTCGGATAACCCAGTCCCAAGCAGATATTGTGGGATTTTCTGCCATGATATTCTGGGGGCCCTTCCACACAGCCCTATATCCCAGAATATCAAGGGAGAAAATCCCACAATATCCACACTCAGATAATGTGGGATTTCCTGCCTTGATATTCTGGGATACAGAGCTGTGTGAAAGGGCCCTGGGTTATATGGCTGTGTGGAAGGGTCCTCTGAAATATTTTGGATTTGTGATGTTTTTGGATCATGGAATACGTGAATTTGCCTATATACTCAGAATAGAATATCTAAGACAGGCATGGGCAAACTTTGGCCTTCCTCCAGGTGTTTTGTTTTATTTATTTATGGCATTTGTAGCCCGCCTTCCTCAGCCTTACGGCGACTCAAGGCGGCTTACAGAAATTGGCAGAATTCGATGCCATATGGAACAAAAGATGGGACCAAAACAAACATCTTCAGGCAGAGGGGCCTTTTATTTTATCCCCCCACCACTTGCCACCATTTGAAACGAAAGCACAGATAACTCTAACCAGGAGATTGAGAGAGGCTTTGTTTGAAACGGAAACAGTAACCCAGTTTATTTGTAGCATTATTGTGGTATAAGCGGCCTGAGACTCAAGTCCAATACATTTAAGTTTTATAGTTCAATGGTATGGATTTATAAGATTTGCAATGTCATAAGCAAAAACAGAGATTTTGCCAATGCTCTGGTTACACCGCGAATAGATTACTGCAACGCACTCTACGTGGGGTTGCCTTTGAAGACTGTTCGGAGACTTCAACTAGTCCAACGGGCAGCAGCCAGATTACTCAGCGGAGCGCCATACAGGGAGCACACCACCCACCTGTTATGTTAGCTCCACTGGCTGCCAGTCCACCTCCGAGCACAATTCAAAGTGCTGGTCTTGGCCTATAAAACCCTATATGGCTCTGGCCCAGCTCACTTATCCGAACGTATCTCTCTCTACGTTCCACCACATAATTTAAGATCTACTGGGGAGGTCCTACTCTCGGTCCCACCAGCATCACAAACGCGTCTGGTGGAGACAAGGGACAGGGCCTTCTCAGTGGTGGCCCCCCGCTTGTGGAATTCGCTCCCCAGCGAGATCAGATCGGTGTCCTCCCTCCTTACTTTTAGGAAAAAACTAAAGCCGTGGTTTTGGAGCCAGGCCTTCGGCTAGTGGGCACAGCAGCACTTTAGATACTGAACCCAGACCGTAGGATTGTTATGACAATTGGAAACGGCTATGTGACTTTGATTAGGTGACTATGTTAGTATACGAGCATGTGATTTTAATTAATGTTATTGTTTTTAATTTGCTATGTATTTGATTCTACATTGTTCTATCCTAGTTATATATTTCACCTAGTCATGCTCAGCATTTTTTTAAATTTTAATTATTACATTGGGCACAGCCATAGGTTTTCAAGCATTGTTGTGCTATTGTTAATGTTTACTGCTTGTTTTTTTGTTTATGAGTTTCATTTTATTGTTTCGTATTGCTGTTGTTGTTGTTTTTACTGATGTATTGTGGGCTCGGCCTCATGTAAGCCGCACCGAGTCCCTTGGGGAGATGGTAGCGGGGTACAAATAAAGTTTTATTATTATTACTAGCGGTCCCCTGCCACGCGTTGCTGTGGCCCAGTCTGGTGATCTGGAAAATAATGTAATGAGAAAGTGCTGGTTTCTAATCTATGGAATGTCTTGATGCTTGTGGGTAAACAGTATTTCTTGCTGTTTCTTTGCCAGTGTTGATGTGGAGATCGTTTGGTTTGCCTACTTTGGAACATGCAACGTATCATTCTCCTTCTTTAGGGGTCCCTTTCAGATCTTTGATACTGCATCTGTCATATACATATATGTATGTGTGTGAATGGCTGGATGGCCCTTTGTCAGGAGGGCTTTGATTATGTTTTCTTGCTCTGGTGAAGGGAGTTGGACTGGATGACCTTAAGGCTGCATTTCCCAACCTGGGAAGTCAAGACCCGGGGGGGGGGGGGTCACCAGGGGGGTGTCAGAAGGGTCACCAAAGACCACCAGAAAACACAGTATTTTCTGTTGGTCATGGGGGTTCTGTGTGGGATTTTTGGCCGAATTCCATCATTGGTGGGGTTTGGAATGCTCCTTGATTGTAGGTGATCTACAAATCCCAGTAACTACAATTCCCAAATGTCAAGGTCTATTTCCCCCAAACTCCATCTGTGTTTATATTTGGGCGTATTGAGTGGTTGTGCCAAGTTTGGTCCAGATCCATCATCTCCTATACATACCGGGTCCTAGGGAGGCACATTTGGAAGCTACAAGGCGTAGAGCTTTTTTGATCTATGCTCCAATTCTGTGGAACTCATTGCCTCCATATATTAGAGCAATGTCGGAGTTGCGACCTTTTGTAAAGGCGCTCAAGACTTGGCTGTTTGGTTGTGCATTTAAGTAATCGGATCAAATTTTGCCATAGTCACTGCTGAATGTTTTCATGTTGAATGTTTTCATGTTGAATGTTTTCATGTTGAATGTTTTTATGTTGAATGTTTTATATTGTGTATAAGCTATTTTAAATTGTAAGTCGCTCGGAGCACTTTGGTGGAGAGCGACTAATTAAGAAATAAAGTGATGATGATGATGATGATTGTTTGAGTCCACAGTGCTCTCTAGATGTAGGTGAACTACAACTCCAAAACTCAAGGTCAATGGCCACCAAATCCTTTTCGTGTTTTCTGTTGGTCAGGGGAGTCCTGTGTGCCAAGTTTGGTACAATTCCATCATTGGTGGAGTTCAGAAAGCTCTTTGCTTGTAGGTGAACTATAAATCCCAGCAACTACAACTCCCAAATGACAAAACCATAATGTTTTGAGTGATGGTCACTCCTTGTGTTGTGAGACGTTTTGTTGCCAAATTTGGTGTGATTTCGTTCATTGGTTCTTTTGTTTTTAAGGTACTCATTATGCACAGAGCATTTATATATAGATAGAAGATAGATTATTGTATTGATATTATTGGGCTTTTGTACAACTAAGACTTGTGCGCCAGCTGTGACCATACCTCGCGAAGGCTGATCTGGCCGGGGTGGTCCATGCCTTGGTCACCTCCAGATTGGACTACTGCAATGCGCTCTACATGGGGCTGCCCTTGAAAACGGCTCGGAAGTTCCAACTGGTCCAACGAGCAGCGGCCAGGATGTTAACTGGCGCTCCCTACAGAGAGAGGTCAACCCTCCTGTTCAAGGAGCTCCACTGGCTGCCGTTTATTTTCCGAGCCCAATTTAAGGTGCAGGTGCTTACCTACAAAGCCCTGAACGGTTTGGGACCATCCTACCTGCGGGACCGCATCTCCGTCTATGAACCCACGCGCTCACTTCGGTCATCTGGAGAGGCCCTGCTCGTGATCCCGCCTGCGTCGCAAGCACGTTTGGTGGGGACACAAGACAGGGCCTTTTCTGTGGTGGCCCCCCGACTCTGGAACACCCTCCCCAAGGATCTTAGACAGGCCCCTACACTGGCAGTCTTCAGAAAGAACTCGAAGACCTGGCTGTTCCGATGTGCCTTCTCAGATTAGGAATCTCCAATAACAAGTCCCAGAAGCACTTTAGTAGAACTAAGATTGCTGCACACTGCACACTGCACTTACCCCATAATTCTTACATAGCTCCTGTCACATCAGCACTTTTAATCTTGTACCTGTTACTCTGGCCCGGTCCAGTTTTATAGTGTCTTGATGTATTGTTTATTGCTTGTTGTTAATATTGTTTTAACTGTTTTTAATTTGCTTTAGGTGTTGTATTGTTGTGTTGTGTTTTGAGACCTTGGCCTATGTAAGCTGCATCGAGTCCTTTGGGAGATGCTAGAGGGGTACAAATAAAGTTAATAATAATAATAATAATATGAGTATGTGATTTTAATTAATGTTATTGTTATTAATTTGCAATGTATTTAATTCTACATCGTTCTATCCTAGTTATATATTTCACCTGGTCATGCTCAGCATTATTTTTTTAATTTTAATTATTACATTGGGCACAGCCATAGGTTTTTAAGCGTTGTTGTGCTATTGTTAATGTTTACCGCTTGTTTTTTTGTTTATGACTCAAAGTCAATGGCCACCAAACCCTTCTAGTGTTTTCTGTTGGTCAGGGGAGTCCTGTGTGCCAAGTTTGGTTCAATTCCATCACTGGTGGAGTTCAGAATGCTCTTTGATTGTAGGTGAACTATAAATCCCAGCAACTACAACTCCCAAATGACAAAACCGTAATGTTTTGAGTGATGGTCACTCCTTGTGTTGTGAGACGTTTGGTTGCCAAATTTGGTGTGATTTCGTTCATTGGTTCTTTTGTTTTTAAGGTACTCATTATGCACAGAGCATTTTTATATATATAGATAGATAATTGTATTGATATTATGGCATTGAATTGTTGCCCATGTTACCTGCCCTGAGTCCCCCCTCGGGGGGTGAGAAGGGAGGGGTAGAAATGGTGTAAACAGACCTTGCCGGAGTAAACGGGGACAGCGGGGACGGTGTTGTCTGTGATGAGGCGGCGCCGCTTGGGAGGAGGCTTCCTCGGGATCACCTCAGCCTCTGAGTCGCTGCTGGAGCTCACACACACCTGCAATCCAGGGAAAGGGGCGTCAGAAGCAGGGAGGCAAGGCATGCCCCAAACCCTCCTCCTCCTCAGAGGCACCGCTTTGCTTTCTCCCTCCCGCCATTAATCTCAGAGCCTCCTTCCATTCTGACTTACCACCTCCGCCATGTTCGCAGGAGCTGCTTCTCCTCATTGGTCCCGACACCCAGCATGCCCCGCCCCCAGGAGCATGCCATTGGATGCCTGCTTCCCTCTCCTGAGCGTCTTACGTCACGCACGCTTCCGCTTGCTGGGAGTTCTGGGCCTAGTAGTGTTCCTCTACATCAGGCATGGGCAAACTTGGGCCCTCCAGGTGTTTTGGACTTCAACTCCCACCATTCCTAACAGCCTCAGGCCCTTTCCTTTTCCCCCTCAGCCGCTTAAGCTGAGGAAAGGGCCTGAGGCTGTTAGGAATGGTGGGAGTTGAAGTCCAAAACACCTGGAGGGCCCAAGTTTGCCTATACCTGCTCTACATGCTGCAAGTTGCTTCTGGTGTAAGAGAATCAGCCCTCTACAAAGACCTTACCCAGGGGACGCTCAGATGTCTTGCATTCCTGTGGAGAAACTCCTCTCATGTCCCACAACGCCTTAAATCCAAAAATTGCTTGAAACTGGCTACAAATTACAAGAAAGGAGATTCCATCTGAACATTAGGAAGAACTTTCTGACTGTGAGAGCTGTTCAGCAGTGGACTCTCTGCCCTGGAGTGTTGTAGAGGCTTCTTCTTTGCCTCCATTTCTTTGGAGGCTTTTAAACTGAAACTGGATGGCCATCTGTCAGGGGTGCTTTGAATGTAATTTTCCTGCTTCTTGGCAGGGGGTTAGACTGGATGGCCCATGAGGTCCCTTCCAACTCAATGATTATATGAAATAGTGGAAGCTTTTAAACGGAGACTGGATGGCCATCTGTCAGGGGTTCTTTGAATGTAATTTTCCTGCTTCTTGGCAGAAGGGGGTTGGACTGGATGGCCCATGAGTTCTCTTCCAACTCTATGATTCTATGAAATAGTTTTCTAAGATCTACAGAGACCCTCGCAGGAACACCTCAGCAAGCCAGAGTCCAAAAGTGGCAGGCTTTGCTGGGAGTTCTGGTCGTGGTAGTGTTCCTCTGCATGCTGCAAGTTGCTTCTGGTTGCTGGTTGGTGTGAGAGAATAAGCTGTCTGCAAAGACGTTGCCCAGGGGACGCTCGGATGTCTTGCAGTCCTGCGGGAGGCTTCTCTCATGTCCCCCAACACCTTAAATCAAGAAATAGTTTTCTAAGATCTACAGACACCCTCGCAGGAACACCTCAGCAAGCCAGAGTCCAAAAGTGGCAGGCTTTTGGGTCCCATCTACACCATCAGGTCCCATCTACACCATCATATTGAACTGCATTTAACTGGATTGTATGAATCTACACTGACCATTATAATGCTGTTCAAACTGCATTTTATAGCAGTGTAGATTAAGCCTAAGACTTCAGTTCGCTTGCTGCATCTATACTGTTGAGTGAATGTCGGTTGAGACTACTTGAACTATTGTGGCTCAATGCTATGGAGTCACAGGAGTTGTAGTTTTACAAGGCCTTTAGCCCTGTCTGCAAAAGAGTGCAGGCGCTGCAGCAGACTGCATTAACTACTGTGTAAAATGGGATGCATGCTAAACCATTGGGTGACCAAGGAGAAGAATACTCTTGGAAAGAGTCACCTTTAAGTTGAGACTGACTTGAAAGTATGTAACAACAAAATTGAAGGTATTATTTGTTTATTTATTTATTTACACAATGTCTCACCCCCGAGGAGGGACTCAGGGCGTCTAACACAGGCAGCAATTCGATGCCACAATATCAGTAACATAATATAAAATCATAATACATTGGTTAAAAACAGTAACATTAATTATAATCACATAGTCATATAATCATATAGTCACAAAGGTATCGCCTCCCCCCAAAAATGAATTCTTATGTGCATTTTTGATAAGGAAATGACATGCATTACTGTGGATGACTACAGCATGAGTAAATTGATGGGCCAGCCCTTCCATCCTTAGGCAATCCCTCGATGTCCGAGTATTTATTTATTTACTTACTTACTTACTTACTTAATTTGTATACTGCTGTTCTCAGCCCTTAGGCGACTCACAGTGGTTGACAACAAGAACAGCAAAAACAGCAAAAATTCAATGCTACAATAACACGGTATAAAACAGTTAACCTCGTAACACATTATACAATAATATACAATTAACAACAATAGCCATTCACTAGCATCTCATCACTAAAAACGTGATCCAGGTCCATCATCCATTGTTCCATTCCTATGTTCATTACACTCATTGCACTGACTATTCGAACGCCTGCTCAAACAACCAGGTCACTGAGAACTGAGTAGGATTGTTTTCCAAGATCGGTGTAATGGCGGTGGGTCTGTAGGTGACTGTGGGGCCCTATTCTTGATCTGCATGTTTTCCCACAGTGAGGGCACTGGTTTCTAGGTGGAAGGTGGTCCTGGTCAATGTTGGCTTGACATGCCTTCCTCTTGGCACATTTCTCTCTTTCATCCTCCATTCATGCCTCTTCAAATTCTACAGCATTGCTGGTCACAGCTGACCTCCAGCTGGAGCTCTCAAGGGTCAGGGCTTCCCAGTTCTCAGTGTCTATGCCAGAGTTTTTAAGGTTGGCTTTGAGCCTGTCTTTAAATCTCTTTTCCTGCCCACCAACATTCCATTTTTCGTTCTTGTGTTCGGAGTAGAGCAACTGCTTTGGGAGATGGTGGTCAGGCATCTGGACAACGTGGCCGGTCCAGCGGAGTTGATGGCGGAGGACCATTGCTTCAATGCTGGTGGTCTTTGCTTCTTTCAGCACACTGACATTTAGGATTTTTCGGATTTTTCAGAGGCAACACTGATGGAATCGTTCTAGGAGTTGTATGTGACATCTGTAGATTGTCTCACAGGCATATAGAAGGGTTGGGAGGACAATAGCTTTATAAACAAACACCTTGGTATCCCTATGGATGTCCCGGTCTTCAAACACTCTGTACTTCATTTGGAAAAATGCTGCACTCGCAGAGTTTGATGGGCTGATAAAGAGCAGATAAGAGGTGTGCTCCTAAATAGATGTTTTGTGAGTCACAGAAGAAAGGAGGAGAAGGATTTTTCAGTCCCACTAGTTGTTTTGGGGGACACCTCCTGCTTACAGCCCTCATACTCATCATCTTTGAGTACGTGAAGGGCTTTTGGTGAGTTACAAGTATACAGACATATTGCAGAAATGGACAAGTTATGTTTATGATTCCAGGATACTCCAATTGATATCCTAATCCGAATACAGCCCTCCAAGGTCATTTACGCGGCCCTGCTCAGGGTCAACCTAACTCTGAAATGATCTGAAAGCACACAACAACAACAACAACAATCCTATCTCGTCAGCCAAAAGCAGGCCCACACTTCCCATTGAAATACTAATAAATTTATATTTGTAAAAATTGTTCTTCATTTTAATTATTGTATTGTTTTTAAGTGTTATTTGCACTACAAATAAGATATGTGCAATGTGCAAAGGAATTCACTAATGGGGTTTTTTTTTCAAATTATAATCCGACCCTCCAACAGTTTGAGGGGCTGTGACCTGGCCCTCTGTTTAAAAAGTTTGAGGACCCCTGTCCTAATCCATTCTTGTCCCATTATATGCAATAGAAGAGTAAAATGGCATTCCTTATATGAAAACTGCAAAGTCAAGGATTACATTTTAGAATGGGGAGGTATTTCAAGCATTGGGTGGTTGAGTCCGTGAATGCAGAACCTGTGAATACAGAGGACTGACTGCACTTATGCTTTAAACAACCTCCAATCCTAATCAGTAAATGTCATGTTGATTTTTTTAAAAAAGCCAGCGACACCAGCAATTTTCAAAATAAAGTGCCCTGTTGTAGTTCACAGTAATGGCTCTTTTTAAAGGACAAGAAGAGAACAGGATGGTCTTATACTATTTATTCATCTGCTTACAGCAGATGGATGCAGAATCCAGGGAGACAGAAAACCCACTGTATTTGCTACCAAGCAACACAAGGGGGAGATAGAAATACAAAAAAAATATTTAGCAGATAGTTTCATACAAGACTTACAACATGGCAGTTGGTATATATTGCCATAAAAGTCTAGAAATTTTAGTTTAAAAAATGACACCCCAAATATAGGCTTATCCATGGATCAGTGTAAATAGTGGAGCTTAACTCTTCTAAAAGATAGATACTATCCTATTCTTTGAGTAGAGATGTGAAAGGCAAGAGCTTAGTTCATCCTTGGAGAACCTGGAAAAAAAGGATCAAACCCCTCTACTACTCATACCAGAAGCAACTTTGTTTCTCAAGTTTCTCAAGTCACTCCTGACACTACAAAAAAAACTGCAATGAAAATAGTTAAAACCCTTGTGCCAGCAGGACTGAAACCGACAGGTTGGAGGTTCGAATCCGGGGAGAGCACAGATGAGCTCCCTCTGTCAGCTCCAGCTCCCCATGTAGAGAAATGAGAGAAGCCTCCCACAAAGATGGTAAAACATCAAAACATCCGAGTGTCCCCTAGGCAACGTCCTTGCAGACAGCCAATTCTCTCACACCACAAGCAAACTGCAGTTTCTCAAGTCACTCCTGACACACACACAAAAAAACCCCACTGCAATGCTACGTGGCAGTGGCCATTTCTCCTTTCTGCATAATAACTCTTGTTGTATCCGTGGATCATACCAAAATCCATACCTTTTTGGTCCCAAAATTCGCTCTTGACTTAGACCTATTGTTAATTTGTGAGCTTTATACAGTGCTTTCCATCCTCCACCCCCTTAGTCCCATTACCCTTAATATCTTTATATCCCCCTCCCTCCCCTCTTTCCATCCCTCCTCCCCACTTATGAGGCCCCCTTCCCCATACCCTACCCCAAGAGCTGTCATGGTTATTCAAAAGCCTAACTGAAAGACCCCTCTCCCCCCTGTGCTCAGCATTTTCTTTTATTTTTCTTTTATTCTTCCTTCTAATTAATACTGTGGATTTTCTTTTAGTTTAATCCTCTCTTCCAGTAGCTCCCATACTTGAGTATATGGTATTTCTTTATGAGGGTTGAATGAAAAGTAATGCCTCCACCTTCGTTACTTGGGTTTGGATGGGAATATTTTAATAAATCAAACACAGAAATAATCCTTAGAATGTGCTCTTTAACTACCACTATTCACTTTTTGACCTAATCACCAGACAATTGGATACATTTCTACCAACAATGCACAAGTTTTCTGAAGCCGTCACGGAAGAAGTCGACACTCTATTTCCACAACCCACCGTGCACAGATCTTCTGATAGCCAAGCAAAGCAATAATGTGATCTACACGTTCTTGTGAAATGCCAATTAGGCTTGAAATTTCTCTCTGAGTGATACAACGATCATCCTGAATCAATCTGTCAACCTTTTGCTTGTGAAACTCGGTGGTTGCTGTCACAGGATGTCCAACTCTTTGTTTGTCAAGCAAGTCAGATCTTTCCATCTCAACTTCTTTAAACTTACTCGCCCAACGACGCACACTACTCACATCAACACAATCACCATAAACAGCTTGCATTCTCTGATGAATCTCCTTTGGGGAGACACTTTCTACTGTCAAGAATTCAATGACTGCACGTTGCTTAAGTCGCATTGATCAACCGTCTGCGCAGGGTCCCAGACTTCGCACTTTAACAACACAACCGTTCAATGCTAAGGCTTCTCACCAAAACGGAACTAGAGGAGAGTCTACTGAACAAGTCAGTACCTACTGAGAAGTTACAAAGGTGGAGGCATTACTTTTCATTCAACCCTCATAAGTTTAAAGCTGCCAAGGCAGGACCATCCCAGGTTTTGAGATTTCAGGACCTTTCTCTGTCCCAGTCCCAATTCTTCTTTGTTTGCTCCTAGAGCACTGAATCATGAGGTGCTTCTTCTGTCTTGACTTCTGACATATTCTGACCGTCTTTGTCATCCTGCTCAGGGTGGTCCTTTGTGTGGTGTAGCCCAACACCAGTCTTTTCTGCCTTGCCCTTTGAAGTGCCCTGCTCACTATCCCGGGCTTTTTCAAGAAGAATTTTTCTTTCTCCTCCTGGAAATGTTGTGTGTTTGGCTGCAAACAAAGAGAGAAAGAGTCAACAAAGGGTTCCTGAACTTCAAGCTGCGATTACCTCTATTATTTCAGCCCTGCTTTCTCATCAGAGCCGGCTTCTGGATCACACTATCACTGCTTTCTCTTGTTCAAAGACTTCATGCCTTTCAGAATTAGCTTAATGTATATGGCAGGGTCTGCCCTCCACATTTGTGGGTTTGACTTTTGCAGATTTCCTTATTTACGGGCTTGATGAAAATGGTCTCTCTATAAATCTCCCCCCCCCCCCTTAAGAGGGCTAAGGCACTGAGCTGCTGAACTCATTGACCGAAAGGTCGCAGGTTCAAATCCAGGGAGCGGCATGAGCTCCCGCTGTCAGCCCCAGCTTCTTCCAACCTAGCAGTTCGAAAACATGCAAATATGAGTAGATCAATAGGGACTGCTCTGGCAGGAAGGTAACGGCGCTCCATGCTGGCCACATAACCTTGTAGGCGTCTATGGACAACACCAGCTCTTTGGCTTAGAACTGGAGATGAGCACCAACCCCCAGAGTTGGACACGACTGGACTTAATGTCAAGGGAAAACCTTTACTTTTCACCTTACAAATATCTAGGTCTTCCAGTGCAATTCTATGGAACACTTCTCTACATCCTCCAACACGATTCTGAAAGAGGCTGACTAAAGATTTGTGCTGGTGAATCTGTAAATCCCTAGAGTTCTTTCAAGTAAAAAAAAAATAACATTTTTCATTTACAATTTTTCACTTTTGCAGTTCTGTGCTCCTAACCCCTCCAAATGTGAACGGCTGACTATTCTGGTATCTATGGCAGCTATGGCCCCATCTACATTGCCATATAATACAATTCAGTGCAGTTATTTATTTACTTATTTCGTACATTTATAGCCCCTCCTTCTCACACACACACACACCGCGGGAGGAGGACTCGGGGCAGCCTTACAATCAGCAACCATTAGATGCCCAAACAAGACAATTATAACAATTCACATTTAACCAATCATTAAAATATCACATATTAAACCATCCAATTTAAATTACGCAAGTTCAAGTCATAATCCAGGTCAGTCCATTGTCAGTCCAATAAGTCGTTCTCATTGTTAAAGCTGCGTCTGCTGCTCAAATGCTTGGTCCCACAACGAAGTTTTTAAGTTTTTTCCTAAAGGATAGGAGGGAAGAGGCTGATCTGATTTCATTAGGGAGGGCGTTCCACAGCCAGGGGGCTACCACTGAGAAGGCCCTGTCTCTCGTCCCCACCTGCATCACTTGCGAGGATCGTGGGATCGAGAGCAGGGCCTCTCCTAATGATCTTAATCTCTGAGATGGGTCATAAAGGGAGATACATTCAGACAAGTAAGCTGGGCCGGAACCATTTAGGGCTTTATAGGCCAAGACCAGCACTTTGAATTGTGCAAATTGGCAGTTAGTAGAGCTAACGTAACAGGGAGGTGGTATGCTCCAGTCAGCAATCTGGCTGCCGACCGTTGGACTAGTTGAAGCTTCTGAAAAGTCTCCAAAGGCAACCCCACGTAGAGTGTGTTGCAGTAATCTAAACAGGATGTAACAAGAGTGTGGACCACTGTGGCTAAGTAAGACTTCCCAAGGTACTGTATTATGAAACTTCATTATATGGCAGTGTAGATGCAGCCTATTACACCATATTGGAACAGACACGTACATGGAATCCAGGCAACTAAAGCTCTTATATGATGAAAACGACTAGTCTGCAGCCACCAACTAACAGTATTCACCCATCATGAAACAGGTTGAAGGACATCTAGGGCAGCAGTGGTTGACTGGGGAAAGTCTGGGAGCCACGTTTCCGACCCCAGAACACACCAGGAGCTACATGAATTACCTTGATACTTGGAAGTGACTCAAATGTCTGGTTTGGAAATTTTAAAAATATATACATTAATGCAGAGTCCACCTGCCACCTATTCAAAGGTATACTGCTAGTTCTGGATTTCAGGGTCAGAAAGGGGAGGGTAAAGAGGCTGGAAAGGCGCAGAAGCAGCTGATTATTTATTTAATAACTTGCTTTTTTCAATATGGAATTGAAGGAATCTTAAAAAAAAAATCCTATTTGAAATGTTAATATTTTTAGAAGCCTGAAAACATTTAAAAAGCAGCATTGTATTGTATCCCCTCCTATTAGACTTTTTTTCCAATAATTAGTGAATTGCTTTGTGACTCAAGGATTTAATTTTGTCTACCCCAATCTAAGACAAGTATTTGCCAAACTGCAAGAATACTTCCATAACCCCATCCAGCTAAAAGAGCAGGCTCACCTTTCTTTTTATTGTAGACTATTGCTGCTAAAGCTCCTACAGCAAGCCCCACAAGGAGTCCAATAATTGCTAATATCCAAGGAAGAACTGATGCAGAAGTCTCCGAAGCAGGTGTATCTGTTGGACACAGAGAGACAGCAGTGGGGCAGGATGATTGGGCTGTCTGTTTCTTCCCTGGACTTTGGGAAGACACGGTGTGGTGAGTAACACTGTCCCCCTCACCTTTTGGCAGCCAGAGGACTTCCTTTCTCAGTGGTTCATCCAAAGATTCATGCTGTACCTGGCAGGTAAAGACGCTTTTCTCACCCGTCTTCTGTAGGACAAGAACCTTAATAGAGAACGTCCCATCTGGCATGCTCTGTGGCTGGGACTTGAGTGTCTCCTTCTGCATCCCATTTTGCAGCCAGTCTATGTGAATTGTCTCCGGGTAAAACCTGCTCACTAGGCATTTGGCTGCACAGAAATTCTTCTCCTCTGGTGGCAAAGTGACCACCTCAATAGTTGGTTTAGCTGAAATACAAGGAAGGAAATGTAAGCTCCTCCTGAAGGTTGCCCAATACTGGACCATACAAAACTCAAGCATGCTACCTACAACTATGGCAACACCCACTAAACTGAAGTCTTATAGGAAATAGCAGCAGTACCTATACCAGTGTTTCTCAACCTGGGGATCGGGACTCCTGGGGGGGGGGGTCACGATGGGGTGTCAGAGTAGTTGCCAAAGACCATCAGAAAGCATGGTCATGGGGATTCTGTGCGGGAACTTTGGCCCAATTCTATCGTTGATGATGTTCAGAATGGTCACTGATTGTAGGTGAACTATAACTCCCAGCAAATACAACTCTCAAATGTCAAGGTCTATTTTCCCCCAACCTCCACCAGTGTTCACATTTGGACATATTGAGTATTCGTGCCAAGTTTGGTCCAGATCCATCATTGTTTGAGTCCACAGTATTCTCTGGATGTAGATGAACTACAGCTCCAAAACTCAAGGTCAATGCCCACCAAATCCTTCCAGTATTTTCTATCAGTTATGGGAGTTCTGTGTGCCAAGTTTGGTTGAATTCCATTGTTGGTGGAGTTCAGAATGCTCTTTGATTGTAGGTGAACTATAAATCCCAGCAACTACAACTCCCAAATGACAAAAACAATCCCCCCGAAAACCCACCAGTATACAAATTTGGGCATATCTGGTATTTGTGCCTAATTTGGTCCAGTGAATGGAAGTACACCCTGCATATTAGGCCTGGGCGGTTTCGTTTCGTTAATTCGTAATTTGTTAATAATTCGTTAATTTTTCCAATTACAAAACGATAACGAACCATTCTGGAGCAATTATTTAAAACAACGAATTTTTAAACACGTTTTGTAAATGCTTCGTATTTCGTTATTGTATTCGTTTCGTTATTGTTCTGAGGTCGTTTCGTTATTATTTCCGCATGTCTGGGGCAGTTTTATGGTTTAATTAGTGAAAAAAAATTATAATATCACACCAACAGTCAAGAACAAAGGGAGAGGGAAGCTTCAGAAGTTTTTGGAGGTTTTTTAGCATATTTCGCGGTCGCGTCCGCCATTAACGAATCGATTCGTTATTGTTTCGGAAATCGATTCGTTAATTTTTTACCATTTACGAAATTTCGTAAATATCGAACTTTTTAAAAGGAAAATTTTGTAATTATTTTAAATATCGAAACAAAAAAAACCCCAAATACAAATCGATTTTAGAAACAAATTTTTCCGTTGTTACCCAGGCCTACTGCATATCAGATATTTACATTCCAATTCATAACAATAACAAACCAAGTAGCAACGAAAACAATTTTGTGGTTGGGGGTCACTACAACATGAAGAACTGTATTAAGGGGTCGTGACATTAGGAAGGTTGAGAACCACTGCTTTAAAAGCCAATACAATTCTAGGCTGCGTCAATAGGAGTCTAGTGGAATGTGCTGCCTTGGAGGGTGGTCTCCTTTACAGTTGGATGAGGGAAGGGTTAAGTGTCCGTTGCTACAGCATCATTTCCCCAATCAAATCTGAGCTGTCTCTGGTGGAAACATCCTGTTTTGAATTACCAGCACTCCAAGTAGACAAACAAGGAAAGGGACTGTGATCAGAGGAACTGTAAGGTGCAACTCTATGAAAAGAGAAGTAGTGTTCCACCGCCTGATCTTTTTGAACAATACAGCAGGAGAAGGAGAAACATTGCTCTTGGTTTGCAAATGATAGGAGGAACGAAGAGAGTATTCAATTTATCATGATCTCTTGGTGTGCATCTACACTGTGGAATTACTGCAGTTCGACACCACATTTAACTGCTATGGTTCAATGTTATGGAATCATGGGAACTATAGTTTGTGGCAAAATTAAAATCACGTGTAGTTTACACTTTTACCAGTCCACACACTGCCTTGCCAGAGAAAAGATATGCCACGCAGGTGATCAGTAAACAACAGAAATTTTACTCTTCAAAATGCAGAGCAACAATAAAATTGATTAATAAATAAATACAGTCATGTGAACAGTTGCATTGACTTACAGAGATTCAAATGGTCCTTAGGTGTCCATGTGCAAGACCCTCTTCCAGCAAGAACCTGCTCTGTCTCTTGTAAGCTCCTGCATAGCTAGCAGCCTAAACATGTAACGGTTGCCAAAACTCCCAGGCTCGGCTAGCCTGTCAGGCATGGCCCAATCAATCAGCTTCATGCTTTGCATTTTCAGTTAACATACTCACCAACTGATTTTTAGTTGGTGAGCACCACCACTATTTGGCAGAAACGGCTAAAGACAGTAGCTATATGAAATAAATAAACATTTAATGTTTCTGTGGACATTTGCACAACCATCTTACCAATTTAAAAACAGACATTATACTACAACAGTGATTTATGGCTGCTGGTCATTATTTACCTCCCTCTGGATGCCATTCTCACCCTTAGCTTCTTATCGTTGTGTTAGACCCTTCTTTGAGCAGACTTGTCATGCTATAACCAAATAAATCCTAGCAAAGACAAAGTGATTGACTTACCTTGTACCTGCAACTGCATTTCCTCTATAAGAGGCTGTTGGATTGCTTTGTGATCAATCTTGCAAAGAATGGTGGAATTGTCATCAGCAATTTGTGGTGTAAGCTCCAATGTACTCTCTGCACTGAACAGTCCATCAGGATAGAGATGAGCAGTAGCCTGCTCTCGACTTTTCACTGTCTTGTCATCTTTCAGCCATGTCACAAAGATTTCACCAGGATAAAAACCTGAGGCCATACACCTCACACTGCTTGGCACACCCAACAGTAAATTGGTGGGGCCATGTGTTAGCCTTGGGGCAGCTAGAATTAGAAAATAAAATTAATACTTTCCTCTTAAGAGCATCAAAATATTCCCCATTTTGTCTCATTTTAATTCCCCACCCCTAAAAAGTCAACAAGCAACAGAAAGATCCATAAGGTAAAAGTGAAGATTTCCCCTTGACATTAAGTGTAGTCGTGTCCAACTCTGGGAGGTGGTGCTCATTTCCATTTCTAAGCCAAAGAGCCGACGTTGTCCATAGACGCCTCCAAGGTCATGTGGCCAGCATGATTGCATGGAACATCATTACCTTCCTGCCAAAGCCGTACCTATTAATCTACTCATATTTGCATATTTTTGAACTGCTAGGCTGGCACAAGCTGGGGCTAACAGCAGGAGCTCACACCATTCCCCGGATTCAAACCTCTGACCTTTTTGTCAGCAAGTCAGCAGCTCAGCGGTTTAACCTGCTGCACCACCGGGGGCTCTGAAAGACCGATAAAATGCAGAAAAAGCTCCTTGACTAATTTTAGGAAAGTCTGTGACTTATTTATAATTTTCTGATAATTCCAATTGAACATCAGGAGGACAAACTTCATCTATGGTTTTTCTGAGTTAGAAGTCTGGAGTTGTGCAATTGCACTAAAAATAAAAAAAATGAGGAACTACAGAAGTATATGAAGGCTGAGTTATGATGGTGTGCAGAAGTACAATGGCAAAATCACAAATATATGAGTCAGTGCAATTGAAGAGAAGTGTGTTATTGAATATGCTCAACCTGTTATATATCCACTCTCCATTATGAAGCCACTACAGTGGAATGGCAAAGTTGTGCAATAAAGTCCTTGAACTCTGATGCCCCAAAGTGCTTTTAAACATCCCTGGGAGAGTATGATCCACAGGCACTTTCCTTTGCTCTTCTTACCTTCAATTCTCAGTTCCACATTTCCTTCTGCCTGGTTAGTTTCGTGGATAACTTCACACATATAAAGACCTGCATCCGAATCCTGCACACTTGATAGCAAGAGGGTGGCATTTCCCTTCTGCAGATTCTCAATTGTCATTGTAGCCCCTGGCCTTCTGGCCTCAAATGAATCTTCATACTTTGCAATGACTTTTGAGCCAATCTTCCAGATCACAGCCAGCTGCTTTAAATCTATGGGCCTCAACGTGTCCAATATAGAACAAGGCAACTCTACGTCAGAGCCTGGTTTGCCTTGGATTACAGACGGAAACACAGTGACCTTCAAATCTGCCCCTGGAAAAAACAAAGCAGAATCACTTACAAGTAGAAGATAAGGTGGGAATCTGATTAGTGCAAATTTACATCAATGATATACAGTATACTGGGTACCTATTAGTTAAAATTTGAGTCAGTTCATATATTATGATTCATCTACAACCAAAGACATCTGGTGCCTCACCAGACTACAAGTCTCTAGATTCCAGACAAAGCAAACATTGTTCTTAAAGCAGAATCATAGCATAATATATATATACTCCAATATAAGCCGACTGGAGTATATAAACCAAGGCACCCAATTTTACCACAAAAAACTGGGAAAAAGTATTGACTCAAGTATAAGTCGAGAATGGGAAATACAGCAGCTACTGGTAAATTTTAAAATAAAAATAGATACCAATAACATTACATTAATTGAAGCATGAGTAGGTTAAATGTTTTTGAAGATTTGCATAAAACTGTAATTTAAGATAAGACTGTCCAACTCTGATTAAACCATTATTTTAACCTTTTTCAATATAAATGTGTTTATGTGTCCTTCCAATAATAATAAAGAGAGTGAAATAATAAATGTAATAATAATAGAGTAAAATAATGGAAATGTAATAACAGTAATAATAGAGTAAAATAATAAATGCAATAATAACAATAATAAATAGAGTAAAATAATAAATGTAATAATATACTAAAATTATATAAATTTAATAATAATAATAAATAGAGTAAAATAATGCATGTAATAATAATAAAAATAGAGTAGAATACTGTAAATGTAATAATGACAGTAATAATAGAGTAAAATAATGAAATAATAACAGAGAATAATAAATGTAATAATAGAATAAAATTTAATAATAATAATAATAATAAATAGAGTAAAATAATGAAAGACAACAACAACAACAACCACAATAATAATAGAGTAAAATAATAAATAACTTTGATTCGAGTATAAACCGAGGGGGACTTTTTCAGCCTAAAAAGATCTGAAAAATTCAGCTTATAGCCGAGTATATACGGTAATTGTGCGGTGTAGAAGGGCCCAACATCCAAGATTCCACATCACCTTCTGAAACAAGAGTAATGCATATTATTTCTATCCTCACGGCCAGTTTTAGGAGAATTACAATTTATCAAAGATGAAAAGAGACAGTGTCCCTTGCACTGCAGGCCAGAACTGAAGGGACAGTGCTAATACATTTTATTTGTCTACTCTTTTCCTTAAAAATAATAGCTCTAGGGAATTTGGAAGAAAATTCAAAATAGCTGCACATACTGAAAATTAAAAATTAATTAAAGTCTTTCATATTTACTTGGTTGCATCAACAGAAATCTCATTCTCACAGCTAACTGCAGTTTTGGGTTGGAGGGAGGTATCTATGTCAACACCATGCTATAGACATGCTTTATCAAACTTCTGCACTCATGGGCCTGATAAGAACCACGTTAGCATAGTGGTCATAATGATGAATTCGGACTTGGGATATCCAGGTTCTTGACTTTACTGAGCCTGAGCTATCTTACACCATGAAGATTCTACACCATGAAGAATCTTAAGGTGGAAAAGAGCTAAAGTTTAGTTTAGATATTCATCCTGGCTATTTTAGAGACCTCCCATGTTTTCTGTTTGAAACGGTGCCTTCAACCCCTGAAGGACAATTTACACTCAGCAACAGTTCGATGCCACACATACAAGCAAACAACAATATAACAACAGTTTAAAACAATACATAAATCTGCGTTGTTGTAGATTTTTTTGGGCTGTATGGCCATGTTCTAGAGGCATTCTCTCCTAACGTTTCGCCTGCATCTATGGCAAGCATCTTCAGAGGTAGTGAGGTCTGTTGGAGCTAGGGTTTATATATCTGAGGAATGGCCAGGGTAGGACAAAGAACTTAAGATAAATCGTTAAGTTAAAAGCAGTTAAAAGCATTTGTCAAAGCCGTAATGCCATTCCAATTCAAGTCCATGATCTTCTGGGCAATGAAATTCTTTAACAGGAGAAGTGAGGAATTGGGTGTACCTGATATTCTTGGCAGAGCAGGACTTCCAACAAATATCAGGATACTCGAACTTTGCCATTACTACTTCATCTCTCTTTTCGGAATATTTAGTCATTTCTTCATCATTACACAGCTATTGTCTATCTGTTGATGACACCAGAATGACTACAAGTGCCACAAGATGGCAATATTTCTATAGAATGTGTGGCTTGTCCCTCCAGCCCAAGCAAGTCAATGAGAATTCCCATCCCAGACCATGTGCTTACAGAATGCACATGGCCAAGAACACTAAGAAATGAGGGATGATGCTCCCCATCCCATCCAAACAGTACCTGTTGCTTCACTAATTCCCAGATGAACCAAAAGAAAGGGATATCAGTCAGTGGATTTGATAAGCCTAGTCAACTTCTCTGTTACACCATTCAAGTCATCCTGACAGCTTTGCAAACCACTGCTTCTGGTGCCCTTGGCAGGGACTCCCCTACCACTGTCACCACCATCTTTCTTTTGGAGACTGGCAGGGGCAATTCCCTGTGCTGGATCTTCCATGGGCTTGATGCCAATGAGCCGTTCTGGTCCTGAACCGGTGCTTGTCACCAGTAATGGACTGAATGAGGGCCAACAAGCTGAAACTAAATCCAGACAAGACAGAGGAACTCCTGGTCAGTCGTAAGGCAGATCAGGGTGTGGGGTTACAGCCTGTGTTGGATGGGGTCGCACTCCCCCTGAAGACACAGGTCCACAGTCTGGGGGTGACCCTGGACTCATCACTGACCCTGGAACCAGGAGCACCTTGTGTGCCAGCTGCGCCCATACCTTGAGACGCCTGACTTGGCTATGGTATTCCACGCCTTAGTCACATCCCATTTGGACTACTGCAACACACTCTACATGGGGCTGCCTTTGAAGATAGTTCGGAAGCTTCAAATGGTCCAGAGATGAGCAGCCAGGTTACTAACTGGAGCGCCGTTCAGAGAGACAACCATTCCCATGTTGCAGCAGCTCCACTGACTGCCAGTCTGCTTCCGAGCTAAATACAAAGTGCTTGTTCTTACCTTTAAAGCCCTCAACGGCTTAGATCCAGACTATTTGACAAACCACATTTCCCTCTACAGACCAACTCAGACACTGTGGTCATCAGAGGAGGTCCTCCTCTCAGTTCCACCCCCATCCCAAACACGGCTGGTGGAAAGGAGAGAGAGGGCCTTCTCCGTGGCTGTCCCCCACCTCTGGAACTCCCTTCCTAAGGAGTTAAAGATGACCCCCTCCCTCCCCACTTTCAAAAAACAGCTGAAGACATACCTTTGCTCACTGGCTTACGAGGAGGAGGAATAGTAGTTGGTAATACTACCATTATACTTCTGATTAATAGTCGCCATCCGTATCCGTGCCCTGCTCACCCCACCAGCTCAATAGATATCTTGAGCAATGATTAGTCGATTTGCCCCAAAGAAATGGGAAATTATTGTTTCCATTTGATGTTTGATGTTTTGTCTTATGTCTGTTATAACAGGCTGTGCTTTTTATTTAATTTTAGTTTGTTAAGTTCTAATTCATATTTATATGTTGGGTCGTATAAATTTTGTTAGTATGAATGTATTGTTGTTGTGTTCGGGCATTGAATGTTTGCCTTTTAAAATCATCCTGATTTTAGTATTTTTAGTATCTTAGTTTTTATCTTGCACATGCGGCCTGCTCATTGTTATGTTATGTTATTTTATTGTATATGATTTTGCTTTATCGTTTTCTGTACTCATATGTTGTTTGTATTTTACTGTGTTGTTATTGTGTTTTGGTTTTACTTTATTGTAATATGCTGTTGGGCTTGGCCTCATATAAGCCGCCCCAAATCCCCATTGGGAAGATTGTGACGGGGTATTAAATAAAGATTATTATTATTATTATTATTATTATTATTATTATTATTATTGGAGCCCCCGGTGGCGCAGTGGGTTAAACCTCTGTGCCGGCAGGACTGAAGACTGACAGGTCACAGGTTCGAATCCGGGGAGAGGTGGATGAGCTCCCTCTATCAGCTCCAGCTCCTCATGCGGGGACATGAGAGAAGCCTCCCACAAGGATGATAAAAACATCAAATCATCCAGGCGTCCCCTGGGCAACGTCCTTGCAGACAGCCAATTCTCTCACACCAGAAGCGACTTGCAGTTTCTCAGGTCGCTCCTGACACGACCAAAATTATTATTATTATTATTATTATTATTATTATTATTATTTTATGTTCAGAATCCGCATTGAGTCCCTTTGGGGAGATAGAGCAGAATATAAATAAAGTATTATAATTTATAACACAACAAGATTAGTACATAGCAAAAAAGGTCACTTTGCTGGCTGGTGTATTGGATCACACATTAGACACTTCCCAAGTGTCTAGGACTGTGTGATGTATCGGCAAATAATGCGTGCAGATCCCAGTAAGGTGGCCTTTTGCAGCTGGCAGATGGTAATCTTGTCAGTGCTGATTGTGTTTAAGTGCAGGCCAAGGTCTTTAGGCACTGCACCCAGTGTGCTGATCACCACTGGGACCACCTTCACTGGTTTGTGCCAGAGCTGTTCAGCAGTGGAACTCTCTGCAGGCTGCTTCTTTGGGGATTTTTAAACAGAGGCTGGGTGGCCATCCGTCGGGGGTGGTTTGAATGCGATTTTCCTGCTTCTTGGCAGGGGGTTGGACTGGATGGTCCATGAGGTCTCTTCCAACTCTGTGATTCTATGTCTCTGTGTTTATGCCTTCAAGTTGCTTATCATTTATGACTACCTCATGGATTTCATCAGTTTGTCTTAGGATCAATCAAATAGCTTGCCATTGCTCACCTTTGAAATACAACTTACAATATCTGGTATTCACTGACAGTCTCCCATCCAAGCACCCATTCTCTCCCTCCTTAGCTTCCAAAAGCAGACAAGATCCAGTGATTCCAGAGTGTTTAGACTGTTTTTAGTGCATAATGCCCACTGTACATCTATCAGCTTCCCAATACATTTTTTTTCTCCAACTGCACATTTCACACATACTAAAAACAATCGATTGTACAGCCCATCACTGGGCTTAGCTTTCTAGCCAATATTTATTTATTTATTGTGTCAGAAGCTCATTGAGAATACAGTTATAATGTATAGAAAAAACACAAACAAAGTTTAAAACCTGACATTATACTAAATTTCCTTTGACTAGAAGCTGACCGATTGGAGGCCTCTGGTGTCACTGTAAGAAGGTCCTCCATTGTGCACGTGGCAGGGCTCAGACCACATTGTAGTAGGTGGTCTGTGGTTTGTTCTTCTTCACACACCCATGTCGTGGATTCCACTTTAGAGCCCCATTTCTTAAGGTTGGCTCTGTATCTCATGGTGCCAGAGTGCAGCCTGTTCAGCACCTTCCAAGTCACCCAGTCTACTGTGTTCCCAGGAGGGAGTCTCTCATTTGGTATCAGCCATGGATTATGGTTCCAGGTTTTAGCCTGCCACTTTTGGACTCTGGCTTGCTGAGGTGTTCCTGCAAATATCACTGTATCTTAGGAAGCTATTTCTTGATTTAAGGCATTGGCTTGCTGGCTGATATCTGAACAGAGGATGGGCCAGAGATGACAATGCCTTGGTCCTTTCATTACAGGCTGCTACTGGCTGTTAGGAATTGTGGGAGTTGAAGTACAAATCACCTGGAGGACCGAAGTTTGCCCATGCCTAATATAGACTGTATTTATTTTAATGCATGCAGATCCCAGTAAGGTGGCCTTCTACAGCTGGCAGGTGGTAATCTTGTCAGCACCGATTGTGTTTAAGTGCAGGTCAAGGTCTTTAGGCACTGCAGTGTGCCGATCACCACTGGAACCACCTTGACTGGTTTGTGCCAGAGCAGGCATGTAGCTGGGGGGGGGGGGGGCTTGAGTGGCTTCAGCCACCCCTCCCCCCCCCCGAAATTCTCAGGGTGGTCCACGAGAAGGCCTTTCTGGTACATTATTTAAACTGTTATATTTATTCATATCATGATCTGATCACCATGCGCAATGTATCCCATATGCATGGGGGTATTGGGGTAATGATGCAAAAGTTTTGCTAGGGTAGATCCTCAGCCCCCCCCCCCCCTTTGAATCAAACTCACCCCCCCCCCCCCAAATCAAAATCCTGGCTATGGGCCTGTGCCAGAGTCTTTGCAGTTCGATCTTTAAATCCTTTAAACCCTTTAAATCCAGTTTGATCTTTAAATTATTATTATTATTATTAAACAGGGGTGTAGACCTAAATAAATAATAAATAGAAATCTATATAAATAAAATGCAATGTTTGTTTGTGGAATTAACAGAACTCAAAAACCACTGAACAAATTGACACCAAATTTGGACACAATACACCTAACAACCCAATGTATATCCTTCACTAAAAAAAATGATTTTGTCATTTGGGAGTTGTAGTTGCTGGGATTTATCGTTCACCTACAAAGAGCATTTTGAACCCCACCAACAATGGAATTGAACCAAACTTGGCACACAGAACTCCCATGACCAACAGAAAATACTGGAAGGGTTTGGTGGGCAGTGTCCTTTGGTTTTGGAGTTGTAGTTCACCTACATCCAGAGATCACTGTTGTACAGGAGTTGATTATAAATTGTATTATTTTAATTGTATTTGTGTTTAGATTGGCTGCAGTAATGCTGGAGCGGCCTAAGTCAGAGGAGTCCTCCATGTGCGTTGCCATGGAGACCGATGCAGGAGAGAGGGAAGTGGGAGGAGCTTAGAGGGGAGAGTTTGAAAAAACGACAGTTAAAAATCAGGGTTTAGGTTTAGAGGAGTTAGGTTCAGAGGAGTGAGGAGTTAGGAGTTGGGAGACAAAGAAAGGAAAGGTGGCGGAGTGACTCGTGAAGCAAAGCTTTGAGGCTTTGAAAAGCTGGGTTTGGCTATTGGAAGTTTCTCAGGCTAGTGCAGTCGAATAGTGAAACAGAGCTGGTATTCTTTTAGTCTAAGGAGAGGCTAAAGAATAGTTTACTTAGTATTTGATCTAGGGAGGATCAAACAAGGGAAACATCCCTGTATTGAAACTTTGTCTGAAACAAGTGCTCTACGTCAGAAAGATACTGTGTTACTTGAAAGAATGAACTGTTAAAGTCACAAGTATTATTCCAAGTGCAACAAGGAAAATTTACGTCTTGCAACCACACGCTGTGTACTTAATAAAATTGTTAACTTTTATTTGAAGATTGCCTCAGCTCCGTCTATTCTGTGTCCAAAGTGCAATTTCTCACAATATTACAACTTACCTCATGTGGTGGCAGAAACGCAGGGAAAAGTAACCAAATAAAACTACATTCTTCTCTCCAGTCACACTACAGTATATACAGTGTAATTACTACTAAGTTATTACTTTCTTAATAAAGGAGGAGGTGCAATTGAACAGCCTCCCTTCCAACTTGATGGTAAATTTGGTTCCTAATCGGCAACCTCCATTGCAAATCGGCCAGTTCTTTTAAAATTGGGAACTGGGGTAAAATCTCCTGAATACTGGTTCCTTTCAAATTGGTGGCAACAATGAATCATCCCTCCGCTCCCTTGCTTCTTTTCAACTGTGGACTCAAACAATGATGGATCTGGACCAAACTCTACACGAATACTCAATATGCTCAATTGTGAACACTGGTTGAGTTTGGGGAAAATATAATATTGAGATTTGGGAGTTGTAGTTGCTGGGATTTATAGTTCACCTACAATCAGAGCATTCCGAACCCCATCAACAATAGAATTGGGCCAAACCATCCACACAGAATCCCCATGTGGGCCACAGCAACGCATGGCAGGGGACGGCTAGTAAATAATAAATAAAATAAAATAGACCGCTCCCTGTAATTCTCTCCAGTTAGTAATCTATACCTCGAAAAACAAAGTTTTTGCAAGGTTCTTGTGGGTTTTTTCGGGCTAAAGGGCCATGTTCTAGAGGCATTTCTCCTGACGTTTCGCCTGCATCTATGGCAAGCATCGTCAGAGGTAGTGAGGTCTGTTGGAAATAGGACAATGGGTTTATATATCTGTGGAATGGCTGGGGTGCACCTGATGAACCAGCAGAGCACATAGCAGAGCACCTGATGAACTAGCCTGGACATAGCATATTATTTGAGAACACAGAAATGCTGGACCACACCAAAAACCACCATGTCAGACTACACAGAGAAGCCATTGAAATCTACAAGCATGTGGACAATTTCAACAGAAAGGAAGAGACCATGAAAATGAACAAAATTCGGCTACCAGTATTAAAAAAAACTCTAAAATTACAACAGCAAAACAGCAGAGAGGAAACAACCAGGCACATCTTAACACCTCTCAACAGGGGATTTTCCCAGGCTCAGCCAGGCCTTCAAATGCTAATGAAGGTGATGAAACATTCACACCTAGCTCCAGCAGGGAAGAGCTCCTTGCCCCACCCCAGTCATTCCACAGATATATAAACCCATTGTCCTATTTCCAACAGACCTCACTACCTCTGAGGATGCTTGCCATAGATGCAGGCGAAACGTCAGGAGAAATGCCTCTAGAACATGGCCCTATAGCCCGAAAAAACCCACAAGAACCTAGTGATTCCAGCCATGAAAGCCTTCGACAATACAAAGTTTTTGCAGTTTAATAAACTCCCCCCCCCCCCCAATGTATTTATGATAGAACTTATTAGGAAATGACATTTGTAACCCAGGAGCAAAAATAGTGTGACATAGTGCAAGTCCTAGTGCAATTGTCTGCCTAGCTTTGAGCCAGAGCAGTTCAATGTGTTGTTGTCGGATTGTCGAGCGCAGAAGGCGCGCGCCTGGTCAGTCCCTGGCCTGCCTGCCTGCTTGTCTGTCCGGCGGAAAGCGAGGCTTAGCTAGTGGGTTCCCCGTCCCATGCCCGCAGCACCCCTTCTGCCCCGCGGATGGAGGGGGAAACCAAGCCCCTGTCGCGTGGGAACTTACTGCCACTCGGGAGGAAGAGCAGGAGGCAGGAGCCAAAGAGCGCGGCCACTTCGGGAGGCATCTTGTGCGGTCGCCTTCATAAGTGCTTTCGTTTTCTGGTAAACGAATGTCTCTGCCCAATTGGCAGTTGGATAACGAGTCAGCAAGAAAAGGAAAAGGAAACGGAGGGCTTGGCTGGCTGGCTGGCTGGAGCGCCTGCACGTTGATGCCATAATGATCCAAGCCACCAGGCATGTAGCCAGGGGGGGGGGGGGGGCTCGGGGGGCTTCAGCCCCCCCCAAAATTTTCATGGTGGTTCGCGAAAAGGCCTTACTGGTGCATTATTTAAACTGTTATGTTTATTCATATCATGATCTGATCACCATACTCAATATATCCCATATGCATGAGGGTATTGGGGTAACAGTACAAAAGGTTTGCTAGGCTAGCCCCTCTTTCACTCAGACTCAGCCCCCCCCGAAACTCAGCCCCCCCCCCCGAAACCCCCCCTGAAAAAAAATTCAGCCCCCCCTGAAACGAAATCCTGGCTACGGGCCTGCAAGCCACCCGCTTTATCTAAATAGGAAAAGGATGTTCTCTGGAAAGGAAGTAGGGGAATCTCTTCTCAAAGACCTCAAAACTTCTGAGGATGCTTGCCACAGATGCAGGCGAAACGTCAGGAGAGAATGCTTCTACAATTTAGCCATACAGGCTTAGTGCAGGGCGTCGCAAGAGAGAGTCAAAGGGGTTGCCAAAGACCACAATTAAAAGGAGATACTGATTGTAAGCTGGAATGTGTCCAGAGGAGGGCAATTAAATGATCAAGAGTCTGGAGAACAAGCCCAATGAGGAGCGGCTTAAAGAGCTGGCCATGTTTAGCCTGCAGAAGAGAAGACTAAGAGGAGACACGATGAGGGCCGTGTATAAATATGTGAGAGGATGTCATAGGGAGGAGGGAGCAAGCTTGTTTTCTGCTGCCCTGGAGACTAGGACATGGAACAATGGCTTCAAACTACAGGAAAGGAGATTCCACCTGAACATTAGGAAGAACTTCCTGACTGTGAGAGCTTTTCAGCAGTGGAACTCTGTCTCAGGGTGTTGTGGAGGCTCCTTCTTGGGAGGCTTTTGAATAGAGGCTAGATGGCATCTGTTGGGGGTTTGTGTGTGCAATTTTCATGCTTATTGGCAGAGTGGGGTTGGATGGGATGGCCCTCGAGGTCTCTTCCAACTCTATGATTCTATGAAAACTCTTCTGGATGTACAACATCATCTGCTTTTCTTATCTCACTCTGCCATATGTTCTCCGCTCGCTTCGTAACCCCATTTCTTAAGGTTGGCTCTGTAACTAATGGTTCCAGAGTGCAGTCTGTTAAGCACTTCCAAGTCCCCCTGTCTTCTGTGTTCCCAGGAGGGAGTCTCTCATTTGGTATCAGCCATGGATTGAGGTTCCAGGTTTTAGCCTGCCACTTTTGGACTCTGGCTTGCTGAGGTGTTCCTGCAAATATCACTGTAGATCTTAGAAAACTATTTCTTGTTTTAAGGCGATGGCTTGCTGGCTGATATCTGAACAGAGGATGGGCCAGAGACGTCAATGCCTTGGTCCTTTCATTACAGACTGCTACTGGCTGTTAGAAATTGTGGGAGTTGAAGTCCAAAACACCTGGAGGACCAAACTTTGCCCATGCCTGGTATAGACTGTATTTATTTTTAATTTTGGAAAGCCTTTCACATTGCCGTCCCAGAGTGGGTTTAATGGGTTTGACAACTGCCATTAGGCAGACGGGTTTGGGGGTTCTTGTTAGCCCCATGGGCACAGAGTAACAGCTATCCAGTTGTCTAGAAGGGGTTAACTTGTACCAATTAATTTATGACTCTTTGTTTTAGCTTGACAACATGAGGCTAAGAATGATAAGAAGCCTGGAAACAGATGGGGAAGTGAACAAGCACTTTTGCATCTATCTGACCGTTATAGCGGTTAGAGTATTCTGGAAATTGTAGTTATTAAAAAAAAATCTTTTCCAAGGTCTGTGCTACACCTTATGGCAGGTACCCTCCAGATCTTCCCCAGCTTCCTCCCATCATGGCTACCGAGTATGGCAGTGGGAACAAACTATAACAATATAGAAACAGTATTTATTTATTTATTTATATTTATTTATTTATTTACAATATTTCTATCCTGCTCTCTCTCACCCCGAAGGGGATTCAGAGCGGCTTATAGTTTGTCAATATTCAATGCCACATATTATTTATTTATATATATATCTACGTGGGGTTGCCTCTGAAGACTGCCCGGAAGCTACAACTAGTCCAATGAGCGGCAGCCAGACTACTAACAGGAGCAGGGTACAGGGAGCATATTACTCCTCTGTTACGTCAGCTCCACTGGCTGCCAATCAGCTTCCGAGCACAATTCAAAGTGCTGGTGTTGACCTATAAATCCCTAAACGGTTCCGGCCCAATTTACCTGTCCGAACGGATTCTCCCCTATGAACCATCAAGTTTGTTAAGATCTTCTGGAGGGGCCCTGCTCTCGGTCCCACCTCCGTCGCAATCGCATTTGGTGGGAATGAGGGACAGGGCCTTCTCGGTGGTGGCCCCTCGGCTCTGGAACTCCCTCCCGATGGAGATTAGATCTGCCTCTTCCCTCCTGACTTTTAGAAAGCTGGTAAAATCATGGCTTTGGGATACTGCATTTGCAGAATGATGATTGAGTCAATAACTGCTGACCTTACTGGCGGATGGTGATGAATTTGTGATTTCACTCTGACGAACTGACGTTTTTGTAATTTGTATTGTAATGTATTTTATATTGATGATGTATATTTGTTTTTATTTTACTGCATTGAATCCTCTGTTGTTAGCCGGCCTGAGTTCCTCTCCGGAGATCTAAATAAAACTCTAAAAACTCTAAATAAATAAATAAATAAATTTGTTTATGACATTTATATGCCGCAGCTTACAAGATATATATACAATACATTATATTATTAGCATAGTACAATATCAGTATTATATATTACTACATTGTACTATACCATTATATTGTAATGTTATTAGTACTATTACATGTAATATAAAATATATAATTATAATATCATATACAAATAAACAATACAATAAAACACATTAGCAGTAAAGCAGATAAAAACATATAATACATTAAACACTGTTAAAACCGCGAGACCTAGTCTTGAAGTTGCCATACATGTTGCAACATTATGTCAATTCTGTATTGCACTATTCCCCAAAGGTCTGATTCCATAATCAGGCTTTGACTTTTTTTTCCTGAAAATCACAAGGGAGGGGGCAATTCTGATATCATTGGGGAGGGAGTTTCATAGCGAGGGGCCACCACTGAGAAGGCCCCGTTTCTCGTTTCCACCAATTGCATTTGAGGGACCAAGAGCAGGGATTCCCTGGAAGATCTCAATGCTCTAACCCAGGGTTTCCCAACTGGGGGATGGGAACCCCTGGGGGGATCGCGAGAAGGGTGTCAGAGGGGTCACCAAAGAACATCAGAAAACACAGTAATTTGTATTGGTCATGGGGGTTCTGTGTGGGAAGTTTGGCCCAGTTCTATCGTTGGTGATGTTCAGAATGCTCTTTGATTGTAGGCGAACTATAAATCCCAGCAACTACAACTCCCAAATGTCAAGGTCTGTTTTCCTCAAACTCCACCAGTGTACACATTTGGGCATTTTGAGCTTCCATGCCAAGTTTGGTCCAGATTCATCACTGTTTGAGTCCTTAGTGCTCTCTGGATGTAGGTGAACTACAACTCCAAAACTCAAAGCCAATGCCCACCATACCCAATATTTTCTGTTGGTCATGGGGGTTCTGTGTGTCAAGTTTGGTGCAATTCCATTGTTGGTGGAGTTCAGAATGCTCTTTGATAGTTAGTGAACTATACATCCCAGCAACTACAACTCCCAAATGACAAAATCATTCTACCCCCCCCCCCCCGACCCCACCAGTATTCAAATTTGGGTGTGTCAGGTGTTTGTGCCAAATTTGGTCCAGTGAATGAAAATACATCCTTCATAACAGTAGCAAAATTACAGTTAAGAAGTAGGAATGAAAATAATATTATGGTTAGGGGTCAACATAACATGAGGAACTGTATTAATGGGTCACAGCATTTGGAATGTTGAGAACCACTGCTCTAACCGGTTCATAGGGAGAGATACGTTCTGACAGGTAATCTGGGCCGGAGCCATTTAGGGATTTATAGGCTAAAGCCAGCACTTTGAATTGTGCTTGGTAACAAACTGGCAGCCAATGGAGCTGGCATAAGAGGAGGGATGTCCGCTCCCTCTATGCTGCTCCAGGGAGCAGCCTCGCTGAAGCCTGTTGGACTAGTTAGAGCTTCTGAAAAGTCTTCAAAGGCAACCCCAGGTAGAACGCATTGCAGTAGTCTATTCGAGATGTAACAAGAGTGTGGACTACTGTGAGCAAGTCGGGCTTCACAAGGTCCAGGCGTAGCTGGAGCACAAGTTTAAATTGTGCAAAAGCACCCCCGTCACCGCCTAAACCTGCAGGCCAATGCATTTGGAAGACATAAGCCTAGCAATATTGCCTTATTCTAACATAGGGTTCATGTAGGCTGAAAAACATCACTTCAACCATCCTATGGAATTGTGAGATTTGTATTTTGGTGGAGATACCAGCGCTCATTGACAGAATAGACTAAAGACCTTGTAAAACTACAGCTCCAATGATTCCATAACATTGAGCCATGGCAATTAAAGTGTTGTTAAACTGCAATAATTTGACAATGTAGATGCACAGGGCTGCTACCAGGCAGAAAAGTTTCTAAAATTGTGCAATAAAAGATATTGCACAGCTGTTTTATCTTCTCCTTAGTGTCTTGCTGGAATGAAAGAGTAGTGGGAAAATGCAAGGTTATAATTGGAAAACGTCACTCATCTGGATACACAAACAGTTCTAACAAGGCAGGAAGCTATACAGCAGTGATGGGGAAAATGCAGCCCATGGACTCCATGAACTACCTCTAGCCCTACCTTATCCTCTCAAGTCCCTCCAACATATACTTCCCAAGTTTATATATGCGAGAAGCTTCAGAACCACAACTTACAGAGGGTAAGGGTGTAGCTACACTGCAGAATTAACACTGTTTGATACCACTTTCACTGCCATGGCTTCAATGCTATGGAATCTTGAGATTGCTAGTTTAGTGATGCACTAACATTCTTATTTATTTATTTATTTACTTTACTTTACTTGTATACCGCAGTTTCTCAGCCCGACAGGCGACTCAACGCGGTTTACAACAAGGATAAAAATCAGACAAAGATATACAATTTAAAACCCTAATAGCATGGTATACAATATTAATATAACAATAAACAACACAATACATCTCATAACTAGAGTCGTGATCCATTTTGTCGTCCGTTTTTCCATTCCTGTATCATCACATTCATTGCACTGTTGGTCCGAATGCCCGCTCAAACATCCAAGTTTTTAATCTTCTTCGAAACACCATTAGTGAGGGGGCTGATCTAACCTCCATGGGAAGGGCGTTCCACAGCCGAGGGGCCACCACAGAAAAGGCCCTGTCTCTCGTCCCCGCCAGCCGCACCTGTGAAGCAGGCGGGATGGAGAGCAGGGCCTCCCCAGAAGATCTTAGGGTCCTGGCGGGCTGATAGGCAGAGATACGTTCGGATAGGTAGCATGGGCCAGAACCGTTTAGGGCTTTGGCAGAGAAGGCTAATAATCTTGTGAAACTAGTGCTCCCATTTTTTTGTGTGTGTCAGGAACGACTTGAAAAACTACAAGTCACTTCTGGTGTGAGAGAATGAGCTGTCTGCAAGGACGTTGCCCAGGGGATGCCCGGATGTTTGATGTTTTACCATCCTTGTGGGAGGCTTCTCTTCCAGGATTCCATACCATTCCATACCATTGAGCCATGTCAGATAAAGTAGTCTTAAACTACATTAAATCTACAGTGAAGATGCATCCTAAATTGTGTGTGGGGAAAATGGTTAATTGTGCCCCTAGCGCAGTGGTGGTTCGGAGACTGAGGTTGACCTGAGAGCTTTTGGCCATTGGTCCATGATGAGTTTCCAAAATAGAAAGAGGATATCAATGGGCACAACGGGACTCTAGCTCATTGAGAAAAAAAGGAGCTTAAGATTGCTTAAGAATCATTGTCCTAGAGCAGAGCATTCCAAAGTATGCGTTGCAACACATTTGTGTGTTGTAATGCACAATGGTACTCTAGCTCATTGGGCACAACGGGACACTAGCTCATTGAGAGAGAGAAAAAATGGCTTAAGATTGCTTCAGAATCATTGTACAAGAGCAGAGCTTTCCAAAGTGTGCATTACAACACATTTGTGTGTTGGCTGATGTGTGCAGATGTGTCCTGTGAATTCCTGTCAAAGGGGAGCAGTAGATGTTGCCCCCCGCATAGTGTTGCCCCTATGACGCACTCTCCCCCGCCCCAAACTGAACACTTTACCCCACTGTTTTATCCTTCTTGGGCTCCCCTCACTTACACATTTTCTATCCCTATCTTTCCCAGGGTTTTATCATTTTATTTCACCCATTTGGCCTGCCCATCCTGTTCGATGTTATTGTGTTAATTTGCTTTATTGTTTTGTTTTTGCTACTGTAATTATTTTCTGTTGTAAGTTTTGGTTTTTTGCATTCTGTATTTTATTGTGTTGTATTGCATCTTTTTAGCCACCTCGAGTTCCCATTGGGGAGATGGTGGCAGGGTATAAATAAAGTATTATTATTATTATTATTATTATTAGGAGAAGGAGCCCGGTCATAGAACCATAATATAATATATTGTATGTATGTATGTGTGTGTGTGTGTGCGCGCGCGCGCGCGCATGTGTGTATATATATATCTTGTAAGCTGCTCTGAGTCCCCTTTGGGATGAGAAGGGCAACATATAAATGTTGTAAATCAATCAATCATAGAGTTGGAAGAAATCACATGGGCTATCTAGTCCAACCCACTGCCATCCAAGAAAAGCACAATCAAAGTACCCCTGACAGATGGCCATCCTGTCTCTGTTTAAAAGCCTCCAAAGGAGGAGCTTCCACCACACTCCGGGGCAGCGCATTCCACTGTTGAACAGCTCTTGCAGTCACAAAGTTCTTCCTAAAGTGCAAGTGGAATCTCCTTTCCTATTAGTTGAACCGATTGCTCTAGTCAGTGCTGACAGGTCTGCCTTCCCCTTCTTCTTCTTTCCATGCCTTCCCCTTCTTGGTTTATTTCTCCTCCTCCTCAACCTCTCCTCTCATTTCTCTTCCCCAACTCGATTTTCTGATAAAGGGACCACTAGTCTTTCCTAAGGAAGTATTTTTTTCCAGTGGAAAAGTAATAAGGCGTGATTTTAATGAAGTTTAATCTTCTGTGTATCTTTTAATATATGTATTATAGTGGTCTTATATTTTTATTGGAACTGTTCCATTATCTACATAGAGGCCAGAAGGGGGCACTAGACAGAGAATAGTCCATTTTATTGGGGGGGGGGAGGGGTTGTAGAACAATTTGTCCCATTTTTGCTGGTTATTCCCTACCTCCCATTTCATAAATGAGGGTTGTTTATGAAAGGGGATGTTGGATGGGGGAGAAGAAAACAGTGGGAAATGGCTTTCCTCCTTCAACCTTCCCCGCTCTAAAATGGACTATCCTTCTCTGTCTAGCAGCCCCTTTTGGTCTCTGCCCAGATAATGGAACAGTATCTTTCAATATCCAGGGTGGGAGAAAGAATTCTTGTCTGCTTGGGTCAAATGTGAACATTGCAATTGGCCATGATTAGCATGTAATAACTTTGCAGCTTCAAAGCCTTGCTGATTGCTGCCTGGAAGAATCCTTTGTTTGGAGATTTAGCTGGCCCTGATTGATTCCTGTGTGGAATTCCCCTGGTTTTTTAGCGTTGCTCTTTATTACTGTCCTGATTTTAGAGGTTTTTTTAAAAACTAGTAGCCAGATTTTGTTCATTTTCATGGTTTCCTCCTTTCTGTTGAAATTGTCCACATGCTTGTGGATTTCACCTGTTTGAAGCTGCAAGGCCATTAAATGCTAATCAAGGTTGCGAATTGCAATATTCTCACTTGCCTCAAACAAACAAGAGTTCTTTCTCCTACCCTGGACATTCCACAGATATATAAACTTCACTTGCCTAGTTTCCAACAGAACCCTCAACCTCTGAGGATGCCTGCCATAGATGTGAGTTAAACGTCAGGAGAGAATGCTTCTGGTACATGGCCATACAGCCTGGATAATTCACAGCAGCCCAGTGATTCTGGACATGAAAGCCTTTGACAACACAAATATATGGCACTTTTGGATTAGCATACGCTCGCCGGGCACAGATCCTCTTATCAGTGGTTCTAGCTAACCACTATACTGTAGTATCCAATATCCAGCCAAGATTAAATTCTTAATGTAAAAAACCAAACATATCCATCTCATTATCACACAAATATGATTTTATCTTTTATAAATGGAAGAATTATATGTATACCAAAGGACTGTTTTAAAATAGATTTCTTTAAGACTTATTATCAGTAAATGTTTGATTTGTATGCCTATTCTATATACCTATATATCTGGGGTTGCATAAAAAAATTCTCACTGGTGGAAAAAAGTTTAAGAAACCTTGGCTTTGACCTCTAGTTTGGTCATAGAACTGATTTACCATGTCACAAAATGATGCAAGTCTTAAAAGCGTGTCACCAAAATGAGAAGTTTGGAAAGCTTTATCCCAGAGAGTGGCATTTTGGAACAGAATGAGTGCAGCTTTCTGAGATCGCTGGGTAAGGACAGATGTGGTTTCCAAGCCATCACTTAGAAGCCTATTTTGCATGAACATTAAAATAATCAGAAGTTCTTCTGTTTACTCATGCTTGATTCCTACTCCAGCCCACAGACATCCTTTGTTGTTTGGAGGGGCTGGGGTTGTGTTAGAGTAGTGCAGAAGGAAAGAAAGAAAGAAAGAAAGAAAGAAAGGGAAAGAAAGAAACTTATTTTACTCTTAAAACCAAATTTGGTCCCTTCCACACAGCTGAATAAAATCCCACATTATCTGCTTTGAACTGGAATATATGGAAGTGTGGATTCAGATATCCCAGTTCAAAGCAGATTTTGTGGGATTTTCTGCCTTGATATTCTGGGTTATGTGGCTGTGTGGAAGGGCCCTGGGTTTCATTTAGCTAAACAGCATCAGATGAGAACTAGCTGATAATGACATTTTTATGCTGATGATGCTGTTCCTTGCTGGGAAATACCCTTCTAGTGCTGGTAAAAGAGAAGTTACGAGAATATCTTCTCTAAATAGTTCATATACTGTACATATAGATGCATCAATTTCTGTATGAATTAACATATATAGATGCCCTCTAAAAATAAAGTAGACGATAGGAAGCATTATTTAAAAGGGCAAGGTTGCTTGAACTAGGTGACAGTCCTATATATACAAGGTTTAAATGAAAAGTAATGCCTCCACCTTCGTAACTCCTCAACAGATGGCAGTACTGGTTTTCGGCAGGTACTGGCTTGTTTAGTAGACTCTCCTTTACAGTTCCATTTTGGCGGGAATCCTTAGTATTAAATGGTTGTGTTGTTAAAGTGCAAAATATGGAACCCTGTGCAGACGGTCAGTCAATGTGACTTAAGCAACATGCAGTCATTGAATTCTTGACAGCAGAAGGTGTCACCCCAAAGGATATTAATCAGAAAATGCAAGCTGTTTATGGTGATTGTGTTGATGTGAGTACTGTGCGTCATTGGGCAAGTAAGTTTAAAGATGATGAGGTGGGAACATCTGACCTGCATGACAAACAAAGAGTTGGACGTCCTGTGACAGCAACCACCGAGTTTCACAAGCAAAAGGTTGACAGATTGATTCAGGACAATCATCATATTACTCAGAGAGAAATTTCAAGCATAATCAGCATTTCACAAGAACATGTAGGTCACATTAATGCTTTGCTTGGCTATCGGAAGATCTGTGCAGGATGGGAGAACTGTGAGATGCTGGTTATGGAAACAGAGTGTCGACTTCTTCCGTGGCAGCTTCAGAAAACTTGTTCATCATTGGCAAAAATGTATCCAATTGTCTGGTGATTATTTGGAAAAGTGAATAGTGCCGTTAAAGAGCACCTTCTAAGGATTATTTCTGCGTTTGGTTTATTAAAATATTCCTATCCAAACCCAAGTAACAAAGGTGGCGGCATTACTTTTCATTCAACTGTCGTATATTCCTTAAAAAAGTCAGACTATGTGATATAAAATGGTAATTCTTTAGCAGTATAACCTTTTTATAAAAGTAATTTTATTCAAGAAAGAAGAAACATAATGGCAATAATGATACAAACCAGCAAGATTTTGTGATACTAAAATGACACAATATAGTATTATACATATTCACCCAAAACATGTTTCCACTCTCTGCCCCTTGCCCAGGAGCAAACTGAGATAAGAAATCTAGTAGCTTGCTGTGCCTTGTAGGCCCAATCTACACTGCCATATAATGCAGTTTCAGAACACGGATCAACTGCATTGAACTGGTTTAAATGGCAGTGTAAGGTAAAGGTTTCCCCTGACATTAAGTCTAGTCGTGTCCAACTCTGGGGGGTGAAGCTGAAAAGGTATGACCGCATGGAGCGCCGTTACCTTCCCGCTGAAGTGGTACCTATTGATCTACTGACATTTGCATGTTTTCGAACTGCGAAGTTGGCAGAAGCTGTGGTTAACAGCGGGAGCTCACCCCGTTCCGACGGATTTGAACTGCTGGCCTTTTAGTTAGCAAGTTCAGCAGCTTAGCAGTTTAACCTGCTGCCCCACAGGGGGCTTCAAATGGCAGTATAGACGCATGTAATCCAGATCAATGTATCTAATCTGCATTCTGAAGCTACATGATATGGTCACTGTAGCTGGAGCCATAGTTTTGTGATTCAACTTAATGGGTTTTACAATCCTTGGCGCTAATAATTTAGGTCCCTTCTACACTGCCATATAAAATCCATATTATCTGCTTTGCACTGGATTATATGGCAGTGTAGACTCATATAATCCAGTTCAAAGCAGATAATGTGGATTATCTGTTTCGATAGCCTGGATTATATGGCAGTGTAGAAGGGGCCTACTTTCAGTCCGATGAAGTCATACTTGAATTCCTTTAAAAGTTATGAATTTTCTATTTAGTTCTGGGAATTGTTCCAGAAAGTAGAATGCAGCATGTAGAATAAGAAGCAGCTACATTCCCAAAGGGTAAAAAAAATGAGGCATCTGTTTTGCTGCTTTATTATTTTGCCTAGGCAGCATTTTTAATCAATTCATTGCAAAGAAGATGAAATCCCTTATAGGTATAAGCTTTGTCTGATAGCCACAACTCATTGTCATCATTATTATTCGTGTATCCAAGTGGGTAGTTGCTTTAAATATCTTTCTTGCTCTTGGGTTTTGCGATGTGATGCGTCACTCTTTCTCCTGCCAGGAAGGAAATTCCCAAGACAAAATGAAAACCAGAAGACAGCTTATTTAGCTCAGAAAACATGGCTCAGGGAAGCAACCGTTGGAATTTAGTGTAAAGTGTTATTTATTTCATTTTACAGGAAATGGGAGCTGCCAAAACAAACTGCAAAGAAGAAAAACAAATGGGTAGAGTAACTCATTATTTTCCAAAAATATACAAACGTATTCTAGAGTTAAAACAATAAACAGAAGGTGGAGACAGGCAATTCTATTTCCATTCTTCCTGCTCAGTCTTGAAGGTAATTTGAAAGAGAAACACTTAAGTATCTGTTGTTGCCATCCTTTTTTGTTTCCATTAGCTGTGCTGATTACAATACATACTTGTAGTTTCTTTTTCTGTTGTGTGGAAGATCACATTTCTTGCAACATTACTTTCCCAGAGATTTAGGGTGCGTCATCTACATTACATAATTAATGCAGTTTGACACTTTAACTGTCATGGCTCAACGCAGTAGAATCCTGGGAATTGTAGTTTTACAAGGTCTCCTCTGTCAAAATAGTGCAGTCAAATTGTATTGAATTGTGTAGACAAACTCAGAGTTATAATTCCTTGAAAGGCCGCTTTGGCCTCTCTTTACCCCAATCTCATGTGACTCCTGGCTTTTAAAAAATGTCATGTTTTCTAAGCGAAATGGTTATTCACATGGTTTCAAAAACAAAAATACCTTTTTTAAAACCAAGGATAGTGGTTTCATGTTTGACAGACAACCAATCAGCACTCAATGAAGCCAACTAGGATGCCAAAAAGTTACTTCATAATTGCCATTAGAGACAATCAGCTTCTTTTTGTGATTAAGAAATCCTATTTGCTCCTGAGTTTGATTATCTGGGGCCCCTTCCACATAGCTGAATAAAATCCCACATTATCTGCTTTGAACTGGATTATATGGCAGTGTAGACACAGATAACTCAGTTCAAAGCAGGTATTTTGGGATTTTCTGCCTTGATATTCTGGGTTATATGGCTGTGTGGAAGGGCTCTGGGCTAGATGTTGAAAATATAGTCAAAGAGTTGAACATATCAGAGTCACCACTTAAACCACTGGATCAGGGGTGTCAAACTTATTTTCACTGAGGATGACATCAATGTATGCTTGCTTTAAAGGGTCATTGATTCCATGGGCAGAGAATCTGTGGATACAGAGGGCCAGCTATAATTTGTTAACATAAAGGCCAGTTTTCTTTAGATTTTACCCAATTTTGGTCTCCAGGTGTTACGGAATAACAACTCCCATCACTTTTGATTATCTACCACACAGGCTGGGAATAACAAGAATTGCAACCCAAAGTCATATCTACAAGCCTTGTACCTAAATTCAAACCCTACTATCCTGACTAAACAGAACAAATTGCAGCCTTCCAGATGTGATTGTATCACAACTCCAATCAACTGTGCTCATGATGCCTAGTGATGAAGAACACAAGAATTGTAGTCCCACAGCTGGAGGATTATATAAAATGACATGGTGGGACAGATTCGGCCCGCGGGCCTTGAGTTTGACATGCGAGTAATATGAATTTTATATCTCTAAATGCTGTTGGACTGAAACTCCTATTATCCCTCACCACTTGCAATACTGCCTAAGGCTGGATCTACACTGCCAACTGGATTATATGAGTCTATCCTTCCAGATAATTTGGGATAAACAGATAATCTGGGATCAGATTCTGGGATATAAGGCATGCCTAAGTCTGAAGAAAGTTGAAGTTCAACATCAACAGTTGGAGGACAACAAATCTTGGTTCAGATTCATCTGTCAACGGGTTTTAAAAAACTATTTGGCTGGAAATGATTGTATGAACCTCCCCCCTCCAAAAACAAAAACAAAACCTTTATCTATACCACTAAAAACACTCTCCTTCCTCTTTCAATTCTCCAAAAAATTAAAAGAGACTATCTGTTTGTCGCCAACCCTTCTGCTTCCCTTTCAGATATATAAGGTTGCTTACTGGTCCATTACTTGAGTCAAACCCAGAGTTCAAAATTAGAGGTCCAATCTCTCAGACCCTTCTTTTAGTATTAAATGACCTTCATAATCCTCTGGTTCAAGGGAATGAAGAGTGATGGCAATGAAAGGCGTCTTCTTCCAAACTCAAAGATATAAGTTCTTGGCTTGAGAAAGGCATTGCAAGGGGTCAAATGGTCCCAATACCTTCTCTAGATTTAGTCTGAACACAGCCGACCGCCTCTAAGTTCAGCACTGGAAGCAATAGACAGATGTTGCCACGGGGAGCTAATGGCCATGCCTAAGGAGAAAACACAGAACAAGATTAACACAACAATAACATGAATTAGAAAAATCCAGACCACAGCTACTATGACCCCAGTTCTCATAGATTATTTTGTACAATGATATTGAGTACAAAATTCAGCAACCTGAGAATACTGTTTTATTTAATTTAGAAACATCAATATTTCTTAATTGTTGGATATGAAAAACAGAAAATGTGTAATTGCACAGTACTGACACTCTCCAATCCTATCCATGTTACCTTCACCATGGAGATCCACGTTGCCTTCATTGCGTGAATTGAAGCCGTTTGGGCTTTCCATGTTTTCATAGGAATCGGCATCTGCAAAAGGGACATGGTTAGAAATGAACTACTACTTTACCAGAGTTTGAAAACTCGTTACTTAATCACAACCTCTTGAACGGCATCTATAAAACTGAGGATTACTGGAGGCCTCCACAAACTATACGGTAATTGCCAAAATAGTCTACCATTGATAATAAAAAATGAAGCAGATGCCACCTATTCTGTTCTGTATGAGGGCTAAATACCATAAAAGCAAAATGAGAACCTATTAAATTCATGGGGCCACCATAAGTTGAAAACATGTCCCTTAAAAGGTAGGTAGGTATCACTTATTACAAATGATTTCACCTATTCGAGAGTTAGAAAACTTTTCCTTCAGAATTCAATACTGTACTTTAATTTGATAATTCAGTGGAACACAGACATGTAAATAGCTATTTCCTAGTTGGGTTGCTGTGAGTTTTCCAGGCTGTATGGCCATGTTCCAGAAGCATTCTCTCCTAACATTTTGCCCACATCTATGGCAGGCATCCACAGAGGTTGCATGGTCTCAACATCTGAGCATGCCTGTCATAGATATGGGCAAAATGTCAGGAGAGAATGCCTCTGGAACATGGCCATACAGCCCAGAAAACTCACAGCAACCCAGTGATTCCAGCCATGAAAGCCTTCAACAACTAATTGTCAGCCCCGCATGAAATTATTTTCAACTGTCTCTTATTGATGGTATAGTAGAGTCTCACTTATCTAACATAAACAGGCCGGCAGAACGTTGGATGAGCAAATATGTTGGATAATAAGGAGAGACTAAGGAAAAGCCTATTAAACATCAAATTACGTTATGATTTTACAAATTATGCACCAAAACATCATGTTTTACAACAAATCAACAGAAAAAGCAGTTCAAAGCACAGTAACGTTATATAGTAATTACTGTATTTACAAATTTAGATCAAAACATCACAATGCATTGAAACAGCTGTGGATCCAGGCGGGAGGCAGACTATGTTGGATAATACAGAGCGTTGGATGAGCGAAGGTTGGATAAGCGAGACTCTACTGTATAAACACTTGGTAAAACTGGGGATTAGAAACCCATCTATCCTGTTTTGCTGCCTACACTGTAAGTTTCATTTGGGTACTTCTTGTCTAGCAATAACAGAATTACACATGTAAATAGATAAAATAGTAGGCTTTTGAGATTCGGCCATTAGCTCCAACACCACACTTTCTAACACAGAAAACACGTAAAGATCTGAGGTGCCTCCTTTTCACAAACTGATGGAGGATTTACCTTCCTCATTGCTTGTGTTGGGTTGCAGCAGAAGAGGTTTGATAGCAGTGGGGGACAAGGACCCATTCATCTCTTCATAGGACTGGGAACCTGAAGGGAAAAGCAGAACCAGATCAGAAAGGGATGGATGGATTAATCCATGCATACTACACGACTGGATCCCAGACAAATGAAGAATCTGGCTGAAGCTGTCTAGAATGCCAATGCAACAAGTTTGTTCTCAAAACAGGCCTTTTGGGAAATTCCCCATCACCTAAAACAGTGACGAGCAAAGGGGGCAACTGGAGTCACAATTGTCACACACCCCCACACTTGCAAATTGAGCTGTTTCTTCTTGCTTAGCAACTTCATGATAAGGTATGATGGTAGTAGAGAAGATATACCAGGACAGGGATGACATCATGTGAGAAAGAGCACATTTAATAGTTAACAGGTGACAATTCAATACTTCAATTTGGTATTAGCTTATAAGAGGTCTACAATCACTTTGAGGTTTCCTGTGATGCACAGAAGCAGCCAAGTTGTATGCTTACCTGTAGAAGCCTCACTACCGCCATCCTGCCTATCAATGTGAGGGTCCAGAGACAGGTGGAGGCGTAAACCTGGAGTAGAGACAGACAATAGCAATCAATGGGTTATATCTAAAGCAGTGGTTCTCAGCCTGTGGGTTTCCAGGTGTTTTGGCCAACAACTTCCAGAAATCCCAGATAGTTTACCAGCTGTTAGGATTTCTGGGAGATGAAGGCCAAAACAGGTTGAGAACCACTGATCTAGAGGAATCTTATATGAACACATGGTAATAAGAAAGCAAGGGGTATGGGAAGGATGTCCCATGACCACCCAGATGCCTAAGGGAAGCCCACAAACCAAAGAAGAAAGTGGTTGCACCTTTTTTCTCACCTTGCTCACCAACTATAATTTGGAGTCCTTTTGCTTAAGATACAGGTGACTTTCACAGTCATCTTGTGAGTAGCAAACTACATTTTGAGTGAGGTTTTCCCATCTTAGTTCAACAGTCAAACCATGAGACAACGTTATTTCTTGTAAATCAGTAATGAAACAGGCCACATAGAATAGATCTGAAAGACTTCAGGAAGGCTGTCTAGATTTTGAATTGTCCAGACTACTGATCCAATACCTGCTATCAGGCGTGAGGCTCCAGGGCTCAGAGGAGATTCCTCTTCCAAGTTCTCATAGTTTTCACCATCAGCTGGGGAAACACAAAGAGATCAACCATCAACAGGACGTTGTGGCTTTATATAATGGATATGTTTGATTAAGAGTGTTTTATTAGAGGCAGTTCCTTCGAGCTGCTTTGAGAGTGAGTTGACCCTCGGTATTTGTTGAGGTTTGGTTCCAGTACCAGGCCCGTAGCCAGGAGTTGTAGGCCAAAACACCTGGGGACCCACAGATTGAGAACCACTGCACTAAAGGGAGTTATTGCTATTATGAAATTAATGGTCACAATATTACAGTTGAAGATATCCTCATTTGAATAAATCATGTAACTTGGAATAAAGAATATTTTTTTCCTTTATGGTTGTTCTTATTTTTCAAATATCTGAGCTGTTTCATTTCTCATGTTGCTTTGACAGGCTGCCCTCGTTTTGATTTTAACCCCCTGATGTTACCTTCATCAACTGGATCTTGGGACAGAATCTTGGGAGCCTCTGGGCTTTTGTTTGCATAGCATGCATCAACTGTGAACCACAATAAAGCAGGAGGTCAGAAAAAATAGATCAATATAGTGCCATGACACCTGCATTTCTCTTCCCACACTGAATACCTCCTATTTCCCATCCTGGTACCTGAGTCCGAATTGTGAGAGACAGGTTTCACCTTGTTTCCTCTATTTTCATATAAGGAAACATCTGTGGAAGGCAAAGCAATAGCTGTTAGTTTAAAAAGTCTCACAAGGAAAACAGGTATAATGATGGATTAGGTTTATAGCAATCAAGAAGTTTGCACCTTTTGCAACTGTTTCTCCCTGTGTTCCTTCTTCCTGGGTGTTCTCATAGTTGTCATCATCTGAAGCATAAAAAAATTAGTAAGCTTAGCCACTCATTCATTTGCCCCTTATACCCCACTGCTTCACCACTACTACTTTTATCCTTCTGTTTTTAAGCTATTATTCCCCCTCCCTCAATCTGCCCATTTCACTTCTGGTCACTATGCCTAATATCCACCTTAGTCAAGACTCCTCATTTTGGGACTGTGGTTGTTGGTTATACCCTTTCATATCACTAGAATCCGGGTGGGAATCATGTGGCCTTCTAGATGCTGAAGGGTTCTAATGTGTGTACTAACACACATTCTTCTCTTTATGTATGGGAACTCTCACTCTTGCTCTCTCTCACACAAAAAATGTGGAGCAGCTTTTTCTATCGCTGTGCAGAGCCAGATCCACACTTACTCAATGTGTGAAACAGTGGTGGAAATCTCGCAGCCATACAAATGCCACTGAGAGCATTGCTCCCCACAGGGAGCAGCATATGAGGCCCCAAATATAGGAAATTGAATTAAGAGCATGAAAAGTCATGTTGGATCCAGACATGTTGCTAGTCATGCAAAGTCACCTTCTTCTACTTGCACTTTTCTCAGTCCTTCTACTACAGTGTTTCTCAACCTTCCTAATGCCGCAACCCCTTAATACAGATCGTCATGTTGTGGTGACCCCCAACCATAAAATTATTTTTGTTGCTGCTTCATAAGTGTAATTTTGCTCCTGTTACGAATTGTAATGTAAATATCTGATATGCAGGATGTATTTTCATTCATTGGACCAAACTTCGCATAAATACTCAATATGCCCAAATGTGAACACTGGTGGAGTTTGTAGAAAATAGACCTTGACATTTGGGAGTTGTAGTTGCTGGGATTTATAGTTCACCTACAATCAAAGAGCATTCTGAACCCATCAACGATAGAATTGGGCCAAACTTCCCACACAGAACCCCCATGCCTTGAAGGAACTCGCTGGTGCAAGTCTCCTTCCAGCCTTGCATGCTCTCCCTTGCCTGCACATGCACACCACACTGCCATGCGCGGAGCACGCCTGCTCTCCCCTCCCTGCTTGGAGTCTCAGAAACAGCCCTCCCCTTGGCTGAGAGGCCGGTCAATCACAGCGGAGGAGGGCTTTTGGTGGGAGGATTTGCTATCTATTTCCAAAAAGGAAGAAAAGGACAGGCGGAGAGATCTTCAGCCTTCTCTGTCAAAGGGGTTCCTAAGGCCATCAGAAATATATGTTTTCTGATGGTCTTTGGCAACCCCTCTGAAACCCCCTCACGACCCACTCAAGGGTCCCGACTCCCAGGTTGAGAAACGCTGTGCTACTATAACATGTCTGCAAAATATACAATGGTTTACCAAGAGCATAAACTATTTCCGGGCCATGCCATATTTATATTGCCCAAACCGATTAAATAGGGAGAGGGCTGCTGACTGCAGTACATAAGAATCAAAATAAGTAAGCGGGATAGTTAAAACAATGTTTACTTTACAAACAATGTCCCCACAGCATTCAATTTACCATCTGATTTGAGTTCTGTTTCACTGTCAGGGCATTCATACACTTCTTCATCTGAGAGAAAGATGGAAGAGAGAGAAAAGGAGAGGAAAAAATGAAAAGGTATATTAAATTCTGGGAATCAAGGCCACCCCTTCAATTGTTCCTTTTTGTCAGAGAGAGTCCCTGTTAATTTTCTGCTGTCCTACTTGCTGCTTTTAAAATGTCTCACTTTCTCTCTTCCTCTGCTTTCCTCCTCCTTTTCTTCAGTTTACTTCAAGTGCTGCAGACTGAGTTCAAAGTCAAAAAGTAGTTTGCACTCAATGAACTCAGCAAAGATGAGACTTGAAGAGGAGGAGGCCTCTGCTGCTGTCTGGGTGAATTATACCACACTTTCTTTTCTCTTCCACCCTACTTCTCAGCTCTTACGGTTGTTTGTGCAAGACTCTACTTTCCTAATGAATATTAGCAATATAACACTGGATTAGGGTAGAAGAATGGGAAGAATAGGCCACAATAGTATTTGCCTGGTACTGGCACACACCCACCTCACTCATTTTCTCAGTAAACAGGCGTATACATTTCCCGTGCAATGTTCTACATCCTGCCCACATTAAAAAAGACTAAGCATAGATATACAGTTTTGCCCCCTTCTCGCTCATGCAAATTTTCACTTGCAAGAAACAGAAATTATGAATTTGCACCTATTCATAGACCTTGCTATTTCAATTGTGTTCCTCCTTGAGAATATCTTAAGGAACAGTGCTCCATGGATCATTTCTAACCATCTCCTGCTCTGTCACACTGAATGGCAATCAAATTTCAACTGGTCTTATGCTAAAGATCAATTCTTGATTTGGCCTTCTGTCTGAAATCTGTCAGAAATATTATAAATTAACTAGGTATTTTTAATTTTAAAAATGTGAGTCAAGCACTGAAAGGGTTAAATGGATGCAATGACTCAAAAAAAGCTGCAATTCGATATAAGCAGGTGTGCCTGTAGCTTCGTATGCCTCAGTGTTAATTTGCCTCAGTGTGTGAGAGGCATGGTGTGAGAAGCTTTGGTGGGAGCTTTACACACAAGGCCTCTTATGTAAAGCTCCATTGTGAAGGCTGCTGTGTGTAAAAGAGTACTGTTTGAAGATCCTATGTAAGTTTAGTGTGAGAAGAGACTCTAGCTATGGAAAGGAACTTCCCACTGGGAACACATTGTCTTTTCATTGTGGATAGCAACTTCTCAACAGAGAAACAGCTCATTCAGAGCACAGCAGGGACAGTGCTATGGTGGTCTTCAGCTATCTGTCTATAGCTATTTTTTTTTATAAATCTGTCCACACAAGGCACATACAAACACAAACCAGAATTATGGTGAAAGCACTGGATCTTCTCCCCACCCACCATCACTTGTCCCTCACAATATGAACAGACCTTCCGTGTTGATTGTATTGGGTAGGATCTTTCCTTTCTGAAGTAACCTTTGGCCATTCCTTCCAGGAGCAATGTCTGGCAACACATTCTCATAGGAGAAGGCATCCGCTTGCTCTGCTGCTAGGTGTTGTTTAGGGTGAAATGGAAATAGCATTGAAATATGAAAATATTACCTTCCACATTGTTAACTGTCTTAATTAATTTTCAAATTGGTAGTTGTCATAGTCAAACACAACCAAGAAACTTGCAGAACCTTAAAGACTAACCAAGATCGAAGACACATAACCATATAATCCAGTGGTTCTCAGTCTGTGGGTCCCCGGATGTTTTGGCCTTCAACTCCCAGAAATCAGAACAGCTGGTAAACTGGCTGGGATTTCTGGGAGTTGTAGGCCAAAACACCTGGCGACCCACAGGTTGAGAACCACTGATCTAATCAAACAGGTTCAACAATGGCAAATGATTAAGTCAGTGGTGGGGAGCCTAAACATATGTCAATAATTTTGACTAGAAGCCCATCACCCCTGACCACTGGCCATACTAGTTAGGAGAGTTGGAGTCTAACAGCATCAGTAATGCAACAGGTCCTCTCCACCCCATTTTAAGGTATCAAAAGATTTGTTCGTTGCCCTCCATACATTAACTAATATGTACCCAACTGTAGCTGTGCGTGAAAAAGGACTACTGCAATGATCTACCATAAAAACAAAATAAGACCTAGTGGTCCAAAAAGGGGCAAATTCCAAAATCCATGATCCCACAATACTTCAACTAGGACCAAACCAAATGCACAAAATTGTAAACAAGATTTTCAGTTCTCTGGGATTCTCCATCAGATTGGATCTTATGTAAAGCTGGGGAAAGAGAGGAGGGAAGGAAAAGCAGCAAACTATGTGGAACAGAGGGTACTAGATGTGGCTATTCCCAAGTCATACAAAAAGGGTTTCAGTCAGTACATCAGTCTGGAGCCTAGAGAGTCAAGACAGGATCAGTAAACTTCTGTCTATTTAGTTTACTTTGTTCATATTGTTCATAACCATATTTTTGTACCCATATGAGAAAACGTCAATTTTAAAATTTCATGCTATATTAAAGATTTAAAGTCCAAATGAACTTTACTTTTTGGGAGAAGCCCTCATTCCTCTGAGTCCCAAAAATAGTTTTGTCTTAATTTGGGTTTTTTTTTTTCTTGGAGGTCCTCACTATTCCTATTTAGGTTGTCCCAAACCATGGATGGCTGTGCTAGAAACATCTGAACCTAAATTCAGTTGCTAGTGACAAATAGAGTAAACCCAATGAATCAGTGGGATTCAAATAGATCTTGCTTTCCACATTGAGCAGTTCATCCAGTGAGCATACTCTAGTTGAGGCCAGGAATTAGATTTAGGTCCTACCACATAAACCTCAAGTAGTTTTCCAGCTGTTCTATATAGGATAATTACAAGATGGGTTTTCAGATAACAAGATGCTTCCTAGCAAGTAATTAACTCACCATCTTCAGTTGCTGGGGATGCCACAATCCCATTGGAGATATGTCCCTTGTTCCTCTTAGCACCAAAGTACCTTCTGGAAACAAAATAATAATAACAATAACAAAATAACAGAATACCAATGAATTAATGAATTAATGAAAAAAGGTAAAGGTTTCCCCTTGACATTAAGTTTAGTCACGTCCAACTCTGGAGATGATACTCATCTCCATTTCTAAGCCAAAGAGCCAGCATTGTCTGTAGACACCTCAAGGGTCCTGTGGCCAGCATGACTGCATGGAGTGCTGTTACCTTCCCACTGAAGCGGTACCTATTGATTTACTCACATTTTCATGTTTTCGAATTACTAGGTTGGCAGAAGCTGGGACTAACAGTGGGACCTCACCCCGCTCCCTAGATTCGAACCTTTCGATCAGCAAGTTCAATATCTCAGCGGTTTAACCCGCTGTGCCACCAGGGGCTCCTGAATTAATGATACCAAGGCATAAATCTAGAGATTTCCTACTTTTTAAGGAAGAGAGGCCAATGTCCTGGACTCATCTTCCATAGCATGGATCAGAATTGTGCATCCTTCCAGGTGTTGCGGAACTACAATTCCCAAAACTTCTAGCCAGCCTAACCAAGGACGGATCCAGACAGGTCTTTATCCCAAGAGAATCCGTGTTTTAAAAACGTGGACACCCACTACAGCACGTGTCCACAGCACGTGCTTTCTGGGGTGGGTGTCCAGACGTTCTTCTGGGACTAGTTCGGGAGAACGTCTGGAGGCACTATCCTCTCCCCCAAGCCCCCAGACCCCTCAGAAAAGTAATGAAAACTTTCCTAGCCATTACAGGCTTTGGCTAGCTCTCCTGGAAATGATGTGCAAGGAGAACAGGAATGAGGGAGAGATTTTTCTTCCTCCACCTCCCCTCCCCTGCTCTCCTGGCACATCATTTCTACGCACCGTCCAAAGCCTGTAATGGAGGCCAGGTAAGTTTTCATTATTTTTCTAAGGGGTCTGGAGGCTTTGGGGGAGGGGGGGCTGGGTATTCCCACAGTTTAGCTAATTAGCTTATTTATTTAATTAATTCGCTACAAACCAGGGTTTACCTGGTTTGTAGCAAATTAATTCGAGACTGTCCAGAATGTTGTCTGGACAGGCCCTCCACCGCAATAAAGGTACTGCCTGGATGGGCCCCAATTGTGAGGGATGCTGTCCAATTCTCAGTATATTTCCCTGCTTGCTCACACATTTCACTACTCCCCTTTTGCATTGTTCCTTCTTCCAATACTTGCCTCCTTGCAGGGGACCTCAATTTCATTTGTTGTTTACGAGCGCGAGTGACTGAAAAAGAAAGAGGTAGATGTGAATGCTTGGTGATATAAAGAATCCTCTCTCCTATTGCCACTGTGACATATTCATTTGTATCTGGAGTGGCTACATTTGGTGTAATATGTTAGGAACCTCAAGCTCAAAGTGCAGGGAAACTCCCAGAATAAAAGAAATATATTCACTCTGAAGGAGTCCACAGTTTATGTTGGATACAGCAGTGTTAAGCCGTAAAGGCTATTTGTTTATTTACTTTATTTATACAGCACCTTTCTCACTCCAAAGGGGACTCAAGACTAGGAGGTTAAGTTAAGTTACAGGATGAATTTGATCATTAATTTATTTGGTTGGTTTTGTCTACTCGCCTATACTTACCACGTCGGAGCCACAGGAAACACAAGACAGAGCCAAGACAGAAGACCATATATCCCAGAGCCACCGTCCAGATTATCCAATGCTGGTCTCCAAAAGCTTGCCAAAAACCTTTCAAGTAGGCTGGTGTTGGGGGAGGGGGGAAGAATTAACACATCAGAGCATCCAATTAAATAAGTCTTAATCTAGTCATCCGCCACATGAGTTTCAGATAATTTTGTCACCCAGACTGCCATATCCCCCGGTTGTGCAGTGGTTAAACCCCTGTGCCGACAGGACTGAAGATCGACAGGTTGCAGGTTTGAACCTGGGGAGAGCACGGATGAGCTCCCTCTATCAGCTCCAGCTCCCCATGCGGGGACATGAGAGAAGCCTCCCACAAGGATGGTAACACATCAAAACATCCGGCGTCCCCTGGGCAACGTCCTTGCAGACGGCCAATTCTCTCACACCAGAAGCGACTTGCAGTTTCTCAAGTCGCTACTGACATGACAAAAAAAATACACACACACATCTGTACACTAAAGCTGAACAATAGAGTGGAAGTCAATGCAAACAAAAAAAATTATATTTCACAAGTGAGGAACACAAAAGAAAAGGGGTGAGCCAAAACATAACAATTACATGTGTTTGACAACTATATGTACACCAATGTTCTCCAACCTAGCACCCTCCACAAGTGTTGGACTTTTTTTTGTCATGTCAGGAGCAACTTGAGAAACTGCAAGTAGCTTCTGGTGTGAGAGAATTGGCCGTCTGCAAGGACGTTGCCCAGGGGATGCCCGGATGATTTGATGTTTTATCATCCTTGTGGGAGGCTTCTCTCATGTCCCCGCATGAGGAGCTGGAGCTGATAGAGGGAGCTCATCTGCACTCTCCCCGGATTCGAACCTGTGACCAGTCCTGCCGGCACAGGGATTCAACCCACTGCACCACTGGGGGCTGCACTGCCATCATCCCTAGCTTATAAAACTGTGGATAATGGGGGATAGAGTTCGAAACTACTGTAGGCACCAGCCTGGGAAAAGCTTGGCAGTCAGTACCAGTTACCAACTTCATTTAAAGCACCCAAAGAAGATCCACTACCTTCTTCTCTTACCTGGTTTCACTGTTACGTTTAGCTGAAAATGGTGTTTTTGCTCTTTCCACTCACAGGTGTAGTTTCCAGTGTCATTAAAGGTTACTGATGGAATGATTAAAAAAATGGTATCATGCTTCATGATCATCCTGTGATAAGGAGAGAGTGATATATGCACTTCCACCAACATTGTCTCTTCAGCAAGTGAATTCTGCTCAACCCAGGTAAGGAACCCCTCCGTCCAGTTATTGGGCATGGGAGCATCACATGGGAAGAATTCAGGTTGTCTTGCTAGAAAAGAGAAATCCTCCAAGAGATCAGCAGAAACAGGTAACAGAATCACATGAAGTGTCAGAACACAGTTATATGTAATTCAAAACACATTTAAAAAAAAAAAAAGCAGAACATTTTTAATATATTTGCACACACATTCCCCATAGCAGTAAATCAGAAGTTAGTTTCCCCCAAAGTACACAACCTAAGGATCTACGGCTATAGTCCTCTGAAGGCCACCTCAAGCTTTATCCTCCCCCCTTTTCCTACATTTTTTCAGATACAGAAAAAATGAAATGCAAAGATACAGAATGGGGGACACCTGACTCAACAGCAGTATGTATCAAAAAGAGCTTGGAATCCATGTGGACAACAAGTTAAACATGAGCCAACAATGTCATGTGGTGGCAAAAAAGCCAATGGGATTTTGGCCTATATAAATAGAAGCATAGTGTTTAGATCCAGGGAAGTCATGCTACCCCTTGTTCAGACCACATCTGGAATATTGTGTCCAATTCTGGGCATCACAATTGAAGGGAGATGTTGACAATCTGGAATGTGTTGAGAGAAGGGTGACGAAAGCGATCAAGAGTCTGAAGAACAAGCCCTATGAGGAGCAGCTTAAAGAGCTGGGCATGTTTAGTCCACAGAAGAGAAGGCTGAGAGGAGTCATGATGAGGGCCATGTATCAGGATGTGAGGGGAAGTCATAGGTTGGAGGGAACAAGCTTGTTTACTGCTGCCCTAGAGACTAGGATGTGGAGCAATGGCTTCAAAATACAGGGAAGGAGATTCCACCGGAACATTAGGAAGAACTCAGTAACTGTGACAGCTGTTCAGAAGTGGAACTCTCTGCCCTGGAGTGTGGTGGAGGCTCCTTTTTTAGATGCTTTTAAACAGAGACTGGGTGGCCATCTGTTGGGGGATCTTTGAATTTGATTTTCCTGTTTCTTGGCAGGCGGATGGACTGAATGGCCCATGAGATCTCTTCCAACTCTATGATTCTTTGATATGACGCAAGGGGATTTCTCTTGTGAACTGTCTCTGAAGTATAGCCCAGGCACTTTGGGCCTACAGGTGAAGTGCCCCCCTCCCCCTCCAAATAATGGTCTGAAAGAAAACAGCTCTTTTGGCATGGAAAACAGAAAACAGATGCCTGAACGGCTGATTTCGGGAGGCTCCATCGAAACGGATCAGGGCCTTGACCAAAAGCCAGGACATAAAACGGATCAAGGTTTGCCCCGAATGCACATGACTACTAGTTACCCATAGGTGATGGGATTTGCAATTCAAAATGGATAGAGCGGTGTTGCTCAAACTGTGCTCCTCCAGGTGTTTTGGACTTCAGCTCCCAGAAATCCCAGCCAGCTTACCAGCTGTTGGGAATTGTGGGAGTTGAAGTCCAAAATATCTGGCGAAGCAGAATTTGAGAAACTCTGAGCTAGAGGAAGCCAAGCTGTGGAGTGTTTAAACCCCACCAGGTTAACTGCACTTTGAACAATGAGAATACTTACCAGTCCCGTTTGGGAGTGTGTGGTTTGTTCCCAAGGTGCCATTCCACTGACAAGTGAACCAAACATCATCTTGCCTGGAGATGTTGTAGAGCAACAGTCCCCACATGTCACCTAGTCTTGCGCCTGACTGAAGGTATTGAACATATGTGTACAACAGCAGGTCCCCAGACGGACTGAACCAAGTCAAATCCAGATAATCCGAGGTCAGTGCAGGATCAAAAGGGCAGGGCAGAATTACTGTATCAGACTCTGGGATATGAGACAAAAAAGTCAGATTTTCAGTGTAAATTTTCTCAAGGCCCTAAGTTACAATCCAGCTTGCCATGTCATGTCATCTTGCCCTCCAAATGCTGGACTGCAATTGGATTTCTCATCATTCAACATCATGACTAAAGCTGATGGGAGTTATGACACCATAACATCTGGAAGGCTGCAGTTTGTCTTGTCTTATCAGGAGAGTGAGGTTTGAATTTAGATACAAGGCTTGTGGATATGATGTTTGATGTTAAAATGTCCTTTAACCTTCCCCCAACCTCAGAGCCACGAGTGCAGTTGAATTGCAATCCCCATTTTCCCCGTCCACATGGTGGATAATCAAAAGTGATGGGAGTTGTTGTTCAATAATATCTGAGGAACCAAACTGGATAAAAAATTTAAAAAAACTTTGACAACATGTAAAACAAAAAGTTTAGTTGGTCCTCTGTATCCATGGATTCACTTTCCATGGATTCAACAGCCCTTTGAAGGCAACCACAAGGCTGATGTGGCTCTTGATGAAAATGGTTTGACACCCCTGGATTAGATGAAGAAATAATTCCTCCCTCACTACCTAGCTATTTTTTAAAAAGTTTGAGAAACTAGAAAGATTGTAAGTTAGCATGTTAAACTCTAGGGTGGGAGTTTCAAATCATCTGGTGCCAATCACCTCTGACAATGGGGGCAAAGAAACACTTTTAATTCCACGTCATTAAAAAATTTAATTAGAGTTTCAAGGTTCCTGATTCAACACAACCAATGGCCATGTTGGCTGGGGAATCTTGGGAGTCGTAGTCCAAAATTAACTTTTTTACAGGCTCTATGATGAGGATATTCTTGGTGTATGTGCCTTCAAGTTGCTTGTTAACTTATGGTGATCTCATGGCTTTTGTAAGGTTTTCTTAGGAAAGGAACACTCAAGAGTGATTTTGCCCGTTCTTTCCTCTATATCTGACCCAGAATTACAATGGAGAATACCTTTAAACCAATGATATTTGTATAAGGTGATTCCATCCTGGTATTTGTCTTTGCTGGCAAAGACAAAGACCTTTACCATTAGGTAAAGGTAAAGGTTTTCCCCAGACATTAAGTCCAGTTGTGTCTTACTCTGGGGGGTGGTGCTCATCTCCATTTCTAAGCCAAAAATCTGCCGTTGTCCATAGACATCTCCAAGGTCATGTGACCAGCATGACAGCATGGAGCACCATTACCTTCCTGCTGGAGCAGTACCTACTCACATTTGCATGTTTTTGAACTGTTAGGTTGGCATACTGCAACCGCCCCTAACTAACATTAGCTTCAATAATATTTTTTTTTTATCTCAGACCTTCTTGAAAAATGTCTATGATTGTTCCTACTAATTGTTTAGGTTAAAAAGATTACAAATGACACAGGTTTCTAGTCTCAAAGACATGCCAGAATAAAAGAGGAAAAATGGAGTAGGGAGTAAACACTAAGGAAATTCAGCTATTACAACTTTTCAACTATAAACAAAGCTTTCTGAGCAAGAAACCTGTTTGCTTGTAATCCCAGATACTTGGAAGCTGACCACAATAAGAGGGAACCATTCTGAACATGCTCAAAGGCACTCTGTTCCTGATTCTCTTGGGTATACATCCTTCTATAAGTCCCATGTGGAACATAGAGCTAGAAGGAGCAGGAAGGAGAAAAAAACCCAACAAACAATAACTTTGGCCAAAGGATCTTCAAGTCCCAGCACTGCTTTCAGTCCAATCTACTCACAGCACTGTTTGAGATAAGAGTTTATTCCAAGCATCAGTATTTTATAGAACTACAGAATTACACTGACAAACACAAAGTATGCATGAGGAATATCTAATGCATATGTGGTCATCCTGATCTGAGGTCTGTATGCCGAGCTCAGAATGTAGTCAGAGCTTGGTTGTTAATTAAGAGGATGTTCTCAGTATCTGACACTGTATATAACTATAACTTCTGGTCTTTGAGACCTGTTATTGGTGCTATGCAATTTTTTTTTTTTGCAGTTACAGCATTTCGAAGCCCCCAATGGCATAGTGGGTTAAACCGCTGAGCTGCTGACCTTGCTAACCAAAAGGTCGCAGGTTCGAATCCGGGGAGTGGCATGAGCTCCCGCTGTTAGCCCCAGCTTCTGCCATCCTAGCAGTTTGAAAACATGCAAATATGAGGAGATCAATAGGTACTGCTCCTGCAGGAAGGTAATGGTGCTCCATGCAGTCATGGCCTTGGAGGTGTCTACAGACAATGCTGGCTCTTCGACTTAGAAATGGAGATGAGCACCAACCCCCAAAGTCTGACACGACTGGACTTAATGTCAGGGGAAAACCTTTAGCTTTAGCTTTACCTTACAGCATTTCTAGCATAGCAGAAATGACAGGGCCCAATAAACAATGCAATTCATGAGGAAACGTCAGCCTTTATCAAAATGGAGTTCATCAGGCTCGCTAAAACAGAGCAGCATACTAGTGAATCTTTCATTATACAGCAACACGTCCACTTTACTGATACTGCCTCCCCCTTCATAGCAGAAACCCATGTCATTCCACCATCTCCATCGACCCACCTGTTGCTTCAACAACTTGCATTGGCATCTCCTGCTCATTGCTGGCTGTTCCGCCACAACCCAGCCAGAGCAGAAGCAGGTAAGGCAGAACAGATACCATGGCCTCCTTTCAAGCAGCTCCACTGCATGCCAGCCGGGCACAGTGAGGCCCAGGCAGCCTCAGAAGGGCGGTCTCTCAACTACTTGCTGTTTTAGCAGAAGAAGAGCCTCTTTGGCGCGTGACCATACTTCCCATCATGTTCCCTTGAGGCCTGAACAGAAGACCCAAGGGAGGAAGGGTAGGGGAACTGCAGCTAAACTGATGTAAGCTCAAAGAAAATGAGAACTGAACTTCTTACTTTTCTTTTTTCTTTTGCAAGATTGTCCCTGCTAAGTTTATTTCTTATATACTCATGTATAAGTCTAGTAATTTTAGTCGTGAAATCAACTCAAAAAACTGGGCCAATTTATCCATGAGTCAATACAAGTACTGTATCTTAACTCTTATAATAAAAAAGAACTATTTCTGAGTAGAGTGGTGAAAGGCAAGAGTTTATCTCATCCCAAGAGACCTAAAAGAAGGACCAATTCCTCTACTCTCTTTGTCATGGTGTCTTTCTGGCCCTTTTGGATGCCAGAATAGAGCAGGCTCAGCTGGCATCTTGAGGCATCATTGGTGTTTTCCCCTCTCCACCAAATGTCCTCGACTTATACATAACTATGCATGGAAATGTCCTTCTGCGATTTATATACCATCATTTCTTCATTTGACACAGGTTACAGTATAACCAAATCGCAAGTAAAAGTTACAAAACATTACATTTGAACAGGAAGAGCAGGTGAAGCTTCCTTCTTTAGAAGCTCTTACGGAAGCCTGGGCCTTTTCTTGTTTGGTTTGTGTCACAGACCGCATTCCCTGAAGCAGTTCCAGACAAGACCTTAAACCTGGGAGCAATCATATTTCTTAAACATGATTGCGCCTAGGTTGAAGTCCAGAACCTCCCCACAACATCTGTGCTTTTCTGGGTGGGTGTCCAGATGCCTTGCCGGACTCTCTAGCAGGGCACCAAGTCACTAACAACCCCCCACCCCCACCCAAAAGCCTTTAAAATGGAAAATAACTTACTCAGCCGCCATTCCCGATTCTCCGGGGATCTCCTGGTGCATAGAAATGACATGCCAGGAGAAAGGGAGGAAGGGCAGAAGTAATTTTTCTCCTTCCCACCTCTACTGGCTCATCATTTCTACACCCCAGGAGAGCTCCGGAGAAGGGGGAATGGCAGCCGGGTAAGTTATTTTTTGTTTAAAAGGCTTTCCTGTGGGGGGGGGGGGGGATATCTCAGGTTTCTCGGGCTGCAGGAGACAGATGTGTAAATTCCTATATTCTCAGGATGTTCTGCACCTGCAGAGAAAAAATAAGAATAAAGAACACATCATGATATTTTAAATCATAATGGATTTAACTCATTTAACTGTCTGGTACACATGTTTATATATATTATTATTAAATGGACACTGGAGGTCATGCGGTGCTATCCCCAGTCCCAGCTACACAGCGCCCATAGCTGCAAAGACCCGAGTCTTCTGAAAGACCCGGGTCTTTCCGGCTGACAAATTATTTCGGAACAAAGCAGGGTTTTCCTGCTTTGTTCCAAAAGCATTAGTTTTTCCCAGAGTCGTAGTTTGGATGCTCCAGGCAAAAACGCAGGAGGGCATGCACTATAGGTGCTATCTGGATGGTCTTTCAAAAACCCCATGATTTATTTATTTATCGTGTCAGGGGCAACCAGATAATTGTATTACATTTCTAACAGAACAAACCAAACAAACAGACAAAACACAAAATTAGCAAGCTTGGTAGTTGATTAAATGTCGTTTGACCAGTATCTGGCCACTTTGAGTGCCTCTGGTGTTGCCGCAAGAAGGTCCTCCATTGTGCATGTAGCAGGGCTCAGATCGCATTGCAGCAGGTGGTCTGTAGTTTGCTCTTCTCCACACTTGCATGTCATGGATTCCACTTTGTAGCCCCGTTTCTTAAGATTGGCTCTGCATCTTGTGGTGCCAGAGTGCAGTCTGTTCAGTGCCTTCCACGTCACCCAGTTTTCTGTGTGCCCAGAGGAGTCTCTCATTTGGTATCAGCCATTGGTTGAGGTTCTGGGTTGGAGCCTGCCACTTTTGGACTCTCACTTGCTGAGGTGTTCCAGCGAGTGTCTTTGTAGATCTTAGAAAACTATTTCTTGATTTATTTCGTTGACGTGCTGGCTGATACCCAAACAAGGGATGAGCTGGAGATGTCACTGCCTTGGTCCTTTCACAACAACAACCCCATGATAATGGGGAAGTAGCAGCCCCAAATAAATTTTCTCAGGCAGTTCATGTCTTTGAGAGTGCATTGATGGGTTTATTTTGCAGACCTGCAACTACAGGATGCCATTTTGTGTTTCCTGTGAGCTCTTGCCATGGGCAGCGACTTTTACAAGAAACATTGGGATATTGTCTTAATTCTACCCGGGAGATGCACCCGAAGGCATTCTAGGAGCTGTAGCCAGGAAACAGGATGAAGAAACTTTTCCAATCTCTGTAAATAGGAGATACTGGGCTAGAGGACCATTACATTATGCAGGACCATTACATTATAACCTGCTTCTCTTTTATCTTGCCCGAGTTGTTAATTAGTTCTTAATTAGTTTTTCTTTTAATCATTACATGTAGCCCGGCCATTGTCACTGTGTTTGTGCTTACTGTAATTTTATATTGTTATGTATTCACATGCTTTATGTAAATAAGATTTTGTTGTTTATTGTTCACATTTGTGTTTTCGGTTTTACTCTGTTGTATTTGTTGTTTGAGCCTGGCCTCATGTAAGCCGCTCCGAGTTTATTATTTACTATTATTATATTATCACAAGCATATCTGTTGTTTATTTATTTATGATATTTCTATCCTGCCTTTCTCAAACCTGAAGGTGACTTAAGGCGGTTTACAATCAGGCAGCCATTTGATACCTTAACAATAAACACTTAAAATAACATTTCAAACAGAGTTATAAAATACAAACAATAAAGCTTTAAAAACCTATAAAACCAATGCCTTCACTGTTAGTCTCTTTGTCCAAAATCATCATCAAATGAACAAATGACCCTGGGGATTTGCAACTACCGAACATACTTTTACAGCATGGAACAAATGGATATGTGTGCACCGCTCTAATAGTCAGCAGATGAGATTGAAAGTAGACATTGAATGGAAAAAGTTGAGGCTTGGCTTGATTGTTCCACACTTCTGGATAATAAGTAGCTGCATACTTATGCATCCATTTGTTAAAGTGGAGCGTAACATGTATAGGCAAGTGGAGAAGGAAGCTGAACTCTCTCATCAGCTGAGTTGAATCTTCCCGTCTCATATTCTCTGTTGTTTTTGTCTCTGCAGGAATGATTTCCAATCACAAGTTCCCGCTAGGGGAAAAACCATCTGGGAAGCGAAAGCGAAAACCAAAAAGGGTGTGTTTGAAGGGGAAATCTAGGTATGGGAAGGAGCCAGTTTCCTCATCCTATGTAGTCATACTAAATCTTAAAGCTCTCTTTTGTTGGTTCAAGATGTTCTTTTCTATAACATTCCTCTTCTCTGCAAATTATTTGACATGCCAATCTGCACTGGACATAGCCTAAAATTGTAGCATGATTTCTATCACAGTTATGTAATAAACAAGGTTGCTGGGGGGAAAGAGAGAGAGAGAAATCACCAGGGCCGAGAGCCCATTTTATGCTGTTCTTGTTTAACCATTAGCCTGACACAAAGGAGGATGACCTCTTATTTAAGCAACTATCTGGAACTAGAACCATCATGTGACTTACAGAAATGAAATATTTCCTGATTCCTAACCTTTGCCAAAAAAAACCAAAAAAAAAAAAAAAAACCCTGAAGCTGCCTTTTCCGGTTCGAACATTTAAATACATAACACTCAGCAACTAAATTAGGAAGTAATTCCTCTGCTGCCAGAAGCAAAATAGTGAGGCCCCATCTACACTGTCAGATAACATCCAGATTATATGATTTGAGCTGGACTATATTAGTCTACAATGCCATATGTTGTTGTTTATTCATTCAGTTGCTTCCGACTCTTCGTGACCTCATGGACCAGCCCATGCCAGAGATCCCCATCAGCCATCACCACCCCCAGCTCCTTCAGAGTCAAGCCAGTCACTTCAAGGTTGCCATCCATCCATCTTTCCCTTGTTCAGCTCCCCTTCCTTTTTCCTTCCATTTTCCCCAGCATCATTGTCTTTTCCAAGCTTTCCTTTCTTCTCATTATGTGGCCAAAGTACTTCATCTTTGTCTCTAATATCCTTACCTCCAATGAGCAGTCAGGCTTTTTTTTCCTAGAGTATGCACTCGTTGGATCTTCTTGCGGTCCAAGGCACTCTCAGTATTTTCTTCCAGCACTACAGATCAAAAGTGTCTATCTTCCTTCGCTCAGCCTTCCTTATGGTCCAGCTCTCGCATCCATAGGTTACTATGGGGAATACAATTGGTTTAACTATGTGGATCTTCTTTGCCAGTGTGATGTCTGTACTCATCACTATTTTATCAAGATTGGTCATTGCTCTCCTCCCAAGAAGGAAACGTCTTCTGATTTCCGGGCTGCAGTCTCCGTCTGCGTCTGCAGTAATCTTTGTGCAGCACAGGAGGGAGGGAGGACAGCAACCTGTTTTTTTTTAAATATATGTTTTTATGTTTTTAATTTTGTTTTTATTACCAACACAGGTAGAATGATATCACAATCACAGCAACCTGTTTAAAAATGCATTACTGTTCCCAGAGAGCTCCAGAAAACACAATTCACCTTTTGGGGAGAGAAAATAAAAGGCCAGTCTGGGAAATCCAAAAGGATCAAACATTCCCATTGCTTATTCTAAAGGTTTGCTTTATGAGCAAAGAGAAACAAAATAAACAGATTTTAATAGAGAAACTGTGTGTAAGAATGCAGTTATTACTTAGAACACTTTGATAGGCTGTCTGTTGTCAAAATAGGTGGTAGAGGAGAGACAAAGAGGACCTGCAATCATCTCTGAAGAAATCAGTTTTCATCACAGTTGGAGACAGTACATTGGTGAACAATAGTGGAAATACTCAAGTCACTCATATATTGGCTCTTTGCTGCCTCCTGTAGGCCTCCTCAGTTCTTTGTCCACTTCTAGAATCTTTCAAGTCGGGTTTTCAACCCTTCCGTCAATCTTTTTCATACCATCTCATGGTATGGGATCAATACTTCTGATTTATAGTGTTGAGAAGTCTTTGGTCAGGAAATATGCCAGTTGATTGCCACATCCAGCTTGCCAACGATCTGAATTGATGTGTTTGTGAGGCTATGATGGAGAACAGAGTAAGATTTAGGAGCTTTGGCACCTACCAGATACTGTTGGTACAATATGATCCCAGTATCCATGAGGGATAGATTCCCTGACTTCACACAGATAAGAGTGTAGCAGCAGATAGGAGAGATAATACCAAGAGTGATCCTTTGTTTGGAGGCAGAAAAGTACGGGTGTATTTTCAACTGAGACTCTGGTGTGGAATCTCATCCAAAAGCAAACGAGAGTGAGGATAAAGGTGTTGACTTTCCTTTTATACATCTACAAATGCAGGCAGGCAAAGAAACATGCTTCTACATACGTTAACATAATCACTACATCACCTTAAGCATCATAGAAATGTCAAATTATATCTTCCTACATGCAAGGGGCATGTCTCAGTGTTTTTTCTAAAGAGCAGCTTACAGCAAGTTAGAGATAACTAGGATTCAGCTTAGATCCATCAAGAGGCTTACTTTTGGCCTGTCAGGAGGGAGGGGGATAGGCTCCTTACTTTTACTTATATCTGTTGGTATCAGGACTTTCTTATCCCCCCCCCCCCCTCCACTAGAAGGTTCACTTCCCTCTTGCTGTGCCTTGGACACAGATGCTTCAGCTTCCCTTTGTCCTGTCAGCTTGGTTTTCTAATACAGAGAGAACCTGATTTTTCCATATTTCAGTGCTTGTAATGTATATACAATATATGTATAAATATCTATATTTCCAATATCTCCCCATCACAGGACATATTTCATTGAACATGGATAAATTAAAGTGCTGCTACTCTTTGATTGTAAGTTAACTATAAATTCCAGAAACTCCCAAATGTCAAAATCAGTCATTGACTAGGAGGGCACAACTCTGCCCCGGCCAGAGAAAAATGTGTCCTCCACACATTTCATAAAGTCTCTGGCACACAAACACCTTCTTTTTAGGAACTGACCAATCAGGAACAAACATCTGAAACCCGGGAACAAACCCACATTTAAAAAATGCCATGATTTCCGATTGCAGTGACATACAGACATGCGAAGATCCACATTTTCAGCTGTTCAGACCTTGAACCGGTGCTTGGCTGCTGTGACGATCTGGATGAGGGCTAACAAATTGAAATTGAATCCAGACAAGACAGAGGTCCTCCTGGTCAGTCGAAAGGCCAAACAGGGAATAGGCTTACAGCCTGTGTTGGGTCAGGTTACACTCCCCCCTGAAGAGGTAGGTTCGCAGCTTGGGAGTGATCCTGGATTCATCACTGAGCCTGGAACCCCAGGTTTTGGTGGTGGCCATGGGAGCATTTGCACAGTTAAAGCTTGTGTGCCAGCTGTGCCCGTACCTTGGGAAGTTTGATCTGGCCACAGTGGTCCATGCCCTGGTTACATCCCGAATAAATTACTGCAACGCACTCTACGTGGAGTTGCCTTTGAAGACTGTTTGGAAACTCCAACTAGTCCAACGGGCAGCAGCGCGATTACTCACTGGAGTGCCACACAGGGAGTATACCACCCTCGTTATGTCAACTCCACTCGCTACCGGTCCATTTCCAAGCACAATTCAAAGTGCTGATCTTGGCCTATAAAACCCTATATGGCTTCGGCCCAGCTTACTTGTCCGAACGTATCTCCCTCTACATTTCACCCTGTTGTTTAAGATCATTCGGGAAGGCCCTGCTCTCGGTCTCACCAGCTTCACAAACGTGTCTGGTGGGGACGAGGGACAGGGCCTTCTCGGTGGTGACCTCCTGCCTGTGGAATTCGCTCCCCAGCAAGATCAGGTTGGCTTCATCTCTCCTTTCCTTTAGGAAGAAATTAAAATCATGGTTTTGGAACCATGCTTTTGGCCAGCAGGCATGACAGCACCTTGGATGTCGAACTGGATTTCATGACTGTGATAATGATGGAAATGGCTATACGATTGTGATAATAATGTTTTAATTGTTTTAATCTATTGTTTATTTCTTGTTTTATATTGCTGTTATAGTTATTATATTTGTTGCAGCATCGAATTGTTGCTAGTGTAAGCCTGAGTCCCACCCCACTCCCCTTGAGAAGGGCGGGGTAGAAATGTTGTAAATAAATAAATAAATAAATAAATATTCGTCTTAAAACCACGATATTCCCACACCTGGAAATCTCGTGCTTTTTTTCCTTTTGTAGCGTTTGCTGCAGAAACTCCTGAGATAAAGGTACTGTATGAATGGGTTCTTAGACAGCATTGGTTGCTATTATTCATGTCATGCAACCCAAGGCATAAGTAATAGAATATGGGAAAAGGAACAAATACGGTACATACATACACCTTGCATCCAGACAAGGAATGCCTTGTAAAAATAGCTCCAACCTCCCCATCACTTCCATTTGCCCAATGTGGTGAAAGAAAAGTCAAGGAACCACTTGATCCAGTTAAGAGTTTATTCTTTAATATCAATAAATAAGCAGCTAGAAGAATCTCTTCATTTCCTCCAAGTTGAGGAGTCTCACTTGTTTGTTTTCCCTAACAAAATGTTTCTTTCTGTTTTATGTGTGCATTAAAAAATCCAACCCCTGTCTTGAGGTGGGTTCTAGTCATAGGAAGGGGTCGGGGGACGGGGACGAGAACGTAATTAATGTGGTTGTTTCTGCAGAAAGCACTGGGAACGTATGTGTGTATGCGCATGCGCGCAAGGACAAGGAAGGGCAGCTGGCTCAAAATGTACAGAAGCCAAGTAGCTAGTGGGTTCTGGGACGGTGAAGCAGCGGGCAGGGGGCAGGGCAGGGCAGACGCCACCCTCGTGGGCCCACACTGGTAAGTCTCCAATGAAGGAGGTCCAGAAGGCGTGTGGGGAGAGAAAAGTGGCTATTAAATAAGGAAGGGGCGCAGAAGCATAGGTGGGAACAGCAGACATGGCAGAGGCGTAAGGGGAGATCATCATGGTTGGGGATGAAGAGGTTATTTCCATGGTGATTCAAAGGTTCACTTCTTCTTCTCTTCTACATTATCTGTAAAGGGGATGGGGGAGAACGAAGAGAAAAGACCGTGAGGAACAGATAGCAGTGCAGAATATAAGATTGCACAGTGCTTCAAGTGGGCAATCTGGAGCAAATCCTTGCCAAAAACAGATTACATAGCTGGGATGTAGACTGGGAAATGATGGAGACAGCTCTACCTTTCCCTTTACTTTCTGACTCAGATCAGGCACAAAATAGTTTAGTGAGAAGATGAATATATACTTCTTGCTCAGAAGCATAATGACTCTGTGGCTCCTTAGCAGTAGCTCCTTCTCTAATACATACAGCACTTGTGCATTTCAACAGAGTTGGATGACACTTCCAACTCTTCAGAGGACTTTAGCTATATATTTCTGCATATCAAGGAATTAGTCCAAATGGCCCTTGCAGTTACTTTTAGCTATGATTTCAGCCAGGCAGAAAAATTGTTAACTAGAGCTGGGAAAGCCACATAGTTGACTGTCTACCTGCTTTGAGCCAGAGACTGTGCCTGAACTTTTCCTTGTACAAGTCATCACAAGACAGCAGTTGATTGGGTTGCTGTGAGTTTTCTGGGCCGTGTGGCCATGTTCCAGAAGCATTCGCTCCTGACATTTCACCAACAGGCATACTCAGAGGTTGTGAGGTCTGTTGGAAATGAAACAAGGGAGGTTTATATATGGAAGGTCCAGGATGGGAGAAAGAACTCTTGTCTGTTGGAGGAAAGCGTGAACGCTGCAATTAATCACCTTGATTAGCATGGCAAAGCCTTGCAGCTTTAAGGCCTGGATGATTCATGCCTGTAGGAATCATTTGTTGGGAGGTGTTAGCAGGCCCTGATACTGTATACTATGTAGCTGTGGACAAGTCTACATAGGGACCACCAAATAAAAATCAAGGAATATGAAAGGCACTGTAGATTAACTCAACCAGAGAAGTCAGCCATAGCAGAGCACGCGATGAACCAACCTGGACACAGCATATTATTTGAGAACACAGAAGTGTTGGGCCACGCTAACAACCACCATGTCAGACTACACAGAGAAGCTAATTTTTTAAAAACTGATACGAAATGCATAACTAAACTATATGAAAAACTATTAGAATGGTCAACTGAGACTGAATTAATAAAAGGCTGTATGGTAAAATGGGCGGAAAATTTTAAAAGACCAATAGCAATGTGCGATTGGGAACTAATGTGGAAGAAAAAACTTAAGTACACCTATGCGATGGATTTAAAAGAAAACTGGATGAAAATGTTTCATAGGTGGTACTTGACACCAGTAAGTTTGAATCGCATGTATGAAAATGTATCGAAAGCCTGTTGGAAGTGTAACGAACATGACGGGACCTTTTTTCATCAATGGTGGAGCTGTAGAGAGTCTCAAAAATATTGGAAAAGCATCCACGAAGAAATGCAGAAACTATTTAAGAAGAAATTTCCAAAAAAGGCTGAATATTATTTATTGGGAATTGTTGATGGAGATATTGAACTGGATCCTAATGAAGACATCTTGTTTATATATTTGACAACGGCAGCCAGAATTGTTTATGCCAAAGTTTGGAAACAAAAAGAAATACCAGAAAAATCCCACTGGATTAATAAGATAAATGAAGTAAAGGACATGGACAAACTAACATTTTTATTAAAAAAGAATACAGGCAATCCAATTAAAGAGACTAATTGGTCAGCAGTCGAAGACTATATGAAAACAATATAGAACACTATTATATGAACTGAGGAATTTTCCCCCTTTTTTGGGGCTTTTTTCTTTTTTTTTCTCATATAAATGGATACAGTAAAAGAAATTATTATGCGAGCTGAATCAGAAGGGAGTCAACATCCCTATTTTTTTTTATTTTGTTTTGTTTTTATTTTTTATTATTATTATTATTATTATTTTCCTTTTTCCTCCTTTATCTATTTTTTTCCTACTTTTCTATTCTCTTATATTATTCCCCCTCTTTTGTTGTAATTGTATAAAATTTAATAAAAAAATTGATTAAAAAAAAAAAAGACTACACAGAGAAGCCATTGAAATCCACAAGCATGTGGACAGTTTCAACAGAAAAGAAAAAACCATGAAAATGAACAAAATCTGGCTACCAGTGTTTAAAAACACTCAAAAATTGGGATAGTAAATAAAGAACAACACTCTGAAAACAGTGAATCCCAGACAGGAAACAATCAGGGGCATCTAACACCTCCCAACAAAGGATTCCCCCAGGCAGGAGTCAGCCAGGCTTTGAAGGTGCAAGGCTTTGCAATGCTAATCGAGGTGATTAATTGCAACATTCACATTTGCCTCCAACAGACAAGAGTTCTTTCTCCCACCCCCGACTTTCCACAGATATATAAACCTCCCTTGCTTAGTTTCCAATATACCTCACAACCTCTCAGGATGCCTGCCATAGATGTGGGTGAAATGTTAGGAGAGAATGCTTCTGGAACATGGCCATACAGCCCAGAAAGCTCATAGCAACCCAGTAATTCCGGCCATGAAAGCCTTCAACAACAGCAGTTGATTCTTTTCTAAGAGGAGATGTCCCCATGCCCGAGTCCAGGTTCAGTTGGCCCTCTGTAACTACAGATTCAATCATACATGGCTTGAAAGTATTTTTTTAATTCCAAAAAGCATTTTGCCATTTTATATAAAGGGCTGTAATTTACCACACCATTGTATACAATGGGGTCTGAGCATCCATGGATTCTGATATCAATTGGTGATTCTGGAACCAAACCTCAGTAGATACCAAGGGTCAACTATATATGAGCTTCAGTATGGTTTTTAGTGAGGTCAGTAGGCATCTAGACATTGTCAGAGGTCCCCTGTGCAAATTCCTCTTGTATGCTGTGCTCACATTTCCCTAGAGTTCAGTTGGGAATAAATATTGGACAATGTATGATGTTTCTGCGGTTAATGAATAACCTGGGAAGCTCTACACCCCCCCCCCCCAAAAACTGTCCTACTCACAGTTCAACCAATACTCTATTAATATTAGGTACCTGACTAAGACTAGTTTGGCCTGATAAAACCCTACCCCTAAATATTTAAATTCAGACAAAAATCCTCTTTCCTGAGATGCACACTTAGAAATTTAGCCTTAGAAGAGATGTCAGGGTGAAACATAAGTGAGCAACACCTGAATCACTTACCTGATTCCATGCATGCTACACTGTGAGGAAATCCAATGCAGAAAAGCTCTCCCCACATGGCAGCTTTGCTCCTCACCCAACCATCCTCAGCTCCCAGATCATAATAGAAACGAGCAATAGCAAGAACAGCAAGTCCCGGTGAAGGAACCCAATTTATCCTGCCCACAACTCCAATGTGGAGCCAAGCAACTGCTCATATGAGTGGCCAAGCATGGCATGGGGCAACCAGCAAAAGGCAGTGGAGGCAGCTGGGGCACAGCCAGAGAGATACTGATAAGCAGGTTGGGCAGCAGAGATATTCCTGTTTACATATCCTTCCAATAATAATAGAGTAAAATAATAAATGTAATAAAATAAGAGTAAAATAATAAATTTAATAATAATATTAAAGCAAAAGAATAAATGTAATGACAATAATGATAAATAGAGTTAAATAATAACTGTAATAAAATATTAATAATAACAGAGCTAAATATTAAATAACCTTGACTCGGGGATAAGCCTAGGGGGGCTTTTTCAGCCTAAAAAAAGGGCAGAAAATGTTGGCCTATGCTCAAGTATATACGCTAAGTTGATATAGCATAAGGTAAAGTATCACTGCAGAAACAATTATTTAACAGTCTTCCCTTCTTGTGGGAGGCTTCTCTCATGTCCCCGCATGGGGAGCTGAAGCTGACAGTGGGAGCTCATCCACGCTCTCCCCAGATTCAAACCTCTGACCTGTTGGTCTTCAGTTCTGCCGGCACAAGGGTTTAACCCATTGTGCCACCATGAGACTGACCCACTGAAAAGCCTGAGTTGCATTAGGGATTTGAGTTGCTGCAAATCATGCAAATTCAGGACTACATTAAACATCAACTAATTATTATTAATCCTGTTTTATGCTAATTATAACTGGGGGGAAAATGAACAATGCGATTTTTTTTCTTATTTGAAGGGATGGATATTTCTCAGAATTGTCCAGTTACAAGGATTTGTTTTCTCTCCTGTCCCACCAGCCACTGTGGTTGGGCCCCAGTTTCCTGGACTTTCCAAATGCAGCAGAGAGACACTTCAAGCGAGAAAGAGACATTTCCCTCCCCAAGTTCCCACAAAGGTTGCAGCTCTTTCCAAATGGACAAACAAACAAATATGATGATATAGCCAGGTGAATAAGCAAGGCATGCAGGTCGAGGGTTGTAAGATACCTGGGATGCAGGACACAGGAGAATAGAGGGGGAAGGAGTTTATGCTACAGGAGGGAAAAGGATAAAAGAAATCAGAGTTAATAGACATTGAGAGGAGGGCAGATGAGGAGGAAAGAAAGTGATTAGTCTTGGTGAATAGATGGAATGGAATGGATGGGATGGATAGGTGGAATGGAGTGGTAATATGGTAGACGGAAAGGACAGAAAATCGGCAACCCATCAAGGAATGAAGATCAATGTAGGGTCATTGGCAATGGAAGAGGAACCATGATTCTTCTCCAGCTCTCCCGTTAACTCATTTACTTTCACAAAACTGGGAATCCTAGACTCCTAGATCAGCCATGGACAAACTTCAGCCCTCCAGGTGTTTTGGACTTCAACTCCCACAATTCCTAACAGCCCACCAACTGTTAGGAACTGTGGGAGTTGAAGTCCAAAACACCTGGAGGGTCGAAGTTTGTCCATGCCTGTGGTAGATGGTTCCTATCTACCTCCTTACAACTACTATAGCTATGCAAAGAACTTAAAAGGGAACCCCAGTCTCTAGGAACATCTAAATAACTGTAATTACGACGACTAATTTAGATTGTGAGGAAGAAATTGGAAAAGAAGATGGCACAGAGAATTAAAATATACTCAAATAATGTAAATGGCCTTAACAGCCCAAATAAAAGAAAGAAAATATGGAATCAAAAATAATAACTGTAATTAATAATAATAATAATAATAATAATAATAATAATAATAAACAACTTTGGGTTGTTGTAGGTTTTTCGGGCTGTATGGCCATGTTCCAGAAGCATTATCTCCTGATGTTTCGCCTGCATCTGTGGCAAGCATCCTCACTGAGGATGCTTGCCACAGATGCAGGTGAAACGTCAGGAGAGAATGCTTCTAGAACATGGCCATACAGCCCAAAAAACCTTCAACAACCCAGGGATTCCAGCCATGAATGCTTTCGACAGTACAATAATAAACTTGTACCCCGCCACCATCTCCTGAAAGGGACTCGAGGTGGCTCACAAAAGCACTCCAGAGTGCTGCATATAAAATAAACAATACATAAACATAAAACAGTACAGTAGAGTCTCGCTTATCCGGCCTTCGCTTATGTCTTATCCGACTCTCTTATCCGATTCCCTCCTTTTCCTCCAGCATTTCCCCTTCAATTAAAGGAGCGCTCCCCAACTCTCTCCATTCCCAATAAGTGAAAAAGGCAAAACAAGAAGGAGAAGAAGGAGGAAAAGGGGCAGGACTGGAAACGGAAGCGTCCCCCCTCTTTCCCTCTGTGATTTCCATGCTTCTCTCCCACATTCCGGCACTTTCTGATGGCCTGCTCTAGCCCCAAGGCATTGCCTTGCCTTAACCCTTTGAGATCCTGTTGTTAGTATTCTAGGTATCTAGTTCCACGTTGGACAGGTAACAGTAGGAGAGTCCGTATTATCTGACATTTTCCTTTATCCGACGTTCTGCCAGTCCATTTATGTCAGATAAGCGAGACTCTACTGTAACACATAAAATTATAGCAGCACCCACAATGAGCGCACTGTACTCTCTAAGGCCCATGTGTCAGTCATTGCTTTAATTCAGATCTCAAATTGCTACGGATTGAAGTCATATCCTCATGCACCCAGTTGCATGCAAAGTAATCCCAGTGTCCAGGTATTTTCTCATCTTCTTATCTAATAGAACTGCCCTGGATGGGTGCAGATGGAGATGATGGAGGGTTATATGAGTAATGGGAAAGGGTGAGAGAGAGGAAAAAACTACAAGAGAAAAGGTCAGAGGAGAGGGACACTCAATGCCTTCTCTTCTTCACTGGGAAGGTTCTTCTCATGAACCCCATCTGGTGTTCCTGAACCCCGTGAAAGGGCCAGAAGAGAAGCCATGGAAGTGGGCAAGACCTGGGATGAAACTGAGGTAGAGAGGGTAGGATTAGGTTCGGAAAAGCTTACGCTCCAGATAGTTCCGGGCAACGAATTTGAGAACTTCATCCAGGAGGATGACAGGCAAGGATATCTTCAGCACCACCATCCAGTGGTGCATATCCAGATGTGTCAGTTTGAAGATCATCTGGGAAGAGCAAGAAGAAAAGGAAGCAATCAGTGTTTGGCAACATAGAAGTGATGGTGAAAACTTTTCAACTGGTGGCAGTGGGACTTCAATGTCTTGAATAGCATTTTCTACTTTTCCTTGAGATACTTACAGCAGAATGGGGCTCAAATTACTCTGCCATGTTATCCAGTTTCAGAATGCAGAGGATTATATGAACCTACACTACAGTATAATCCAGTTCAATGCAGTTGATTAAGTGGATTATATGAACCTACACTACAGTATAATCCAGTTCAATGCAGTTATCTGCATTCTGAAACTGGATTATATGGCAGTGAAGATCCAACCCGAGTTTTGCAAAACAGTGAATGCTAAATTAATTAATTGTGCTAAATTAGGGAAAAAGTGGAAAGTTCCCTTCATTAGCGCAGCTTATAGAAGCTGCATGATCTAGGTTTTATTGGCCCATAACTTGGACTGTCAAAGGGCACAATATTTCATTTCATTAAGCATGAAAGACATACAGCCACTAGGCAATACAAAAATATTGTTGCATGTAAATTCGGAGTTCTGTATTATCCACAGATCATAGGGCAGTGGTGGGGTATGTTTGGCCTTTTGGAAGTTCTTTAACTACAACTCCCATCATTCATCACCATTAACTACATTGAATAGGTCTTGGTAGATGTTATAGTCTAACAATATCTGGAGGTTGCATATCCTGTATCCCTGGACTGGTGAAACTGAGGGCGCTTCCAGACAGCACTAAATCACGGGTTTTAAACAGAGGCAAAAAATCCTGGGACTTCAGAAGAGGTCCACATACAGACCTGTTGGTCCCGGGATTTCTGCCTCTGTTGTCCAGACTTGATGCCGCAAGATGCCGATATGCAGAGAATCACTGCCACGACTTACTGCAAAAGTTCTGTTCTTTGTCCTGGCCAGAGAAAATGTGCCCTCCACATGTTTCATGAAGTTTCTGGCACACAAACAAAGTGTTTTCCTTCTACTCAAATGTCACCTTTTTTTAGGAACTGACCAATCAGGAACAAACATCTAAAACCTGGGAACAAACCCAGATAAAAAATCCCATGATTTCCAATTGCAGGGACATATAGACATGTGAAGATCCGCATATCAAAACCACAATATTCCCGCACCTGGAAATCTCGCGTTTTTTGTTTTTTGTAGCGACTGCTTCTGCATTTACAGGGAACGGTGTCTGGCCACCCTCCTGTTTCATGTGGAAGTTCCTGGGATAAAGGTACTATCTGGATGGGCCATGAGGCCCAGTATGCTTCAGTGGGTATTTTTCCACATTAATGGGTCACTCTAAAAGTCAGCAAGTGATTTAAAGTCATGTACACAATCAGGTGAAGAGAATTCAAGAGAGACATGCTGTGAACCAGTCCCCAAAGGGTGCCTGGAATAGAGGCCAGATTGGAACAACACTTACAGGCATGGGGTCAACGTAGAGGATGACAAAGTGCAAGGACATGGAGAGGCAGATGGATCCCAGAAGCCAAATATTCACCCAGGGGGGCATCCTCACCAAAGATTGGTTTTCTGAAAGGCTGTGCACAAAAGAAAAGGGGGAAGTTGGGGGAAGTTACTATGCAAAGGATCCCTAGATGTAAGCAAATGGTCAGTATAACTCAATAGACAATGGCTCCTTAGACTTGAGCCATTTAGCAACTATCAGTTATATGAAGAAGGCTATTCAAGAGATTAATGGGATGCATCTCAAATCAGCTTGAAAGCCATGTGTGGGGATTTATTTATTTATTTGGTTGTGCCAGGAGCGACTTGAGAAACTGCAAGTCGCTTCTGGTGTGAGAGAATTGGCCGTCTGCAAGGATGTTGCCCAGGGGACACCCAGATGTTTTGATGTTTTTATCATCCTTGTGGGAGGCTTCTCTCATGTCCCTGCATGAGGAGCTGGAGCTGAGAGGGAGCTCATCCACGCTCTCCCCAGATTTGAACCTGCGACCTGTCGGTCTTCAGTCCTGCTGGCACAGGGGTTTAACCCACTGCACCACTGAGGGCTCCATGTGTGGGGATAGAGAGGCTGGACTTGCAGAAGAAACACAGCTTAGAAAGTTTTTGGACTGCGAATTTCAAACTCTCTGTGCTGGCTGAGAAATTAAATAGCCTGTAGCCCAAAAAAATAATGTCTTTGTGTTCAAAATATGATAATAATATAATCAGCCTTTTCCCCAAATTTTCATTGCCATTCTCCAGTCAAAATAAAAAGGTATGGATTTGGAAAAAGTGTAATATTGAAAGTAATTTGTGCGATGCTGAAACTGAGCCTCATTGTTGACCCTTACCTGTTAAGAGCATTGCACATCTCAATGGTGACCAAGACTGACAAAGCCATGGTCATTGGGACAGGAGACTCAAAGATTTCACATTCCAAGCCTTCAAAGTCAGGGTTGTCTTCTGTGCACTGCATGAAATGGGACTGGGAAACAGAAAAGGAGAATGTGAGAACACTGATCTTAAAGAGAGCATGGCTGAATTCAACAAAGACCCAAAGATGGCTACTCCTCTCCTCTTATTCCATTACTCCTCTACAAAGAAATGTGCTCACCAGCTGGTGGTAGGACACGGCAGGTCCATCTTCAGCATATATGAACCACCAAGCGGCTGCACCAACAGTGGCAGCTCCGACGTATCCTAAGAACAAAACAAAGGGGAAAATTCCTACTGTGAGAGAGGAAGACAAACAAAAAGAATGTCCCCAAGAGAATAACGCCTGGAGAAAATGGAATGAATGGAACTGAGCTGAATGCAGGTTGTAAATAATGGACGTAAATTCCTTTCTGAACTGTTTTGGATTCTTGAGTCCAATAAATAAAGATTCTTGTTGAAGCTAGATGGTCTGGTTTAGCAAGATGAATTTTTTAAAAGTGTCCACTTTGTATCACATTGGCCCAAGCAAAAGATCGCTGGAGAATCTGTCAAAGTTGTTGTCCTCAACATTGAAAGTTTAAAGCTTGGGAAATTGTTTTGGACCACAGCTTTCGGAATCCCCCAACTATCACAACAAAGGGATTCTGGAAATGATGTGGAATTCTGAGTTGACTGCAATTCAGTCATGTAAGATTACACTAGCCAACACACATTTGGGACCTGAAATGTTAGCCCTGTTTCTGGGTATGTTTGACCTGCTGTTTCCAAAAATGGCACCCATGGTCCCCTCTCAGCTCTAGTGCTCAAGATGCACTCCTAGAAAATCATGATAATCCATAGGAGCCCCCAGTGGCACAATGGGTTAAACCCTTGTGCCAGCAGGACTGAAGACTGACAAGTCAGAGGTTCGAATCTGGGAAGAGAGCGCGGATAAGTTCCCTCTGACAGTTCCAGCTCCCCATGTGGGGACATGAGAGAAAGATGGTAAAACATCCCACAAGGATGGTAAAACATCAAAAACAATCGGGCATCCCCTGGGCAACGTCCTTGCAGACATCCAATTCTCTCACACCAAGAAGCAACTTGCAGTTTCTCAAGTCGCTCCTGACACGAAAAAAATAAAATGATAACAATATCTAAGAAACTAGAGCTGATGCTATTCATAGAATCATAGAGTTGGAAGAGACTTTGTGGGCCCTCCAGTCCAACCCCCTGCCAAGAAGTAGGGCAATAGCGTTCAAAGCACCCCCAACAGATGGCCATCCAGCCTCTGTTTAAAAGTCTCCATAGAAGGAGCTTCCACCACACTTTGGGATAGAGAGTTCCACTGCTGAACAGCTCTCACAGTTAGGAAGTTCTTCCTAAAGTTCTTCCTAATTCAGTGCAAACTTCTGAATCAGAACTCCAAATAACCCCAGGAATAGGCCTAAAAATTAAGATACCAAGAGTCTTTTTTGTTTTGGTTGGGCTGTGTTATAGAATTCGAAACCAGAATTCAAATATAGGAACAGTACCCAAAATGTGTGTTCAGGGCATGATCTGAGTTAAGTGGAAAGATACGCTAAATGGGGAGGGAGAGAAGCAGGTACCTCCGATGGCCAGGTAGCGGAAGAACAGCCAGCCACTGATCAGGGGCTCCTTGGGGCTGCGAGGAGGCTTGTTCATGATGTCCAAGTCAGGGGGGTTAAAGCCCAAGGCGGTGGCTGGGAGACCATCAGTCACCAAGTTCACCCACAGCAGTTGTACAGGGATCAAGGCTTCAGGGAGACCCAGAGCAGCTGTGAGGAAGATACTGCAAAGGAAGCGGGGGGGGGGGGGGGGGGGGGAGAGAGAAAAACAAAACAGTGAGTCCTAAATCAAGCACCAGATCCCGTCTGATCCTGGAAGCAAAATAGGATTGGCCCTCATTAGTATTTAGATATGGGAGATCCCCAATGAATACCAGAAGGTGCTGTGGGTTATGTTTCAGAGGAAGGAACTGGCAAGACCACCTAAGAAAACCTTAGGTTGACAGGCCACTTGGAGGCACATACATGCATGGATTTTGTGAAGCAGTAATATAGCAACCCTGAAAGGCCAGGTCTCCCCCAAATTGCCATTCAATTTTCACTGTTCTCACTTAAGAAAACCCTATGAAATTCATGGGGTCACCATAAGTCAACGAGCAACCTGAAGGCACATACACACATACACTCAATTTTTTTTTTTGGCCAGGTCTGCTGAACATAGGAATTGGACCTGTCAAATGAAACTGGGATAGCAGATAACTGGAGTGAGGATGAGGTCCCTTACCAGACGACCTCACCCACGTTGGAGGAGATGAGGTAGCGGATGAATTGTTTCATGTTGTTGTAGATGGCTCGGCCCTCCTCTACAGCGGACACAATGGTGGAGAAGTTGTCATCTGCCAACACCATCTCTGAAGCAGTCTTGGCCACAGCAGTGCCAGAGCCCATGGCAATACCAATCTCAGCTTTCTTCAGAGCTGGGGCATCATTTACACCATCACCAGTCTATCAGGAGAAAATGAGGGAGGGAGAGGGTTAAGAGTGAAAACAGAAGGATATGGCCATGTGTAACTCCACAGCCAAAACCCATTCCTAAAGCATTACTCTCCTGTCTTGTCTCAGGTGATTTGTGATGTTATGATGCCATCTTTGGTGGCATCTTACTGCCTCAAGAATTTAGGTTATGGGACTTTTTCGGCAGCTGCTTCTAAAGATTGTAATTTCCATCTAAGGCAGGTTAGAATGACTCCTTTCTTTTTATTCCAACAGAATTTTAAAATAAAGTATTTAAGAACAGGATAGATCAGTGGTTCCCGACCTTTTTTTTAACCAGGGACCACTTGAGCAGGGACCACTTTGGCCAGGGACCACTCTCCAACATTAGTACCAAGAGTTACGAATCAGTTTTTAGTCAACTTTAGATTCGGTTTGGTTATTTGGGGTGCCGATTCAGAAAATTGCATTGGATAGACCACATCAGCTCTAGTTTCTGATACAGAACATATGTCATCTAGTAATTGCCATCTGCTTGCCCACAGAAAATCATATTTAATAACTAGAGCTGCAGACCTTATTTTAGGTCTTGCAGCCCACAGGTTGGGAACCACTGGGCTAGAGGGTAAGGTATTTTTTAAAAACAAAACACTTGTTAATAGTTTTCTGTCTTTTAAACATTGTATTTTATTCTTTTAACTTGATGTCTGGTATGTTTTAATAGTATGAAATGCTCACTTTTTGTATGTTTTTTAATTGTATTGTTCTTTTACATTGTGTGCCTCTTAGGTCCCTTCTACATTGCCATACAAAATTCAGATTATCTACTTTGAACTGGATTATATGGCAATGTAGACTCAGATAATCCAGCTCAAAGCAGTTAAAGCGGATTATTTGCTCTGATAACCAGAGTCTGGTAAAACTACTGTTTTGCTCTACAATTCCCAAGGTCCCTCCAGCCAGTATGTCCTTTTACTGATCATGTTGACAGCAGAATTCTGGGAACTGTGATTCCCATTTTTCCAAGTTCACTTGAGATCGAGAACATTTGAATTCAGTTTTCAGAATGTTAATTTGGGGTTAAAAGAACCTAAACGGATAACACAACACTGAAGTTTGAATGAGAGGTTATCAATAATTCTGTAACTTGTATTTAATGCTTCTACAATCACTATCAGCCTGGCTTCCTCTAAGGCCCATTTTACATTGTAATGTAAAATCCAAATTATCTGCTTTAAACTGGATTATATAGCAGTGTAGACTCAGATAATCCACCTCAAAGCAGATAATGCGGATTATCCTTTTTGATCATATGGGTTATATGTCAGTGTATAAGCGGCCTTAGAGTCCCAATTTCGTTAGGGGTGGAGAGGATGCAAATATAAGGATGATGACAACAATGATCCTAGGACAACAACAATATAAAGTTTACATATAAAGAAATGGATGTATAACATTTATTCTAGAATGCTATGTTATTCTGTTAATTGAAATGATTATGGATGTATCAATATTGTAGAATTGGACACCACTTTAATTGCTATAGCTCAGTGCTATGGATTTGTAATTTGATAAGGCCTATCAGTCTTGGACAAAGAAGTCTAAAGACTTTGAAAACTACATCTCCCTTGATTCTATAGTATAAAGCCATGGCTGTTAAAATGATGTCAAACCACATTAATTCTGCAGTGTAGATGCACTGTATGTTTTGGAGAGGTATAACCAAAGCTTAAATAATTATTCATCATTTGGAGAAAATAGAAAAATATTGTATATTCAGGACATAAAAAATAAAATATGCCCTTCTTCACGTAATGATGGGACATAATGGATACTTCAGGGGCAAAGGACTTCATCCTTCACTGCCAGAAGAATTGGGTGGCTTCTGAGCCTGTCGACCCTCCTCCCACCCTTCGCTTGCCATCCATGTATTCACCATAGCTGTGATCTCATCGAAACCTTGCAAGAACTCCACAATCTTGGACTTGTGCGTTGGCTCGACACGAGCGAAGCAGCAGGCCCTTTTGCAGGCTTCCCGCTGCTCTCCTGAGGGCAGGTCATCAAATTCGCGGCCAGTGTAGGCCCTGCCGGTCACATCCTCGGTCTCAGAGAAGATGCCAATGCGCCTGCAGATGGCAATGGCTGTGCCCTTGTTGTCACCTGTGATCATGATGACACGGATGCCGGCTTCACGACACAGTTGGATGGAGCCCATCACCTCTTTGCGGGGTGGATCCAACATGCCCACGCAGCCCACAAAGGTCAGGTCCATCTGTGGTGGGGAGACAAATCAGAAGAGGGTTCAAAATCAGTGTGCAAAAGCTGCTGGCCTATAGACGGTGCCAATCTTCTGCCTGCAGTGTAACAGCATCCACAACTGGGACTGTTGTAAAAACTGACAAAATGAAATGAAAGACCTCATCATTAAGGTCCTAAAGCTGGGCAATAGCAGTGGGATTCACCACGCAGTGTGGCGAATCCGCGGGGCAGTGAGGCAACTGCATCTCCCACTGTGTCACTTTCCCCATCACACAGGGAAAGTGTCACCATCCAGCTTCTCCCCATTCTATCTAATGCAGTCGTTCTCAACCCATGGATCCCCAGATGTTTTGGACTTCAACTCCCAGAGATCCTAACAGCTGATAAACTAGGTTCTTGTACGTTTTTTGGGCTGCATGGCCATGTGCTAGAAGCATTCTCTCCTGACGTTTCGCCTGCATCTATGACAGGCATCCTCAGAGGTTGTGAGGTCTGTTGGAAACTAGGAAAATTATTTAATTATTTATTTACAGCATTTTTATCCCGCTCTTTTCAGCCCGAAGGAGACTCAGAGCGGCATATAAATTGGCAACAATTAGATGCCACAACACACATATCAATTAAAAACATTTAATATCATGTAATAAAAATCCATATAAAACCAATTAAAACTAAAGTAATCAATGTCTTACAGTTCAACTCCTTATCCAGTTACATCATCTAAGCTGTTCCGTGTTATTAATTTCATCATACTGTGTTTATCCAATTACGCCGTGTTTCCGACAGCTTGCTCGAAGGACCAAGTTTTACTCTTTTCCGAAAGGTCAGGAGGGAGGGGGCTGATCTAATACCCCTAGGGAGGGAGTTCTACAGCCAAGGGGCTACCACTGAGAAGGTCCTGTCTCTTGTCCCCGCCAAGCACGCCTGCGAAGAAGGCGGGATCGAGAGCAGGGCCTCCCCAGGCAATCTTAAATGCCTGGATGGTTTGTAAGGAGAGATACGTTTGGACAGGTAAGCTGGGCCGGAACCAGCTTACCTGTTTATATACCTGTGGAAAGTCCAGGCTAGTAAACTGGTTGGGATTTCTGGGAGTTGTAGGCCAAAACACCTGGGGACCCACAGGTTGAGAACCACTGATCTAATGAGAACATGGGAAGCATCCTAATACACTGCCAGGACACTTCCTGTATGGAGTCCCACCAAAAGTAGCCTTGTGTCATATGATGGGCTCTGTTGGGCTCTTTCGAGGAAGTGTCCCGAAGATAATGTGATGAGGTCCCAAGAGGATTTTCATTAATATTTTGCAAGAAAGAAAAATTGCTTGATAATATCCTTTCCAAATAGTTGCCATTCTGATTTTTTTACTCCATGTGCTATGCTTCTCATCTAAAGTTAGGAAATGCAAACTTTTTGAACTGCAGAAACCACACTGATTATGGGGTGCTGAGCTCTATAGTCCAAAGAAATTGTTTTTCCAATCTCTATGTCATCATCCACTCTCTCTCTCTCTCTCGATCTCCATGAGATTTGAGCTCGGATTTACCTCATAGTCCACAAACTTAGTAGAGTCCTCAAGAACCATGTCTTCTCTCTTTGGAGGGGTGTCCCGGGTAGCCAATGCCAGGCAACGGAGGGTGTACTGTCCTGTGCCCCACTCCTTGATGACACCCATGATGTGGTCCTTGACATTGGGGGTGAGGGGGACGCGTGTGGTGCCCACACGGACATAGTTGCAGCGGTCAATCACACCTTCAGGGGCACCCTGGAAAGGAGGAAGAGCAAGAAGCCAATAAGTGTGTGACTTGAAGATAAAAAGGTGGCAAGCTATGCATATGTATCAAGCTTGGTATTGTTACTTTTTAGGACCACCATTCCCAAAATCACACAATTGGCATGGATAGCGGATCATGTTGACTGTGTGATTATGGGCAGTGTGGTCCAAAAAAGGAAAATTTTGAAGCTTTGGTTTGTACAGTTCCCAAGTTACATACATCTGACTTACATACAACTCATAGTTAAGAACAGGGGTGAGACAACAGAAAATGAGAGAAATCTACCCCTCGGAAAGGGAAATTCACTCCTGGAAGAGTTATCATGGGAGAAAAGGTGTCTCCACTGAAGCCTTATCACCAATCCTTGTTTCCATAACAAGCCATTTTTTAAAAAACTCCAATTATCACACGGACAGAAAGCGAGGTGAAATCTTCTAAACTGGGGCACTGACAACAAAACAAATGTCACAGAAATGTTAAACCTTCCCTATGCTATCCAATAGCTAGCTATCTATCTATCTATCTATCTATCTATCTATCTATCTATCTATCTTTTTTTGTGTGTCAGGAGTGACTTGAAAAATTGCAAGTCTCTTCTGATGTGAAAGAATTAGCCATCTGCAAGGATGTTGCCCAGGGACACCCAGATGTTTTGATGTTTTACCATCCTTGTGGGAGGCTTCTCTCATGTCCCCGCATGGAGAGCTGGAGCTGACAGAGGGAGCTCATCCGTGCTCTCCTGCGACCTTTTGGTCTTCAGTCCTGCCGGTTTAATCCATTGCGCCACTGGGAGTTCCCTATCTATCTATCTATCTATCTATCTATTTATCTATGTTATCTATCTAACTATCGCAGTGGTTCTCAACCTGTGGGTCTCCAGATGTTTTGGTCTTCAACTCCCAGAAATCCCAACAGCTGGTAAACAGGCTGGGATTTCTGTGAGTTGCATGCCAAAACACCTGGGGACCAACAGGTTGAGAACCATTGATCGATCTATCTATCTATCTATCTATCTATCTATCTATCTATCTATCTATCTATGGAGTGATACTTAAAAATGTACCTGTCTGTCTTACATACAAATTCAGCTTAAGAACAAAAGTGACTTCTCCAACCTCTGACAAAACGTGCCATTTAAAAACGACAGATGCTTTTCTATGTTTCTTAAAAGGCAAGATGCGAATGCAAGGAATTAAATGTGAGCTGGGAGTTAAGATGGAACACTGTCATTGCTTGGACACAGTGAGAGGAGGCTTTGCTAACCTTGACGAACATCTTGTTCCCGACAGCGGCCCGGGATGCTTTTGCTGGGGAGCAGTAGACAGACATGGACTTCCTGTCACGGGAGAACTCCAGGGTGAATTCCTTCTTCATGAGTTGCTTGATCACCTGGGGAAATGGGGAAGGAAGGGAGAACAGCACAACAGGGAGTTAGAAACGCATCAAATCAATAACAACAACAACAACAAATATGACACGCTATCATCTACACATTCACTGATCTAAATAGAGAATGCAAGGAAGAAATTTACTTTTGCTATGGGACGAAATCTTGCATTGAGGCTTGGAGAAGAGAAGAGGTGAAATGCTAGCCATGTTTAAATATTTGAAATGATGTCATATTGAGGAGGGAGAAAGCTTGCTTCTCCTTCTCTAGAGAATAGAACAGGAAGCAATAGGTTCGGATTGCTGGAAAAGAGATTCCAGCTAAATATTAAGAACTTCCTGACAGTAAGGGCTGTTTGGCAGTGGGATGACGTACGGATGTTTGATGTTGTACCATCCTTGTGGGAGGCTTCCCTCATGTCCCCACATGGGGAGCTGGAGCTGACAGAGGGGGCTCAACCCGCTCTCCCTGGATTCGAACCACTGACCTTTCGGTCAGCAGTCCTGCTGGCACAAGGGTTTAACCCACTGCACCACTGGGGGTTCCTATCTGCCAGAATTGCTCTGATTGGATGTTCCTGTGTCGGTGGACTGGGTGGCCCTTGGAATCTGTTCCAACTCTATGATTCTATATATCACAAGCATTAGGCTAGGAAAATGAGAGAATTGTAAGGTTTTTCCATTCCTAATATATACATTCCATACTGCTATGAGTAAGGTCCTTTTACGACTTCATCACATGGGCTTTTTTACCCATTGTAGGATGCTTCAAGCATAGTTCCTGGATGGAGTCTGACAGATCCCATCAGATGACGCATAGCTACTTCCGGCAGGGCTGCGTCCATGAACTGTGCTGGAAGCATTTTACAACAAAGCCCTGAGTACATGGAAGGCTTCCTGCGGTCTTATTTGATAGAACAGGAATCCGGGCAGCTATGCTTCCCCCTTTCCATATGAAGGGGAAGGGGGCGATGCAGACAATGAGGGGCACAGGGCGATGGGTTCCGATGTTACCCACCAGATTTGCCTTGCTGCCCCCCTTTCTCCCAGATGAAGGTCCTCGATGTGATGAAGTCCTTAGCCTAGTCTTATCATGATTGTGGGACAGATGATAGACTGGAGCAAGACAGGACTCTAAAAAGGGGTCGTTCCCAGAAGTTGCTACTTACAGCATTGCAAGCGTTGGCACGCTCCACCTTGCTAAGGCTACGCACATCTGTGTTGAATACATTCATCTTCTCAACTAAGCAGGTCAGGGCAGTTTCTGTCGCCTCACCCACCTTCTCAAATACACCTTTAGACTGGAGAAAGGAAAAATGGAAAAGGGGAAAAATGTGTTAAACAAGCTGCATCAGGTAGGATGAAGAGCTGCCGAGAGGTTTATTTTTACTAATTTATTCTAGGGGTGTTCTCCATAAATTTTTTTCCTAATGTAAAACCGCAACTGGTACTGACTCATGCAACTGCATTCCCCTATCTCTGACAGAAAATGTATTGTTGTTATTGCTAATACTCAGTAATTAACAATTTACTGAGATCTCTCCTTGGAAATCCTAAAAGTATGGCCAGCTCTGTTCGGAGGAGCTGCCATTGGCAGCCATTCAGCTTTCCCACATTCCACCGAAGAATGGAAATTGTATTTTGTTTTCCTGTCTTATTAACATTGTGTTGCTACTCATTTTCTTACTATCATGATTTGTAAAGAAATGTAATTCCAGACTAAACAGTTGATTCACTCTTGTAATAAATGACTAAATACACAAATCTATTAATAATGTTCTTGTTGCTCAATCCAGAACTGTTATCAAGATTCTTTGCAGGAAATCATGACAGCTAATAAATAAAGGGGGAACTAGTAGGACTAACCTCGCTGAAGATTACTACTGCTAGGTAAGATATGGAGCCATAGAGAAGGACTGACCTCATTATAATCCAGAGAGGAATCATTGCAGAGGGCACAAATAGTAGCCAGTTCAACAAGACCATCATATTGTCCAGCTTTGACAGGTTTATCATTCTTCAAACTGTAGACAGGAGACACAATTAACCAAGGCTTATTTCTTCCTCAGAGTATAGGATTAGCATAATAGGATAAGCTCAGGGCTAAAGCTTTAGGTGCTCTAACTGCCTATTACAGGGAAAACCAGCTGATTCCTAATCCATCTAAAACACAAACATGTGCTTTTCACCTTAAGAACAGACAAGCATCCCGAGCTCTGAGGATTACCTGGGAAGGAATCCCACTGGAGCATTGCAGCGCACCCAAATACCTGGGAGTTACCCTGGACTGTTCTCTGACCTACAGGAAGCACTGCTTGAATATCAAGCAAAAAGTGGGCGCTAGAAATAATATCATATGAAAGCTGACTGGCACAAACTGGGGATCATAACTAGATACCAGAATGCCCTTCCCAGGGATATAAGATCAGCTCCCTCCCTTCTAATATTCCGCAAAAAGGTTAATACCTGGCTCTTCGAACAAGCTTTTATTGCTGGAGCATAATTAGACAAATATGAATATATGGAATGAACAACGATGCAATTGGACAATGATTGTAGTAAGGAGATGCCGAGGATTTTGCTTTTACAGGCTGTATTGATTTTATGTCACATTTTAAATGTTTTAATTGCTTTTATAATTGTTTTAACTGTATCTTTATAATTTGTTATGGCGTCAAATTGCTGCCGACTATGAACCGCCTTGAGTTGCCTCTGGCTGAGAAAGGCGGTATACAATAATCATAATCATCATCATCATCTTTATTTATACCCCGCCACCATCTCCCAGTGGGATCTCGAAGCAGCTTACATGGGGCCAAGCCTGTACAACATATTACAGCAGAATAAAACCAAAAACATAAACAACAACAACAACAACAATTTATTTACAAATGCGGCAAATAAATAAATAACACAATGAAGACATCTGCCTTTGCACTTTGCTGCTCTGGTGCAGAGTAAACATGCCTACTGTGGAACACATCTCACCACGTTAAAACAGTGGATGTGGCTCTTAATGAGACATACTGCATTGTCACCGGCTGTAAGCGCCCTACACCACTGGAGAAATTACAGTGTTTAGCCAGTATTGCACCACCTGACATCTGCCGGGAAATAGCAGCCCATAATGAAAGGATCAAGGCAGTGACATCCCTGGCCCATCCTCTGTTTGGATATCAGCCAGCATGCCAATGCCTTAAATCAAGAAATTGTTTTCTAAGATCTACAGAAATACTTGTAGGAACACCTCAGCAAGCGAGAGTCCAAAAGTGGCAGGCTAAAACTCAGCACCTCAAATGAGAGACTCCCCCCTGGGTACACAGAAGACTGGGCAACTTGGAAGGCACTGAACAGACTGTGCTCCAGCACCACGAGATGCAGCACCAAAATGGGGCCACAAAGTGGAGTCCACGACATACAAGTGTAGAGAAGAGCAAACCACAGACCACCTATTACAATGCAGCCTGAGCCCTGCCACATGCACAAAGGAGGACCTTCTTGTAGCAACACCAGAGGCACTCCAAGTGGCCAGCTACTCATCAAAGGACATTTAATATAATGCCAAGTTTTGAAACTTTGTGTTTTCTCAAATACATCACAACTGTACCCTTGGTTTGCTCCTGATACGATAAATAAACAGCTCAGGGTTTGTGGCATTGTTTGGAATTACTTACACTTCTCCTTCAGGGGCATAGGTGGATCCAGTGATTGAGAACTCATTCAGAGAGCAGACATCTCCATCAACTTTGTCAATGACAAACATCTGCACAGAAAGAGAGCGACAAAGGAAGGGAGGAATGAGGAAGAAGAGATGAGACAATGTCACAATGACTGGTGTGGAGAGTGGGCACACAACAGGCAATGTTGGCATCAGGTTTCAGCTCACCTTGCATACAGACATCTGGTTGGTGGTGAGGGTGCCGGTCTTGTCGGAGCAGATGACAGATGTGCAACCCAAGGTCTCTACGGAGGGCAGGCTTCTGACGATGGCGTTCTTTTTGGCCATACGGCGAGTACCCAGGGCAAGGCAAGTGGTGATGACAGCAGGAAGTCCTGAGAAAGAGGACGGGGAGAAAGAGGGTGGGAAAAGTTAATTGCACAATTCAGTATGACCCACATATCCACAGGGAATACATTCCCAAGCATATCACACATGCCAGAAAGCATGGATAATATGAACGCTATTGAAATGAATGCCTTCTGTCCAAGGCATTGGAGGACACAAAGATTTCTAGAAAGAGCACGTCTGTAGCTATTTACTAGATCTTCCAACATGGCTATGGTAACTTCTGCTGCAAGTATACCATAGAATCACATTAGAAGACCTAGTTTCGGAACTAAAATCCCCAGAACGTCTCAACTGCTCACAGCCCAAACATGATTTTTCTAAACTTTGAATTTAGGCAAATCATTTTGTCACTGTTATTGGAGTTTTAAAAAATCACTCATAGAGTTCTGCTGCCAGATCCCAAGCTAACATCTGCCCACCACTGCTGTGTATGGTAGTTCTTTCTGTCCTTTTCTGCATATGGAGGTAGCTACATGAACTGAGGAGTCCCTGGTAGTGCAGTGGGTTAATGCGCTGAGCTGCAGAACTTGCTGACCGAAAGGTCGCAGGTTCGAATCTAGGGGCAGGAGGAGCTCCCGCTGCTAGCCCCAGCTTCTGCCAACCTAGCAGTTTGAAAACATTTAAAAGTTGATCAATTGCTTCGGTGGGAAGGTAACCGTACTCCATGCAGTCATGCCGGCCACATGACCTTGGAGGTGTCTATGGACAACACCGGTTCTTGGGCTTAGAAATGGAGATGAGTACCACCCACCAGAGTCTGACACGGCTGGACTTAATATCAGGGAAAAACCTTTACCTCATCCTTTACATGAACTGATGGTTTGCAAATGTAGTATGATGGGAACTGTCACTCAACGTTTGCTTGGCAAAAAAAGTCACTACTCTTTCAAACTGAGAAACAACATAATTTTTAGGGCAAGCAGGAATAAATAATGTCTGAGGTTTATTTTGTGTGTATGTGTGTGTGTGTGCATCACACTACTTTTTTTAATGTCCAATATATACATGACTTCTTAAAATAATGGTTGTGATTTTATATCATTGCCTATTCATTGATGTTATGGAAAACAATGGTATATTCTTTCTGCTGCTCAGTCACCAGAGCAAAATAACTTTTCAAAAAACTTCAGACATAGGAAAAATAGGTAGAAAATGAGGACTGCTATAGCTATTTTAAAAAATGTAATCAACTGCCACTCATTAATCCCAGGACAGGTGGACGTGGGAACCCGGAATGGCCTCAGCTGACCTTCTGGGATGGCAGCCACTGCGAGGGCGACAGCAATCTTGAAGTAGTAGATGGCGCCACGGATCCAAGAGCCGCCATGGACGGGGTCGTTGAAATGGCCGATGTTGATGAGCCAGACAGCCACACAGATGAGTGAAATGACCTTGGACAGCTGCTCGCCAAACTCGTCCAGTTTCTGCTGCAGGGGCGTCTTCTCTTGCTCGGTGGCCGCCATCTCATCTCGGATCTTGCCAATCTCAGTGCTCACACCTGTGGCGATGACAATGCCAACAGCTTTGCCTGCGCCAATGTTGGTACCCTGAAAGGTGCAGAGTCGGGAAGCAAAAGAAATGAGAGCGTAAGGGGATGAGGAACCCTCTCCAAACATCTTGAAGAAACAATATCATGAAGGGAAATGGAGCTAAGTACATTCAAGGAAGCGCAATTATGTGGTTTTGCTCAAGCAATCTCCGTCCTAAAAGATAAAGGCTTCCCCTTGACATTAAGTCTAGTTGTGTCTGACTCTGGGGAGTGGTGCCCATCTCCATTTCTAAGCAGAAGAGCCAGAGTTGCCCATACGTGCCTCCAAAGTCATGTGACCAGCATGACTGCATGGAGCATTGTTATCTTCCTGCAGAAGCAGTATTTTATTTATTTATTTATTTATTTACGACATTTATATGCCATTCTTTTCACCCCGAAGGGGACTCAGAGTGGCTTACAACACACACACACACACATATATACACACATACACACACCCACACACACACACAATATATATTATTTTATTAGCATAGTATAATATCAGTATTGATTATTACTATATTGTGTTATACTATTATATTGTAATATTATTAGTAAAATTACATGTAATATAAATATATAATTATAATATCTTATTATTATATTGCATTATATTATAATATTATAAATATTATATATCTATACAATATATTATATTACATTATATTATACGTATTATATTACTAGCTGTACCCGCCACGTGTTGCTGTGGCCAACCTTCCCTCCCTCTTTCTCTCCTTTCTTTCTCTCCCTCCTTCCCTCCCTCTTTCCTTCCTTCCTTCCTTCCTTCCTTCCTTCCTTCTCTTCCTCTTCCCTTCCTTCCCCCCTTTTCTTTCCCCTCCTCGTTCTCTCCTTTCTTCCTTCTCTACCGATTTTTGGACAACTCATATTTGCATGTTTTCAAACTGCTAGGTCAGCAGAAGCTGGGGCTAACAGCAGGAGCTCACCCTGCTTCCTGGATTCGAACTGCCAACCTTTTGGTCAGCAAGTTCAGCAGCTCAGCTGTTTAACCCACTGCACCACCGGGGGATCCTACTCCTAATCACCATCCTACTCAGTTGTATTTATCAAAAGCCCAAAGCTGTGAAAGGCAAAGCTATTCTGGAAGCTTATACTCCCCACTCCCTCCATGTTCAATTGGTGCGAATTTAGTCCAAAGTAGCAATGGAACTGGAGCTTCATAAAGTACTGCAAACATGTAGGGACCGCTGCCTGTCATGTTCCTACCATCCCACTCTATCCTATAAATCTCAGGACAGCTTTAGTGTCCTGAAAATTCCTCATGAGGAGAAAAAGCACAATTAATTTATTCAAAGTGGACAGATATGTGCGCATTTACTTTGCACCATTCAAAGTGCTGGCTTTAGCCTTTAAAGCCCTAAACCCAGCTTACCTGTCTGAACGTATCTCTCCCTACGAACCAGCCAGGAGCTTAAGATCGTCTGGGGAGGTCCTGCTCTTGGTCCACCTCCTTCGCAGATGCGATTGGTGGGAGCAAGAGACAGGGCCTTCTCAGCAGTGGCCCCTCGGCTATGGAACGCCCTCCCTAGGGATATCAGATCGGCACCCTCCCTCCTAACATTTAAAAAAAGAGTTAAAACCTGGCACTTTCAGCAAGCATTTGCAAATGCAGTGTAACAAACTAATCTAGATCTACAAATTTTAAGTCATTATTCAGTGTTCCAACCATTCCACTACTCTGGCTCTCATAATTTTTTTTTCATGTCAGGAGTGACTTGAGAAACTGCAAGTCGCTTCTGTTGTGAGAGAATTGGCCATCTGCAAAGACGCTGTCCAGGGGCTACCCAGATATTTGATGTTTTACCATCCTTATGGGAGGTTTATCCCATGTCCCCGCATGGGGAGCTGGAGCTGACAGAGGGAGTTCAACCTGCTATCCCCAGATTCGAACCGCTGACCTGTCAGTCATCAGTCCTGCCAGCACAAGGGTTTAACCCACTGCGCACTGGGGGCTCCCTGGCTCTCATAATAAAGTATGATGTCTGTAAAAAGCATTTGGGAATCTATCATTTTGTCTGCCTTTTAATATCTTGTCATTCAGTTTTACTGAATGGAATCAATGAGACCTGAGGAAGCATGTCATGTATTCTTTTCGGTATGCACGACTACAGTGACACATGAGAAGCTCAGGTCTATTGTTCCTTTCTGGCTTCCTTACTCTCCCTGGTAAACTGTAGCTATGGGGAAAGTGTTATGAAAGATCAACATTGCATTGGTGTTTTCTGTTCCCGTCTGCTGCTTGAGAGGGCAGGGAAATGCCAACTTGGTGACGTTATATTCCTTCTTCCGTCCCACCACACCACCAATTGCACATTATTAGGGAGATGCTGTGACTGTCCCACTAACAGTGCCACTTGAATGCAGGACTTAGATCATCAGCTCTATTAGTCACACTTACAGAGAACAACATGTTCTTCTTGTCCTGGTTCACAGCACGAGGATCTGGGACAGGATCAGTGTGTTTGATGACAGAGACAGATTCACCTGGTGGAACAATAAAGAGTTAAATCGTCAATCCATTCAGAAAAGGGTCACCTAACAATGTCGTGAGTGCTCACAGATGGGATGGATGCATCCACATATACACCAGCTTTGTGTGTGTGTGTGTGTTTATTAGATATTTCCAATTTTTTACACACAAACAAGGGAGAAAGTTGGGGGGGGGGGGAAAGGGGGAGGTGGGGACAATGGAGTTATTGTTAGTAAATTAAGTCTTGGCCAATAACATTTTGCAGGGAAGGGGTGCGGAAGTAGGGGAAAAAAGGCAATGTACATAGTTATGGTTATTACATCTAATTTTTCATTTCAAAAAATATTCACCTGCTTTTAATAATAATAATAATAATAATAATAATAATAATAATAGGTACACTGGGTGCAGTGCCTAAAGACCTTGGTCTGCACTTAAACACAATCGGTGCTGACAAAATTACCATCTGCCAGCTGCAAAAGGCCACCTTACTGGGATCTGCACACATCATTTGCCAATACATCACGCAGTCTTAGACACTTGGTAAGTGTGATCCAATACAACAGACAGCAGAGTGATCTTGTCTGCTGTGTAAGCCACCTTGAGTTGCCTTCAGGCTGAGAAAGGTGGGGTAGAAATACTGTAAATAAATAATGTTTGTGTTCACTGAGCCATCATAAAGTCAATGTGTCACTATCTCAACTACCCATGTGGACAATTTCAGATTTTCGAGTATTCACAGTTCCAGATAAGGCATACCCAACCTGTATTTAATTTCAGAAGTCATCTCTAATCTGTTGAGATTTCAATTATATCTATTTATGAGAATTACTAGCCCATGGTTAGGATTTTATATTTGTTAATTTTACAATTCATGTGTTTTTTCAAAAATTACAAGTCAGTATACTGTACCTGTCAGGATGGACTGGTCCACACGCAGAGTGGTGGATTTGATGGAAATAATACGGATGTCAGCTGGTACTTTGTCACCAACTACGGAGAAAGAAAGGAAAAGGATATTAATGAATCCTTAATATTTTAAACTTGTGTCAACTATATTTAAAATCTCTGTTGGAGTAGAAATGAAGGGAAAAATGAAATGTGTTTACATTGCATTATAGACAAATCAATTCTAAGATATGAAGCCGGGCAGATTACTGTGCAACTGCAAGAGACAACTGTTAGCAAAAAAAAAAATCCATGTCAGGAGTGACTTGAGAAACTTCATGTCATTTCTGGTGTGAGAGAATTAGCTGTCTGCAAGGAAGTTGCCCAAGCATCCTGTGGGAGGCTTCTTATGTTCCTGCATGGGAAGCTGGGGCTGACAGACAGGAGCTCAGCCTGTTCCCCGGATTTGAACTGCTGACCTTTTGGTCAGCAGTCCTGCTGGCACAAGGGTTTAACCCATTGCACCACCGGGGGCTCCAATTGTACCATGAATGGCACCTATGAGACCAAAGTAAGTGTTCATCTTAGTCACTATGTTTTTTCACTCGGTCACATTGTACATTGTACATTGCACATTGTACAATCAAATCAAATGCTTTCCCCAGCACACATCACAAAAACAACACACAATGGCAAAACTCTTTTGAACAAATCTTACCAAGAAAATCCTGTGATAGCTTGGAAATAGCTTGAAAGCACACAACAACAATAAAGATCTAAGAGGACATTGCTTTTCGCATTTTTAACCATTGTTCTATCTTGTTACATCCCAAATAGACTACTACAATGCCCTCTATGTGGGGCTGCCTTTGAAGACCTCTCGGAAGCTTCAATTAGTCCAACGATTGGCAGCCAGGGAGCGTACAACTCCTCTGTTACACCAGCTCCACTGGCTGCCGATTGGCTTCTAAGCACAATTCAAAGTGCTGGTTTTAACCTTTTAAGCCCTAAACGGTTCTGACCCAGATTATCTGTCCGAACGTATCTCCTGTTACGAACCATCATGAAACTTAAGATTGTCAGGAGAGGCCCTGCTCTCGATCCCACCAATTTCGCAAACGCGATTGGTGGGGACGAGAGACAGGGCCTTCTTGGCAGTGGCCCCCTGCCTGTGGAATTATCTCGCTAAGGACATCAGGTTGGCCACCTCCCTCCTGTCCTTTAGAAGACAATTAAAGACTTGGCTTTGGGACCTGGCATTTGATTAGTGGACAGCGGCAATTGGAAAGAAAACTTAGGATATCTGCGACATTGGATTTACCCTGACTTGGATTTGGTTTTAATTGGCATGTTTAATTTATTGTTTAATAAATTGTATATGTTTTTAATGTTTATATATATATATATTAAATATAATTTTTGATTGTTTATATGCTGATAGCATCATATGATGCTTGTGTGAGGCCACCCTGAGTCTCCCTTGGGGGGGGGGGGAAGGGCGGGGTAGAAATGCATGAAATAAATAAATAATAAATATCAGGTTGTACACAACATCTGTTTGTCAAAGCATATGACTTTCTGGGTTGCTGTGAGTTTTCTGGGCTGTATGGCCATGTTTCAGAAGCATTCTGACCTCCAGGAGAGAATGCTTCTGCAACATGGCCATACAGCCTGGAAAACTCACAGCAACCCAGTGATTCTGTCCATGAAAGTCTTCGACAACACATATGGCTTCCCTTCCCTGTGAAATTAGGGTTAGGGTTCAGGTGTCACTTCATATATGACTTCCTATCAGCAGCTCCATGCTCTCCTTAATGTAACCCTGAGTCTTGGGCCAATGATGTCTCTCTCCCACACTTTGGACTAAACATGCACATACCCTCCACCCCATAAAACCAACTTGCAGTTGTAAGGGTATTCCATATTTAGAACCATCAGAGCCAGACAAAACCTGGTTTAGATGGCCACTAGAGGGCAGCAGAGGTCAGTATCAAATCCAGCATAATAAGAAAGTAGTGGAAGAAGAAAACAATTGGTAGCACATTTAAAACATGGTTCCTTATCAATTTACTCTTTACATTATGTTATTCCATTTGAAATCTGTCCCAGCCAGTCTTGTGAGAGTAGCTGATTGTTGCTGCTCTCTTGTTGCATCCCTGTCGGCTTTAAGATCATATTTTGCATATGCCTTTGTCCACATTAGTGGTATTATAATCAACTCTTGTGCCAAACTCCTCATTTCAGAATTGATTTATCTAATTTTTTTCTATAGTTTCCATAACAACGCTACAATGACAAAATGGTGCAATCGTGGGACATGCTATAATGTTATGAGGATACAATAACATTTTTTTAAAAATCAGAAGATGGGGTTTAAGAGGGTTTAAACATATTAGAAAAGTCATTTTCTCTGTTGTTTGGGGCCTCTCAGCCAGAGATTTCCTTGAGAATCCTTGAGGAAGGGATAACCTGATCACATCCAAACTGCACCCACTAATGAATGGAGGATAATAATAATAATAATAATCATCATCATCATCATCTTTATTTATACCCCACCACCATCTCCCCAAAGGGGACCTGGGGCGGCTAACATGAGTCCAAGCCCAAAAATAATACAACAAAATAAGATAAAAACAGCAGAAAATTAAACACAACAAAATACATAATGTAACAAACTAAAACAGACAGTGCAAAATAACATAATAAAATCAAACACAACGGGGGGGGGGGGGCAAATGTGCAAAATAAAATGTTAACATAATGCTATCAGATATCGATATCTGAATTAATTACTGAATTATTACATGGAAAGAGGTCATTAACAGATTATTTCCAGGATGGATTATTTTCCCAACTACTCACAATACTTCAATGTATGGAGAACAACATCAAGCAATAAGGCTGAAGCACCAACTGGACTAAATACATCACTATGATGGTATAACATCATGTTTTTGTGCTAGCATGAGCTTTCATAGAATCATAGAATAACAGAGTTGGAAGAAACCTCGTGGGCCATCCAGTCCAACCCCCTGCCAAGAAGCAGGAAAATCACATTCAAAGCACCCCTGACAGATGGGCATCCAGCCTCTACTTAAAAGCCTCCAAAGAAGGAGCCTCCACTACATTCCGGAGCAGAGAGTTCCACATACACATAAATCCACTTTTGTATGTAGGAAAGCACAATAGAAAGTTATAATTTGACCTTAGAGATAAGCATATTTATGCAGCTGTGGGAGCGGGATAAAATGTAATAGGATCCAGCAAGATGCAAACCATGTCCTTTGCACTTGTTAAATCCAGGTCACTCAGTGGACATTGAAAGACAGGACTAATTCGAACCTGTCACACTGCATAATTTTAGCAAATTGAGACCCCTGTAATGGCTGTTGTTGCATCCTACAGATTCCTGCGATTTATAGTTTGGTAAGGCACCAGAGCCTGTTCAAAAGGACTTCTAAATACTTCAAGAAACTACCAATCCCCAGATTCAATAGATACCCTATTTTTATCGTGTCAGAAGCAACTTGAGAAAGTGCAAGTCGCTTCTGGCGTGAGGGAATTGGCCATCTGTGGGGACATTGCCCAAGGGACAGCCAGATGTGTTGCCATCCTGTCGGAGGCTTCTCTCATTTCCCTGCATGGGAAGCTGGAGCTGACAGATGGGAGCTCACCCCATCTTGCAGATTCAAACCACCAACCTTCAGGTCAGCAGTTCAGCCGGCACAAGGGCTTAACCCATTGTGTCACTGCAGCTCTTATAGATACACTGTAACATTCTAGAAGTGAATTAAATTAATTAGAATAAATTAAAATCAAAATCAGTGTCAGCTCACTGCATATACTATTAAGGATGTGTAGAAATGTGGCTTCTCGAGATTACTTTTCTCTAAATACTTATTAAGTCTGGTATGCCATGTTTTGTTCAATGCAAAAGCAAATATACTTTTTTCAAAGGGCACTCACATTTGTGCAAAACTTTACTAAGCAAACAAGCAATTCAAATTTGTGTTTGAGGTTTAATACTTCCTATCATTTTATGCTGCATTTCATTGAATCTTTTAAATTGGTAGGGGTTTTATACAAAGTTTTATGTAATTTGTTAGGTGGACTTTATTGTTATTGTGTCATTTTGCTTGTGTACTTTGCTATATTTTATATGTTTGCAGTATTGAGTGCTTTTGTGAGCTGCCCCGAGTCTTTTCAGTGAGATGGTGGCAGGATAAAAATAAAGATTATTTATTATTATTATTATTATTATTATTATTATTATTATTATTCATGTCAGGAGCGACTTGAGAAACTGCAAGTCGCTTCTGGTATGAAAGAATTGGCCGTCTGCAAGGATGTTGCCCAGGGGACTCCTGGATGTTTTGATGTTTTACCATCCTTGTGGGAGGTTTCTCTCTTGTCCCTCTATCGGGAGCTGGAGCTGATAGAGGGAGCTCATCCACACTCTCCCCAGATTCGAACCTCTGGCCTGTCGGTCTTCAGTCCTGCTGGCATGAGGGTTTAACCAGTTGCACCACCAGGAGCTCCATTATTATGATTATTATTATTATTATTATTATTATTAAACTACTCTGTTCATCTGGGATAGTAGTGGTGTTTTTTTATATACCTGGGTCACTTTCTTCCAATTCTCCCAGCTGAACCCCAAGGAAAATTCTTCTCAGTATGTATCAAACATCATGAAACTAAGCCTTCCATCTTTTTATTGTAGACTAAATCATGCCTCACTTTCCAAATAGAAGAAACCAATGAGCTCCTGCCCACATCACATCTTTCTTTTCCAACACTGCGCTCTCAGAGCTTTCCCATGATGAGTAATTTATTTTGGCAGTAATGTTATGTTGGAATAGATTATGGGGCAGAACGCTGCCTACAAGAATCCCACGAAAGGGACTGTTGGTTGGAGCTACTGGAGCCCTTGGTGGTGAAATGAGTTAAACTCTTGTGCCGGCAGAACTGCTGACCAACAGGCCAGCAGTTCAAATCTAGGAAGAGCAGATTGAGCTCCCTCTGTAAGCTCCAGCTCCCTGTGCAGGGACATGAAAGAAGCCACCCACAAGGATGGCGAAACATCAAAACATCTGGGCATCCCCTGGACAATATCCTTGCAGACGGCCAATTCTCTCACACCAGAAGCAACTTGCAGTTTCTCAAGTCACTCTTGACATGGGGGGGGGGGGGGACTGGACAAACAGTATCCTGAGAAATGTCTTGTTTATGAGACATTGTGTAGGGGAGATATACCTATAAGATCAATGAAAAAAGGCCAAAGAGGGTGAAAGTTGAAGTGTTTTGCCCTGTTTCTTAACTTCTGGCAATGCTGTGGAGGTGCTGCCCGCGACCTATGTGCCTGGCCTTGGCCTGTCCCTCTTCCATGTCACAGGGCACAGAAACCCTAGATGTCCCCGTGCACCCCAGCTCGCTTTTCCACCAGCGCATTAAGTGTCTCTCTCGCTCCCTCCTTGCCTGCCTCATCACATTCCCGAGGCATCACCAGCTGCCTGCCAGTGTCCATACAAGGCGAAGCCGGTCGTTGGGGACCATCGGCCACCGGGTTGCCTTCTCTCCTTCAAGGAGATGGAGAGGTCATGGGTCCCTTTGCAGGGAGGCAAACTTGAGGCCAGGTCAGACTGGGAGAGAAGTGGTAAAACCTATGGTCTTCCATCTCCAAAGGAGATGCTAAAACTGCTTGGCCAGCGCATTTAAAATCATTGTCATCATCATCAGATAACAACAATGATAACAATATTGTCATTATTATCAGATGGTTGCACATAGTTGGCACCCAAGCTGCATGGATCCCTTCTCAGAATTATCTCTTTCTCAATTTATCCACCCTGGGAGCACATGGCCCTTGACTTCTCCACAATGTGTATTATTAACCTGTGAAATTCCCTCCCAAATGAATATTGTGGTATCTGCTAGCAGGAGACCAATTACAAATGAGGGCAGAAGGGCTGCGTTTGGAAGAGATAATTTTTTGCCATGAGAAAAGTCAGACTTTTATGCAACTCACGGAAGCCATATCTCCTTCCTTTTGCATTTTGTCAGCTGTTAAAAGGGAGAAAATAAAATAATGGGCCATAGAAAAGAGATGTTGGTAAGGGAGTTTGTTATTTGCCATAATTGGAAATTTAGCCTCTATACTATGAGTAGTAAATAGTGGCTGGGTGGCCATCTGTCGGGGATGCTTTGAATGCGATTTTCCTGCTTCTTGGCAGGGGGTTGGACTGGATGGCCCACGAGGTCTCTTCCAATTCTATGATTCTATTATTCTAGTTTAGGCAGGAGGAAGAGGAAAACTCTCTGGCCTTAATGTTAGATTAAGAGGGCTACTGGTTTACATTCTAACATTTTTCTAAAGTGCCATTTCTTTCTTTTTTATTATAATTTTTATTGATGCAATATAGCAAAGTTTTACAGTTTGATAAAAGTTGAAAAGACATAGAGAAAAGAGAAGAAGAAAAGAAGAAAAAAGGAGAGAGAAAATGACATCTAAAAATATTTTAGAAGTCCATCTAAAAAAAAATAGAGAGAAAGAAGAAGAATAAAGTGGGTTGACTTCCATCCACTCCTCAGTAGGTGTTTTCCATCTTCCTTGTGTGGTTATATAATCTTGGCCCGGCCTTTTAAATTTTTAATTGCTTTGAACAGGCAGGATTACTGTTAATATATGTGTGTTATGACCACAATTTTTATGCTTATATTTTGATTGTTAATCTTATGGTTATGTTGTTTTTACTCTGTATGTTTTGTGATGTTACTTGGGAACCGCTCTGAGTCCCCTCAGGGAGATGGAGCAATATATACATAAAGTTTTTTTATTATTATTATTATTATTATTATTATTATTATTAATCTAGGTATTTACCCTATCCTACTTCTAAAGTTATTATTATTATTATTATTATTATTATTATTATTATTATTCTAGGTATTTAATCTATCCTTTTTCTAACTCTTCTGCTTTCCCTTTCTTACCGTCCTTATCTCGCAAGCTTTTTTTCTTTTATATTCTATTCTCACTTTCTACCTTTAGATTATAAGTTCCATTTTGAGTCTTCTAAAATAGTCTTTTACTAGGTCCCAATCCATTTGTCGTTTTGGTATGCCCTGATTTGGTGTTATCCAATATGTAAGTCTGCCATTATTTCCAATATTTTGTTTTGCCAGTCCTCCGTTGTGGGCATTTCTTTACTCCTCCAGTTCCTTGCGTACATAATCCTCACTGCTGTGGCAAGACAGTTAAATAAGATTTCCTTATTGCTATCGTTTTCTAAATCCAACATTTCTCAACTACCCAAATTTTTACTCAACAGTATGGTAGAAAAGTATTAAACTAAGCAGGTGAGAAGTAAAATTGAGAAATGTGATCAAATTAATAGGAACCAGAGGGAGCAACATACTTCCTACTTCAGTGTCCCAGAAAGAAGGAGTCCTTAAAACTTTCTGGAACTTGTCTTTAAAATATTCCTAAGTTTAGTTCAGTTTTAAAAAGTGTGTATGTGTATGCATATGCACGCAAACTAATGCAAAAGCATCTTTAATGAGATGTTTATATTTCTATTTAAGAAAGACTTTCCCATTTCGATGAGGATAAAAGCAGGGACTTGGTGAAATCCTAAATAAGAAGCAAGCAGGCCTGCTGCGGGGTCAGATTTCCACTTATCCTATTTCGGAAGGGTTGTTGAGTCCAAGGCAACCATAAAACTGAAAAGAGGTCAAAGCATTGAACACGTTGACTCAAGGTTAGCACCTGAACAGCAGCCTGAGCAGATCCACAAATCTTTATCTAGTCAAAGTTTTTTCTTTGTATGGTGAGAATTACTGTACAGCAATTATTACCAAGATAAGGTAAAGGTTTCCCCTGACATTGTGCGGTCGTGTCCAACTCTGGGGATTGGTGTTCATCTCCTTTCTAAGCCAATTAACCAGCTTTCTCCATAGACACCTCCAAGGACATCTGACCAGAATGACTGAATGGAGCACCATTACCTTCCCGCCAGAGCAGTACCTATTGATCTACTTACGTTACACATGTTTTCAAACTCCTAGTTTGGCAAAAGCTGGGGCTAACAGTGGGAGCTCATGCTGCTCCCTGGATTCGAATCTGTGGCCTTTCGATCAGCAAGTTCAGCAGCTCAGTGGTTCAACCCACTGCGCCACCGGGGGTTCCATTATTTATTACTGAATTATCACTAAATGTGCATCTATATATAGCAAATGAGCTTATGCACAAATGTTAGGCAAATGTGAGTCCTCTATTTGGGGAATTTATTTTCTCCTTTTTTGCTAAGTGAGCCAGGGATCATCTCTCTCACAAATGCACACGAAACCCATAAATATATATATAGAGAGAGATAGAGAGAAAGGAAATTGTGAGTCCTTTGTGGGAGGCTGTCCCATCCCACGAGGGACTGCAGCAGGATAGTGGGTGGCTGAGTGCCCTTTATATTTTGGAAACACCTGTGCAACTTGCCCTGGGAGCAAATGATCTTTGAATTAAATTAATTCAGAGCGGAGGGAGGGAACAAATTGGCTGCCAGCCTAGCCTGGAGGACAGCTGTTCCCCGTAAGTGCAGCTGAAGGGGATTCCTCAGGGCTCTGTTTTCACTGCTCCACCTCCAGCCCACAACCTCCAAGGGGACGGTCTGTTCCCAAAACATCCCCCTTCACTCTCCTTCTCTGCCTCCGCTCTTGGGTCAAGACAGGCCAAGCCCAAGGAGTAAACAAGCTACTTGATGGAGGGACAGGCAGGGCTAGGCAGGAGGAGGAGGAGGAGGGATGGGTGAGCCGTAAACATTTTGCTGAAGCAGCATCTCATTGCCCCCTGTGAGTTCAGGGTTGAAGCAGGCCACCGTCCGAGCACATATGGAACTCCCCACAGATCTCTGGTAACTGACACTTCAGTCTAATGTCATGCATTTGGTTGGTTTTTACAGTGCCAAGGAGCGCAACTACACGGTTTAGGAATGAAGGTTTTTCTGCTGGAACATTCTTAAGGATTGCAAAGATTGAGGGATGCCAGGAAATTCCCCCATACCTCTAATTTTCTGGAAATAGATTGAAGTCAGTTGACTTTGGAATTGCTTTTTTCCAAAATGATTATGGAGTGGAGATACCTGACTTGCTGATAATCTACCTTTCACACATACACATAATCTACCTTTCACACATGTACACTGACATATCCCATTTAAAGGGAGAAATCAGCTGAACTGAAAGGAGAAACTGTCCATCTCAGAGCTTTAGAAATATACTTTTATGGGCAACAATGCCTAGAATCCTCCCCACAAGCTTTGGGCTTAATGTTGGGCAAGCTCTTGTTGACCAGCACTGGCCAGGGTTAGCTCCATTAGAAGGTCAAAAAGGGTGGGGAAACCTCAGTGGACACTGATTTTCTAAAAATGAGAAATTCAAATGCTGTAAAAATACATTATTTTATATTTTCCAAATTTCAGATCTTGGTCCCTTCCTTGCCCTGATCATGTCTGACCGATACTCACCAAACTAATTGTGTAAACTCCAAACAATAAAAAGACCACCTGGTGTTTCCCCAAATGGAATATCAATTCTCAACTTCCTCTTACATAAAGAATGCCGCCTTCTCCTTCTCTTTCTTCTCCTCTCTCCATTTACTTATTGTAACCACAGAAAGTAATTTCATGCCACACAGTCTATAGTTATCCTAGCATAGCTTAGAAAAGAGTACTCCTTTGTTCAATGCTAAGGTGGATGAACATACCAAATCCGTAATGTGAACACAACTGTCCTCCATCGTTCAACCTTTATCGGTCCCTCATTGTTAGTGGCAGATAAAGCATGCATCTATGCAGTCCAGACCTATATCCAGATCAACCATTATGTCAACATAATAAATGTAGATATGGGGGCCTTTCACACTACACAGATTTTAACAACATCCTCCAGAATTGAGGGATTTGAAGGTGCTGAGGGCTTAAAGCTGAGAATTTGAAGTCCTCCTCACTAAACTGGAAAATCCAGGATTCCACAGGATGGGATCTCAGTAGTCTACCAGCACCTCTTTATGGTGGAATATGTGCACAAAGTGTTTTTGCTTGAGCACAGGGAAAAATATTACATTCTTTCTAGAAAGCAGAGAAGAAGGAAACACTGTGATACCTTCTTCTGATTTAATTGACCGTAAGGGTTTCTTTCCTGGATGGCCCTTCAAGAGGGAACATCTACAGTTGATGGTGTTTGTTCATTTGAGGACAGCTATTTTGAATGTTAACCTTTATCATCTTTAGTGACATCATTCTTAATGCTTCAATTGTGGGTGCAAAGGGCAAGGGTGGGCTAGTAGGCCACCTTGGACCAGCCACCTGTGACAATTGCTTTGAGATGCCCCAGCATCTCCTTGGCATTGGTACGCATTCTTTGTTCAGTTTTCTTCACTCCTCATTTCTTTAATACTACATCTCAATCTGGCACTTACCTGCCACCTCTGCAATGTCACCAGGAACCATATCCCTGGCCTTTATTCTCTGCACAGACTTCCTGTCAGACCGATATACTTTGCCCATCTCAGGCTCATACTCCTTTAGAGCCTCAATGGCATTCTCAGCGTTCCTTTCCTGAAAGTAGAAGAGAACAATAGCTAAGACATTTTGAAGACTGTCATTTGTCTTCTCTGCCCACCTAGAAAAGGACATTTCTTCATAACCATACCACTCCCTTTCCTCAAAAGCAAGTAAATAAGCATTGGTGTCTAATCCTACATTTTAGGTCCTTGTATGTCTTATATCTCCTTCCTGCTTGAAGCAAGTCTCTATTCAGACATAGCAATATGGTGATGATAACACCAACTTAATGACAACACTGAGTAATTAAACAGAGGCTGTATGACCATCCGTTAGGGGTACTTTGATTGTGCTTTTCCTGCATGGCAGGGGGTTGGACTAGATTGCCCACATGGTCTCCCAACTCTATGATTCTAATGGTGTATAGGAAGCATTACAAAGAATGTCATCAATGCTTCTTTTAGTGTGTTTGTTGGATAGGTTGTTTACCTGCCATACTCCAACAATGGCATTGGCAATCAAGATCAGCAAGATGACAAATGGTTCCACAAAGGCTGTGACAGTCTCCTCGCCTTCTTCAAACCAGGCCAACACCTGCCAAGAGAAGAGATGCGTGGTTAAATCTGAAGTAGTGGACGAGAGATGGAAAGATGGATCCTAAACCTCCATTTTGCTCAGAAATAGCTCTTACTCATTTCCCACTTGGGATTCTTGGCTCTGCCTTCCCTCTCTGCTTCCCCCCATTCTTCTTATCCCTCTGGGGGTCACATATGCCTTTTGATTCTTCTTGACATTTGGAATCTAAAGACAGCTGAAGCCAGCCTGGGCTTTGCATGTGTACAAGATGAAGCATGTAAGTTGATCCCACGAAACCTGAGAGCGCCGATGCAAAGGGCCCCGGTTTGTCTGAGCATATGGATGTTGTGTAAGAGCGCAGGCAGGCACAAGTGTGCAACAACTGGATACAGATAGCTTAACATGTGATCGGAAGGCGTATGTGCAACACAAATTAAGTGTGTGGGTCTGAAGGGGACAGCATATGCATGTGGGTATGCATTATAGAAATTCAACTTGTGTGCTTATGAGATATTGTGGGATGCAGCATCAATCTTATCATCTACTCTTGCTATGTCCAGGATTTATTATGGAGTCATTGCCAAAGGGTGGTGTTCAATTAGTGCCCCAAATCCGTTCTGTTGAGTTGACAACCTGTCAACCAGTGTTTGACTCATCCATGAGTTCTTGCCAGTACAACCAATGGTGAGGGATTATGGAAGCTGCAGTCCAAAAACACCTGGAAAGTTGTGTATTTCCTGTCTCTGGTTTTGTGTGTCACTTTTAAAATAATCACTGGGAACATTATGTCCACATAGCCAACAAGAAAGGGTATGAATGTTCCTTAGCTGACTGCTGTTTAGTTGTACTTGTAGAAGGAGAAAGCTTGAAGCCCAGGCATTAAAATAGAAATACCGGTAAATGGTGGATCTAGATCAGTGGTTCTCAACCTGTGAGTCCCCAGATACTGGCCTTCAACTTCCAGAAATCCTAACAGCTGGTAAACTGGCTGGGATTTCTGGGAGCTGTAGGCCAAAACACCTGGAGATCCACAGGTTGAGAACCATTGCACTAGATCATCCACATCTTGTTCTCCCTGCCTTTGGTCATCCCCATGTGAATGTCTTGTGAAGGGGGCAATTCAGTCAATCCCTGTTTCTCCATGTCTAGCAATTCCATCTTGTCCTCTCATTCCTTGTAGATTTGCATGAAGAGGTGAACGATAAAAATGGATGGTGACTGGACCAGAACAAACCTCGACACAAGTAGGTTGGCTTTACCATTGAGTAAAGCAATAGTTTCAGGAAGCAGCTGTTGAGGGGGGTAGTAGCAGTAGTCCCACAGTGTTCTTCCTGATTCTTCTAGTCATTAATTGGATTATGGAGCTATACACACCCCATAGTTATCCTTATCCCTTAAATTGGCCTACTGCCTTCATGCGTAGTGGAAGATGTTATCCCATCACTAGCATCAAATTTGTCCAGCAGTCCTGCCAGCTTCTACAAGTGGAATGTGGAACAAGGCACCGTCTTGTCTCTCTCTCAACATATCTAGGGCTAGCCCTGCCACAAATCTTCTGCCCCTTGGCTGAGAAGACTCAAAGGTTCTTAAGTTTTCTGAGAAGGAAATGTAGGACTGAGGCTACATGAGAACGAAGCTATTAATGATGACCTTTACAGCGACCTCCTGTTGCTGAGCTAGGCCATGTGCTCTTGAAGGATTTGGTATCTTGCTGCAAGAGGAGTGCATCTCAGGTATCAAGGCTTTGGGGAAAGAAACCCCAACTTCTGTTGCCAATGAACTAAAGGTCAGGGATATCCTTGTCTCCTAACTGACCTTACTATATGTATTGAATAGGGTGGACACAGAAATCAATAATGTGACCAGTGAGCACATGGCCCACATTTTGTTAAGGCAATCTTCTCTAGACATGCAACTAAGGGAGACCCTACACTATAGAATTGATAAAGTTTCAGGCCATTTTAACTGTTATGGCTCAGTGCTATGGATTATAACTATAACTTCTGTAATTCTATTGTATTGAGCCATGGCAGTTAAAGTGGTGTTAAACTGCACTAATTCTACACCGTAAGTAAACCTTAGTCTACAGCATAATTCCCAGTCTGTGGTCCGTGGACCACCAGTGGTCCACAAGAACTAAAATATGGTTCACAGCCTCATCATTACTACACCATTGCAATGAAAGTGACTGGACTCACAAAACCTTCTTATAGTGCCGAGGCTTATTAAATATGGTTTTCTGTGGGCGAGCAGATGAAAAGTACTGGATGGCATGAGTTCTATATTGGAAACTAGAGCCGATGTGGTCTATCCAATAGAATTTTCTGAATCAGCACCTCAAATAACCAAATCAAATCTAAAGTTGACCAAAATCTGATTTGTAACCCTTTTGGTACTAATGTTGGAGAGTGGTCCCTGGTCAAGTGGTCCTTGGTCAAAGTGGTCCCTTGTCAAAAAAATGTTGGGAATCACTGGTCTACTGGAATTAATGAGGAAATAATTCTAAATTTGCACCAATTAGGGTTTTTTTACAAGGGATTTCATTACCCCCACTGTACCAAAACTATTTTATCCCATTTTAAGAAGGAAAGAAGCATAATCTAATTAAATAAGTGAACATATGACATTCTAAAACATTTCAATAGAAGGTAGATAGTCTTTAAATTCAGAGGGACAGACTGCTGATTTCATGTGTCAGCAGTTCTGTTAAATCCACTGTGTGTAGGCAACAGCAAGCCAAGCTTGAATGTGGGACAAATACATATAACTCCATGCAGCTCTTGCTCTGAATATACACCTTTAATTTGAGCACACTTGAATTTAAATAGTAGGCAAGGAGGAAAAATACAGTCTAGTGCAGGAGTGTCAAACTGATTTTCACTGAGGGCCACATCAGCCTTATGGTTGCCTTCAAAGATCCGTTTATAATTCTAAGACTGTATAAATCTAACTATGTTGCCCTGGCATTGACAGTCTGACAGACCACATAAAATAGTGGGGTGGGCCAGATTCGGCCCGTGGGCCTTTTGTTTGACATATGTGGTCCAGTGTATAGGTACGAAGGGCACTTGCCAAATCTGAGTCAGATGACTCACTGAGTCAAATTACTTTGCCTAAACCCTGAGTTAAATTAGGCACTCATTAATTCCTCCAATAATACATGTGAACCTCGTCTATATATGCTACTATGGTTTCCTCTCTTTGACATAGGTGAGGCCTTACCATTGTAGGCCATGACTCTTCATATTATGCAGCTAAAATCAACCCAGGTTCATGAGGTCTCCAATATAGGCCAGAAAACACTAGTGTTTCCCACCAACAATTAATACTATGACCAATAGGCACCCTATATAGTATCTTGCCTACAATGAGGCTCACCATGTCTGTATTCTCCACATACTTCCAAACTGTATGCCTTCCTTCAGCACTTTGCACCAAGAATTTTCACCCTCTTCAGTATACAACCATTAATCTAGATTTGCTCAGCCTCAAAGACCGCAGACACTTACGAAGGAGATGCAGGCTGCAAGTAGTAGGATTCTCACAAGCAAGTCTTCAAATTGTTCCACCACCAGCTCCCAAATGGTTTTGCCTGAAAATCAAAACAAGGTGAAATGAAAGCCTCAGTAGAGGAAGCAGAGAACAAGGGAGAAGAACGTGGTCTGCCCTGCTCAGTTTCTGAGTTGGAGTAGAAGGGATGAATAACTAGGGAAATAGAGATGCTGTACCCAGAGTCACCTACACTGGACCCCAAAGATAGGTTCGTTTTGAGTTTTTTTGGACAAGGGTTAGCTGAGTATTGCTGGGATGTCTGATCCTTGGGACGTTTCTTTGATAATTTTATACATTAGGAAAACCCCATAACATAACTTCAGGAGGAAAGTTTATGGGGAAAGTTGTGGGTGTGTACATCCCTTTAAGTTGACTGTTGGCTTATGGTGACCCCATGAATTTCATAGGGTTTTCTTAGGCAAGGAATACTCAGGTGTGGTTTGTCATTTCATTCCTCTGAAACCAAGCCTGAAGCAACCACCAAGTACTACTCAGGGCTGATCCTGCTTAATTTCTAAGATCAGACAGGATCTGATACCTTTAGGTTATGGCGGGTACTGAATTCTTTCCCCATTCCTGCATCACAATTCCAATTTGCCAATTCTGAGCTGATTTTTCTCCCTTTAGGGTTCCAAAAAGATCTTTGACTCACCAAGGAATCATCCCAATTGAATCTGCAAGATCAGATTCAACTTGTCCATATTCTCCATGGGCAGCTCAGCAGCACCTCAAGTACTGACTGGGATCCTTGAGGTGCTCAATGAGGTCACACCTCAATGCCCTACTACAGTGGTTCTCAACCTGGGGTCCCCAGATGTTTTTGGCCTTCAACTCCCAGAAATCCTAACAGCTTGTAAACTGGCTGGGATTTCTGGGAGTTGTAGACCAAAACACCTGGGGACCCACAGGTTGAGAACCACTGCCCTACTAGATCATTGGTAGGATTGGCTGGTGTTCTGATGCTAAGGCCTTGAAAGCTATAAGGACACTAGGAAACTAATGGTCACCTGGTAATTCAGGTGATGGAGTATGGCAGATTGCTTCCTTAGCTTTGAAGAAAACTTTATTTATATGGTTGGGAGCAAACCAAACAGCACAACTTCCAGGGCTTGGTAGAACATAACCTTGATTCTAAATCCTTGCCTTAGAGACCCCAAGAAGTCTCAAAGCCTAAAGCTTCAGGTCAAACATGGCAGTCATAGTTGTCATTCAACAAAGTCAGCAAAAATAATTTGGCCCGGAGCAGATCAGGCTACGGAGTGGTTTCCCAACACCTCCCAATCCCTCTCCACATATGTGTTGGGGGGACTCACCTTCTTCAGCTGGGAGTTCTGAGAGTTTTGAAGGCAGCATATGGAGAGAGAAAAGAAAAGGAGAGAATAGATGGTTAGAATAATGACTGTTATGATTACTTGTCAGGCAAAATTGCAAACAGAGGGATCTAGAGTTAAAAGCTGCATGAATGCGTTTACAAAGCGGTCGACTTCCCATATAGAACTCAAGGTGAATATCTGGGATCTGAGCAGAACTGTTCAAAGTAAAGCATGGGCTCATTTTAGGTTCCTAGGATTGGTTATAAAGGAAGCATGGGACAGAACTGTAGCGCTGAGGGGTCGTTTATGGGACATAATTTTGAAAGATGCAGTTGGGCCCACACTACTGTTGAAGAATCAAGTTTAGGGCAGAAGGGTTTTGTGGAAAGGACTCCACAAGGTGTAGAACATAAGCAGGTCTCTCACACTCAGAACAGAAGTATAATGGCAAGGGCATAGGTGCACACAATCCCGTCATATTCTAACCACATTCCTACTGGTGTGTCCAGCACTTCGGCCCATCATTTCCTTCAATAAGGTGTTGTACATGGGAAAATAGAGAATCTACACAGCCCTTGATATTCCATTCCTTGCATCTTTGGTAGGATGCTATACACCTCAAAGGAAGACTTTCATGCCCATAATGACCCCTACATATGCCACAACCATGACCTTTGTAACTAAGCCCACGTTCCCCAAGGAAATCCTTTTCTTGGATCTACCTTGCCTTGAAACAGCTTCTCTTGTAGTTATGGACTATCAACATTGCCCTCTCCCTCCCCTCGATCTCCCGGCTGCTCCTATAAGTTGCCCATCAGCAATTTTGATATCTAGTTCATACCAAAGGGAATTACTGGGTTATTCTTAGCAAAGCAGCAGCTGCCCTGTCCCCGGCCGGCTTCCTCCCCCCTGCTCCCCGAAGCTTGCGATCTTCAGTGCGCCCTTTCTTTGCTATTGCTTCTGTCTCTAACCCAGTTCACTTTCTATGGTCAACTCCAAAGTCTTGTCCAACTCTTTCTCTCTGTCCTTCTTTCATTTCTTCTAGTGACTATGTAATGATCATTCTTTGAGATGCATTGGAACTTTCCCTCCCATCTTCTCTCCTTCTGTTCATCCATCTTTTGCGTCTATAATCCATGCATTTGTGTTCATCAGCTCCTGGGTGATCATCCCTGCTTTCCTTTGGGTCCATCTTTCCACATCCATCCATCCTTTCTGCCAGCTGTCCATCTGCCTCCCTCCCTTCCGTACCTCCCTCTGCCCTTTTCTGCACCCTGGCACCTGGCCATTTGGGTACCAAGAGGACAGTGGCTTCGAAGGGCACTTACCATTGTGTCCATATTTTTCCAGGTTCTTCTTCACCTGCTCAGGAGAGAGCCCTGAATGCTCATTCACTCCAAAGTAAGCCAGGCACTCTTCCCCTGTTTTGGCGTGGGCGTTCTCCATTGTTGCCCTAACACAGCTGCCCCGTTGCTGTGTTGAAAGATGTTCTCCCCTCTTTGCCTTGGCCTGCTTCTGCTGCTCCCCAACAGTATGGTCAACGGAGTGTCACTCGTGCCCCCTTTGAGTTCCTCCTCCTTCTCAGCAGACCATGGTCCTTGGCACACAGTATCCAACGATGGAGGGAAAGCCCACACGACCCGTCCTCGTACAGAAGCCTTCACCGAGCTCTGAGGCTGGCACACGTCCTTATGAGGCAGCCTGGGGTCCAGATCCTCGGACATTGTCGGTGGGTCCCCATTGGGTGACTGGCGCTGACATCACCTCAGCCACCAACTCGCATATTGCCTTCTGCGGAGAGAAGGTATTTTTGCTGACTTGAGAGGGAGAAGCCAGGAGGATGGTTGGCTTGAGGGAGGGGGGAGTAGGGGAGAGGAAGCCTGGAGTCCACAGACCCATGTGTCACTCAAACACTCGCCTGTTCCTTGCAAGAGATCTCACTCTAGCCTCTGCCTCCTGCCTGTAGCAGATTTAGGGTTTATTTCTGTCACTTGTTGTCTATAACGAAGATGCATAGAGTTGCCCTTATTCCCATATATGCCACTTTGCGTGCCATTCTGTGTAAATGGGAAATACTATATAATACTATATTACTATCAGTACAAGATGCAAGTTCGTAGGTGATGACTGACAAAGCACTTCAAACATGCATACGCCATGGGTACTGTGTCCCTCCACCTACCTTAGTCTCTCGTGGGGACCACTTCAGAAGGCCCAAGGATAATCCCAATTTGGATTGGCCCTATTACTATTGTCAACTTCTGATTTGGGAGGAAAGGTGGCATCTGAACAAGATTAATGTACCTTAGGCTGTTAAGAGTGATAATCAAAAATCCTACATAGAGTTAATGTTAGGATGAAGTCCTTATTGGTCACATTTTGAGTAGATTCAATTTGTAACTTGTCAAGAAAACCCTATTAAAATTCGTAAGATTTCCATAAGTCAAAAGGTTGTGATGTTCATTCGTTCAGTCACTTCCAATTCTTCGTGACCTCATGGACCAACCCATGCCAGAGCTCCCTGTCGGCCGTCACCTCCCCCAGCTCCTTCAGAGTCAAGCCAGTTACTTCAAGGATACCATCCATCCATCCAAGTCAAAAGGTTACCTGAAAGCAATTGCACACATACAGTTAAATTAATGGATTTTGCATTAAAACATATGTAGATTTCATTTGCTTAAAATGATTTACTGTCGTGATTGCCAAATCTATGTCCGATTCACTACTCTTCCCCAGCCCATGATACAATACTATACATGACTATTCATGTACTTTCCCTGGGTTCAATAAAACTTATTCTGAGTAAAGTTGGAATACAACCATAACATTAGCTGACAATTGAAAGAATTTTCTGTGATTAAAATAAATCTCTGGAGCAGATTTCAGTCAGAACTGCATTATGTTTTGTTACTCTTTCCGTGTCAGTAACAGAATATAAAGATGATGACATTTAAGGAATATATTGCTATACAATGGCTATAAAGAATCTAGATAGAATGTATTGAGCTGCCTGGCATTGACTTGATTCATTATCATCTTGAGCAGTGGTTCCCAACCTGTGGTCCGCAAGAACGAAAATATGGTGCACGGCTTCAAAACCACACGACAACGGTGAGGTAACGGGGATGTTGCAAGGGGAGAAGCTGACTACCTACAAAAGATTACTACTACCACATTAGCTCTAGATTATAAAATATGGTTTTCTGTGGATGAACAGATGATGACTACTGGATGGCATATGTTCTGTATCAGAAGCTAGAGCTGATGTGGTCTGTACAATGTAATTTTCTGAATCAGCACCCCAAATAATTAAACCAAATCTAAAGTTGACAAAAAACTGATTCATAACCCTTTTGGTACTAATGTTGGAGAGTGGTCCCTGGTCAAAGTGATCCCTGGTCAAGTGGTCCCTGATCAAAGTGGTGCCTGGTCAAAGGGGTTACTGGTCATGTGGTCCCTGATCAAAGTGGTCCCTGTTCATGTGGTCCCTGGTCAAAGTAGTCACTGGTCAAGTGGTCCCTGGTCAAAGTGGTCCCTGTTCATGTAGTCCCTGATCAAAGTGGTCCCTGGTCAAAGTGGTCACTGATCAAGTGGTCCCTGATCAAAGTGGTCCCTGTTCATGTGGTCCCTGGTCAAAGTGGTCACTGGTCAAATGGTCCCTTGTCCAAAGAAGGTTGGGAACCACTGATCTTGAGTTATAGATTATGGCAACCTTTCCCAGTTTTTCTTTCTAAAATGGTTTAAACTGTTTTTGGCCTCCTCATCCATGTGTGGTTCATTTGGCCCATTTCCCTTCCTTGTCCATGCATGAATCCAGACTGCCCCATCAGTCAAAGGATCACTAGTTGTTTGAAGCTTTCAACAAATGTTAGCTTAACACACACATTGCTTAAAATAGTTTATCAATACATTTCCTAAGAGCATGAACCTTCACCTGAAAGAAAGCTCCATCCATGTGGTGAGAGTATCACTTCTTGTGTCGATAACAAGTTGTCTGAATAAACTGCTGGTCTGGTTAAAGATAGCAAATAATGTGTTGATAACTACTGAAATCTTAAATGAGGCATTTAAAAACTGGAAACAAATCGAAAACTCCAAATGAATATAATTAACATTTTTTAAATTGTTGTATTTTTTAGAGATTTTAGAAGACACATGTCCATGATTTAATCCTGACCAAGAAATGGGAACAAGGTCTGATTTTCTTTGGGTGTCATGTGGGCACCAACTTTCCAAGAACCATACACAATGTTGAACAACTTTCTGGAAATCTTTAGCACTGTGGTGAGATGCCTGATGTGAAGCTGGATGTCAAGGATAGTGTATCTGGTGGGATAAAGTGGCTATCTGTCTTACATCTCAGAAGACAGTCTTTAATTTGAAGACATCCTTTCTTTGAGTTCAGACCAGGTCAATCTGAAAGATCAAGAACTGTAAGAAGGGAAGAAGCAGGGAGTTTAAGCCACTAGTTAATAGGGATCAATCAGATAGCACCATGGTGAAACATCCATTTTATGTTTGAATGTAATAATTATTTCTATATTTGCATTTATTTATTTATTTATTTATTTATTTATTACTTACTTACTTACTTACTATATTTGTAACCTGCCCTTCTCACCCTGAAGGAGACTCAGAGCTGCTCACATATATATAGGCAACAATTCAATGCATATACAAACATACATCCAACAAATAAATATATACAACCAACTGCTAAAAACATATCAAACATTAAAATCAATTATTGAAACCACAAAATGCATTATCATAGTCCGAGGCTGTTCCAGTTGTCATTGCATAATTCCCTATTCACTTATTGCACTATCTGAAAGCATGGTCCCACATCCACGTTTTTTTTTCTGAAGGTCGGGATGGAGGGGGCTGATCTTGTTTCACTAGGGAGGAAGGTCTGCAACTGAGGGGCCACCACTGAGAAGGCCCTGTATCCCTGTATCTCGTCCCCACCAACTGCAGGGCCTCCCCAGAAGATCTTAGTCTTCAAGGTGGTTCATTTATATATTACCATATGCGATCTACGATTAGCCTTCTGCACTCACTGGGATTGAAAGATACGGCCCTCCCAAGAGTGGAAAACTTCAAATAAAAACCACAAATATTAACCTGAGAGAACACCATTCTAGGGATCTCTAGGTCTTCCAAAACAACTTTGTTCAATTTCTGATGGACATTGACCATTCAATCGCACTGAAGGACCTACGAATGCCTAAGGAAGGGTTCTCTCTAGTAATCTCTAGGTTCTCTGGTGCATTTTTATAGTCATCTTCTGGCAGAAATTGGCCATACAGTCATACTGAAGAACCTTGAAATTCCTAGAAAGAATATAATAATCAAATCTATAAATATTCAAATCTGCAAAAGGGAAACCCACAAATGTTGATGGCCAGCTGCATACCTCTTTTGAGAAATGCATCCCTTGTTTTTTTTTTGGATGCATATATATCTTTTTGTGAGGAAGCAAGTGCTTAAGCAATTTTGGGAAGAGCCTGAAAATGAATTCCTCAATTGTGATCCAATTTCTAGCAAAGCTATGGGATAGATGAAGGTTTATTTATTTATTTATTGTATCAGAAGCTAACCAAGGGTACAATTGTAATGTATTCAAAAAACACAAAGTTTAAAAACTTGGCATTATATTAAATGTCCTTTGACCAGTAGCTGGCCACTTGGGGTGCCTCTGGTGTTACCATAAGGAGATCCTCCATTGTGCATGTGGCAGGGCTCAGACTGCATTGTAATAGGTGGTCTGTGGTTTGCTCTTCTCCATATTTGCATGTCATGGAGTCCACTTTGTGGCCCCATTTCTTAAGGTTGGCTCTGCATCTTGTGGTGTCAGAGTGCAGTCTGTTCAGCGCCTTCCAAGTCGCCCAGTCTTCTGTGTGCTCGTGAAAGTACATGGAGGGGTAGAAGTAGATTCCTTGAGAACTATAAGCATTTTTATTTTATTTTTTTCCCACCTCCTCTTTCTTCGACCGTTGTGTGAAAGTCATCGGCTTCTTTCCAAGAAATACCTGGACACAAGTGTGATGGATAGTGGGAACTCCCTTAACTCATCAAGTGAAGAGGTGATGAATGCGTCCGGAGATTTCTAAGGACCTCTTGTGGGGAGGGGAGGGGACTGAGGAGCAAGAAAGGGGCTCCCGAGGCAGTGGAATAAATGGGGGAGCTGAAATCTCATATCACAGGTCAGTATGGTGTGAGGTTTTTTTTAAAAAAAACCCGGTTGCTATCTGGGGAAAGGATTCCCTATCAAATAAGACTAGATTTTTGCATGGCAGCTGTTGCATGTGTGCAGCAGTGAAGAATGAAACTTTTCCTTTGGGACAGCCCTGGAGCCAAGAGCATGAAGCGGATAATATGTGCTAGGGAAAGGGCAGCATTTGATCTTGCATTCGTCCAGAGATAAAGTTGCTTCACCACCCCATTGCCGTATGAAATAAGTCTTTTTTTAAAAAAAAGTCTTCCACTTTGAGTTTCCCTAGACAGCATGTTTACTGGATGGGAGATCTAAAGAGTCTGTCAAATTGTCATTTTTCAAAATTGTGAGAGGTATTTAAAAGGCTGTTGAAAATTACTATTACTACTACATTGATTCTGGCATTTACAGTCCCTTTGCCGACATCTTCCTCGCTTTACCCAGAAGTAGAAGAATGGGATTTGTCAGCAGGGCTTTGTGCCATCATATTTATTATTTCAAATCTGTTTTGTAATAATAATAATAATCATCATCATCATCATCATCATCATCATCATCATCATCTCAGCCATTATCAGGACCTCAAAATCGAACTGCAAAAGCTCTGGCATAAACCAGTAGAGGTGGTCCCAGTGGTAATCGGCACACTGGGTGCCATGCCAAAAGATCTCAGTCAGCATTTGGAAACAATAAACATCGACAAAATCACAATCTGTCAATTGCAAAAGGCTACCTTACTTGATTTGGCGCGCATCATTCGAAAATACATCACACAGTCCTAGACGCTTGGGAAGTGTTTGACTTGTGATTTTGTGATATGAAATCCAGCATATAGATCTCGTTTGCTGTGACATACTGTGTTTTTGTGTCAGTAAAATAATAATAATAATAATAATAATAATAATAATAATAATAATATCCTGCCACCATCTCCCGAAAGGGACTCGGGGCAGCTTACAAAAACATGTATTAGTGCTGTAAACATACAAGTACAATAAAATACATAGGCATGTATAAAACAACAACAGTGTCAATTCCCATAAAACAAATATACATAAAAGCAGTACACAAAAACCCCTACTAATTTAAATTAAATATTCAATAAAACTTGGGAAGTGTTCAACTTGTGATTTTGTGATACAAAATCCAGCAAATACATATCTCATTTGTTGTGACATACTGTGTTTTTGTGTCAGTAAAATTATAATAATTATTATAATAATAATTATAATAACTACTTTATTTATATTCTGCCACCATTTCCCAAAAGAAACTTGGGGCAGCTTACAAAACAGCAAATGACAGTGTCATTAAAACACATAAACAGATAGTAGACACAAATTGTAATGAGAATTGCCAAAATCCAGAAGTGATCCAATGGAGTGTATTATTTCTCTGAACTTGGAAGAACACATTATCAAATGTCCCCACATTTCCTTGATAACAAGTCAAAACTGACATCTTCCTGCAAACAGAAAAGTAACATAATAGGGAGAGGCTGATAATCATCCCTTTTTTCAATTTGCTATTTTAGTTTAATTGCAGGGACTGTACATTTGTTTTAAAACTTGTATCCCTCCCCAAGCCTGGCCCTGCTACAGACCCTATCACATCAGCAGGGTCTGCCCCGATGCATGCCCCGGAGTGCCCTTTAGATCTCACATTCTGTTCAGCACCTGGCAGCTGCCATTTAATTTTCGGACAAGGTTTCTCAACACCGTGTCACTCTGGGACATTGTGGGCAGAGCCTGGAAAACTTACATTTTTTGACCTACAATTACCAGAATCCTCAGAATGACGGGGGGATTTTACAAGTTGTAGAGCCTGCTGTTCACCAATCTAATTTATCCAAGCTCTGTTTAAGGGATATGAAAATGGTATTTACACAATACTAATGTAGCCAATGACCACCAGAGAGTAGGGTTGTGCGCAGAACTGTTTTCCTTCGTTTCAGCCATTCTTTCATTACTTTCAGGAGCACTTAACGGGAAGACCCCTCCTGGTACGAAAATCAGCTCAACACGAAAGCAAGTGGGGACCAATTCTGACTCCTTAACTGCTTTTCATGAGCAGCCTCCTTGCCTTGGAAAGAGTGTGTGTGTGGCATGCAGTCCCAGAAAGTGTGTGCGCCTGCCTGCAATCGAGTGTCTCCTCTGGAGTAAACTTGCCTCCTTGCCTTGGAAAATGCATGTGGCATGGAGGTCCAGAAAGTGTGCGTGCCTGCCTGCAGCCAAGTGCCTCCTCTAGAGTAAGAAACAGGTAAGAAGCCTCCTCAAAGTGCACATCTGTCTGCAGTTAAGTGCCTCTCCTCTAGAGTTTTATAATAATAATAATAATAATAATAATAATAATAATAATCTTTATTTAATATCCCGCCACCATCTCCCCAACAGGGACTTGGGGCAGCTTACATGAGGCCAAGCCCAACAGCATATTACAAAAAAATAAAACCAAAACACAACAACAACACAGTAAAGTACATAAAATGTTATGTACTTTACTGTATAAAATGGAAAACAGAATAATCCACTATCACAGTGACAATGAGCGGGCCACATGTGCCAGATAAAATACTAAAAATTCAGGATGAGATGGGAATGGAGCAGATTGTTTTTCTTTTAAATAGTTTTATTAAATTTTCAAAAGTACAATGATAAAATCAGAAGTTTTAAATTTGAGAAAATATAGAAAGAAAAGAAAGAGATAAAAAAAGAAAAACAAACAAACAAAAAGTACAAAGTCCAACAAAATCAAAACAAAAAACAAATAAACAAAAAACAAACAAGAAGAAAATGTGGATGCTTGTAACAGATTGTTTTTGAGGGAGGAACTCATACAGGAACGGGATCATAAAAATAGACCTTTATACAAACGGGGAAATATACTCTGGGGACAAAACGATGAGGGGGAGCAACTATGTATGGTTGTATGGCAATTACTCTCCAAAAGCGCAACAGAAAAACCAGGTTTTGAGATCCCTTTTGAAGGTTTCTAAGGTGGGGGCTTCCTAATCTCACTGGGCAATGAGTTCCAGAGTCGGGGGGCCATAGAGGAGTAGAGCTTAAATGCCTAAAATGATTGAAAGGAAAGCCTGAGAAGCATGCCCTCTATAATGGTCCAATAGAAAACAGATCTTTCGGCACCCCAGAGCAAAAACAGTTATCCATCCTCCTGATTTTGTGTATTGGGGCCCCCATTGAAAGCCAGGACACAAGGGGGGCCCCGAATGCACAACTTTACCAGAGGGTTGGCTAACAATGAAGGCATCTACCCTTACAGTTGCAGACAGAACTTGTATCTGCAAAGCACTTGGTGTGAGGGAGACCCTTCTGGCTGTCAGGTCCCCATCTGTATCGAGTGGGTTTTTGTCCCATCATAAGCTTTCTTGTCGCTCCACCCCAGCCTTCACCCCCTCACCCTGTCTTTGCTGCTGCCTCCTCTGCACCCAAAAAAGACATGTGATTCCTCAGGACTCTCCCCGATGGGAACATTAAATCCTCTCTGGCCCACGGACACCAAATCCTTGTGTGTGCGGTGGTTTCGGGGCAGTTGAGAGGAAGATAAGGTTACTTGACGGCTGCTGCGGTGACATTCTTTGCGTTAACCTGAGGCTGAACCCTCCCTGCATCCTTCTTGCCCTGCTAGCAGTCAGCTCAGCTCCTGGATCTCCCCATGCCCTTTGCCTCTGAACACCCCAGATCTCATGTCCTTACGCAGGCACCCAATATAGGTTCAATATCTCTTATCCAAAATGCTTGGTGCCAGAAACATTTGGGTTTTTTAATTTTTTAAAATATTTCCATTTTTATAACAATGCACAACACATAGGTTGGTGCATCAAATGTTAGCCCGATTTCTGGAAATATTTGCCCTACTGATTCCAAAAATGGCACCAGATTTCCCCTATTTGCTAGTTTTTGAGATACAGAACATATACTATCTACTAATGACCAGCTGCTTATCCATAGAAAACTAGGTAGTCTTCGATAAAGGGCCCTTCCACACAGCCCTTTATCCCAGGATATCAAGGCAGAAAATCTCACAATATCTGTTTTGAACTGGGTTATCTGAGTCCACACTCAGATAATGTGGGATGTTCTGCCTTAACATCCTGGGATATAGGGCTGTATGGAAGGGCCCTAAGGTATGGTTTGTTGTAGGTTTTTTCGGGCTATATGGCCATGGTCTAGAGGCATTGTCTCCTGACGTTTTGCCTGCATCTATGGCAAGCATCTATGGCAAGATGCAGGCGAAACGTCAGGAGACAATGCCTCTAAACCATGGCCATATAGCCCGAAAAGACCTACAACAACCCAGTGATTCCGGCCATGAAAGCCTTCGACAATATATCTAAGATATGTCTAAGTCTTAGATAGTCATATCTAAGAAACTAGAGCCAATGCAGTCTATTCAATGCAATTTTCTGAATCATACACACACACACACACACACACACACACACACAGATAACCCCAAGAAGAGGCCGAAAAAGCCAAGATACCAAGAAAACATTTTTATTGGGGTTTTTTCATGCTGTCTAATATTTGGCAATACAGAATTCTTGTTATGTTTATTTATAGCTTGCTTTTTCTCTTCACAAACAGAACATGTTTACCTCTTCGTGCCAGTCATGCAAATATCATTCAGTCGGCAACCTGATGACTGCATTTCCACCTTCCCATAATAATAAACACTATTCTGAATGGTAAAGATCTTCCAAGAAACTGTCTACCAAGAGCTAGCCAGGACATTGCCTCATTAGAAAACACAAGACAAACTACAGACTCATGTGACTGGTGATCTGCACTCTTGAATAACTAGTATCACTGTTAATCTAGTAGTGATTTCACCATCCTGCCCTATCTCATTTTCCTGCTATTATCTGTGTTGATTGGGTATATACACACACATACACACATGCAATTGTCATGAATGTGGCAGAAGGAATGATATGTAACCAGATTCATGTGGGTTGTTGTGTGTTTCATGTTCCAAAAGCATTCTCTCCTGACATTTTGCCTACATCTATGGCAGGCATCCTCAGGGGTTGTGCGGTCTGTGGGAAACGAGGAAAATGGTATATCTGTGGAATGTTCAGGGTGTTTCCAACAGACCTTACAACCTCTGAGGATGCCTGCCATAGATGCAGACGAAACGTCAGGAGGGAATGCTTCTGGAACATGGCCATATAGGCCAGAAAACACACAACAACCCAATGATTCCGGTCTTGAAAGCCTTCAACAACATATAGATTCATGTGCCATTTTGTTTTACACGTTACTGCCTGTGAATAAGAACTGGGCAAAACCGGGTATACTCATTTGGTGGCACCATCCATGTGGGTTAAACCCCTGTGCCGGCAAGACTGAAGACTGACAGGTCGCGGGTTTGAATCCGGCGAGACCGTGGATGAGCTCCCTCTATCATCTCCAGCTCCTCATGCGGGGACATGAGAAAAGCCTCCCACAAGGATGGTAAAAAGATCAAAGCATCCGGGCATCCTCTGGGCAACATCCTTGCAGACGGCCAATTCTCTCACACCAGAAGCGGCTTGCAGTTTCTTTTTAAAAAATCCCATGTGGGAATCAGCCTCCTCAAAAACCTTGATAGTTAAGTTGAATTTCTACCATCTTAGCTTTGTATGGAAATGCTCATCCTTAGAAGAATGGCCATCATATGACATACTGGGCACATATTGGGATTTTGTGGTGTCAGACTGATACAATTCGGCAATGTGGATGGAGCCTTAATTGGAAAAAGAAACTCAGTCTAGTACTGTTCCATTATCCAAGCAGACCCCAAAAGGGGGTCTACACAGAGGATAGTCCATTTTAAGAGGAGGGGGTGTTGAAGGAGGAAAACCATTTCCCCCATTTTCACTGGTTATTCCCTCCAACCTTTTCCCATATTTATTTATTTTATTTATTTACTTTACTTTTCTCACCGTGGGGGGACAGGGGGACAGGGAGGGACTCAAAACAATTTCCAACATATTCAGGGCAAAATTTAATGCCTAGCATACATATAAAAACCTAGCATAAAAGCAATAGTAACATATAACTATAAATTAAACTATTAAACCATATTAAACAGAAAAACAACAAACAACGTTTTGACATTTAAAACATGGAATTAAAAACATATTAATATAAACAGTAAAATCATATAATCCAGAGACCATAGTCCGAGGCCTTCCTGTTCGATTCTTGCACTGCTTACTGCCCAAAGGCTGGGTCCCACATCTATGTCTTTACTTTCTTTCTGAAGACAAAGAAGGAGGGCGCTGATCTAATTTCATTAGGGAGGGAGTTCCACAGATGAGGGGCCACCACTGAGAAGGTCCTGTCTCTCGTCCCCACCAGTCGCACCTGCAAAGGAGGTGGGACCGAGAGCAGGGCTTCCTTGGACAATCTTAACCTCCTAGATATCATAAACGATGGTTGCTTCGACGATGGCAACACGAGTGGAGGGAATTACAGGAAAACAGGGGGTGGGATATAAATAAAGCATTATTATTATCATCATTATTACCCCTCCCCCCATAAAATGGACTATCCTTCTCTCTCTCTAGCGCCGCCTTCTGGCCTCCACCCAGATAATGGAACAGTACCCTAAGTTTTCATGCTTTTGCTCAGCTTACTTCAGTTTTAACAAACTGAGTTAAAAGTGCAAAAGTAGTTTAGAACTAGTTAATTCAGCAAAAAAAGGGAGAAGAGAGAAGGATGTAGAGTCTTACCCTTCCCTGTAGGCTCAAGCAAAAGCAAACTGCTGCAGCCACTCCTGGCTTGTGTGTTATTACCCATATATTTTATCTATATATCTATATCTAATTATATCTATATATAATATATATTAAATATAAATAAATAAATCTATATCTATATATATATATATCTCCATCTTAACCACTTTCTGATGTTGTTTGGCCACATGCATCCTGGTTCTCATCTGTGCAGCATTGGAAGGCATGCACGTTCTAGTTAAACAAAAGTGATTTCCTACCAGACACTCATTCACAACAGTTCTGGCAGGTGTAACATATCTAGCAAAACAGAAGCGCCACCCCGCCCATGGGCTTTCCCCAAAACCGAAGGCCAGAAATATCCACAGGAAATCATCATCAGGAGTTCATGCAGGGGCAGCCAGCTGAGGGGTGGGATGCCGTGGGGCAGGGGCTACGGTGTCCTGGAGAGAGGAAAGTGGCGTTGCTTCCGCCTTCCAGTCCACTTTAACCCCTTTGATATCGCTCCAGCTTCCGTACATCATTCAGGATCATCGCACTGTCCTATTCATCATCTTCTCACACCTGTTCCATAACCATGTTATGTTTTCACCCGCAGAGTTCATCCCTCCTGCTGATATCTCTGCCTGTTTTGGAGAATCGTCTACAGACCGGCATGGCTGTAGGCAACTTGCAGTGGCTGCTATTGGGCTCGGGGCTTACATTCACGGTTTTAGGTCCCCAAAACATTGCAGGTGTGACATTGCAAGAAACCAATGCATCTTTCTCAAAACCTTTATGCTATATAGCTATTTATTTGAAAACATTTTCCTCTCCCAAGTTGTACATCCACAACTATGCCTGCTTCTGCTCCCTCCCTCCCCTCTCTCTTTGTGGTCCCTTGCCAGTTCTCCATGAGTTCTCAAATATAATAGTTAATACCACTAAGGTTTACCCAGCTGTCTCCTTTGGGATCCTTTGGATGTGTGCCATCTAGCCTGCTGACTTGAATTTGTTCAGGTATCCCATGTATTTGTTAATGTGTCCCTTTGTTATCTTCGTTATCTTGACCAGGAGCCCCTGGCGGCACAATGGGTTAAACCCTTGTGCCGGCAGGATTGGCTGACAGGTCAGAGGTTAGATCCCGGTGAGAGCATGAATGAGCTCCCTCTGTCAGCTCCAGCTCCCCAGTACTCCAATAGAAGAATGTTTATTAAAGAAATATATAAAAAGGAAAAGGGCCAAAAAAGAGTTCTTCAGAGATATAAAATGCACTTCTCAAAAGAAGCCAGAGTTCAGTAACAGTAATCCAAAAATGCCAGGTTAAAACACAAAACCAGGAATCCAAAAGCATAATATTTATCCATAAACATGAAGATAGGAACTTTTCCAAAAATACATAGGCATGAACAGGAGCATGAAACAGGAACATGAAACAGGAACCTTAACAATACATGAACCAAGATCTCCTTTAGCAATGTTGTCTCCTTTGAAAGGCCTGAAAGCAAACTTAATTTAAGCCCTCCAAGACGCCCATGACATTATGCCTAACACATCTGGACCTCATAGTCTTATCTCAAATCCTCATAATATCTAGTTTGCTGGCTTTTCACACCCTGTGTTCTCAGGTCTAATCTATTCTCCCTTGAAAACTCATCTTCCCAAGGCCTTTTCTCAAGAGAACTGATACTTTCATTTTCCGCTGTTGCCTGGGAATGACCTGAAGAATCCAAAACAATAGCCTTGTCTGCCTGCAATTCCCTCAGAACACTCACAGATGCCTCATTTTCGACTCCCTCATCGCCTGAACACCAGAAAAATTATCTGATGCTTGCCAGACTACAACAGGTTGAGACTTATCACATGACATTGCACCTCTCACCACTCACCCAGTGAGAAATAGCCTCGAAAGCATTTCTTTTATACATATGATAGGAGACTATTGACAGATCATTTGGAGGTTATCAAACAAGGCAGGCGAAGCACAATTACAGCAGCATAACAGCAGGACTTGTTCCATGGAGTCATCCTCTTTTATTGTTCTTGGGGAATGAGTGTGTTTGTGTGGAGGTCATTGGAAAGTGGTTCTTATTACAAAATTATTAACCAATTGTTTGTGTTTGTGCAAGAAATGCTTTCCAGATTGACTCCCACCAGGAGACAGTCTGGAAACGAAGAGAAACCAGCAGAGTAGCAATGTCATGTGATAAGTTCCAGCCATGGACACTATTGTCCTGCTGTAATTGCAATTTGCCTGGCTTATGTGATAAATTCCAAATCCATCAATGGCTTCATTTGGCCCACCTATCTCATGCAATAAGGTTGTCAGTGCAAACTGGTGCACAGATGTTGAGTAAACAATGTAGTGAGAAAGGGCTTGGAGTCGCCCCTGGGCTGAGAACAGCGGTATATAAGCAAAGTAAATAAAGTAAATAAATTCTGATTTGGTTGTACCCAGAGGCAGCCCTAGGTAATTTTCAACCGTAAGCAAAACAGTATTTCCCCCCCGCCAACCAATCACTGATATATATTTTCTGTTCATCGTGGGAGTTCTGTGTGCCATATTTGATTCAATTCCATCATTGGTGGAGTTCAGAATGCTCTTTGATTGTAAGTGAACTATACATCCCAGTAACTACAACTCGCATATGTCAAGGTCTATTTTCCCCCAAGAGTGCCTCAAGAGTGCCCCTGGGCAAAATCAACTATACTGCAAATGCTTACTTTGCGTAATGGGTTGAGCCACCCCTGGTTGTACCTATGTTGCTAGAGCAGGCTCTCTGAAAGCAATGAGGTTTGAATTAGCTATGCTGACTAACAAATCCTGTGGATTAAAATTGTCCTGTTCTAGGTGTGATTAAACATGAAACCAAATAGGACTGAAAGTTCCCAAGAATTCCCAGTGTGTTAGAACATCTTTGTTCTTCCACAAGGGATATCCTGTACCAGTTAAAACCAAAGCCAGGCACAGCCTAGAATGACATGATCCTGAGGTGAAGGACTTTCTAAAGTCACGGTAGACTGTACTGTTCCAGAAAGAGGAATACCTATTTTCAGTGCGAAAACACTATTGAATTGTTAGTACAGTATGGCACAGGATGGAATAGAAATTCTCTTCCTAACTTTTAGGTAACTTAATATAAGGGAGAGCAATTAAAATGGGGTGTTGTTGGTTTTTCGGGCTGTATGGCCATGTTCTAGAAGCATTCTCTCCTAGGAGAGAATGCTTCTAGAACATGGCCATAGAGGCCGAAAACCTACAACAACCCAGTGATTCCGGACATGAAAGCCTTTGACAATACAGCAATTAAAATGTTCTATTAAAATTTAAACGTCTATTTCTGTTTTATTAACTATTCTAAAGCCTTTGACTGTGTGGATCATAATAAATTGTGACAAGTTCTTGGTGGCATGGGGATAGCGAGCCACCTTGTCAGTCTCCTGAGAAATCTATATAATGACCAAGTAGCAACAGTAAGAACAGACCATGGAACGACAGACTGGTGCAAGATTGGGAAAGGAGTACGGCAGGACTATATACTCTCTCCCTACCTATTCAACTTGTATGCAGAACACATCATGCAATGTGCGAGGCTTGGTGAATCCAAGGCTGGAATGAAAATTGCTGGAGGAAACATTAACAACCTTAGGTTAGCTGTTCAAATCCAGGGAGCAGGGTGAGCTTCAGCTGTTGGCCCCAGCTTCTGCCAACCTAGCAGTTCGAAAACATCCAAATGTGAGTAGATCAATAGGTACCGCTCCAGTGGGAAGGCAACAGCATTCCATGCAGTCATGCCAGCCACATGACCTTGGTGGCATCTATGGACAACATTGGCTCTTCAACTTAGAAATGGCGATGAGCACAACTGCCCAGAATAAGACATGACTAGACTTAATGTCAAGAACAAACCTTTACTTTTTATATTTGCACAAATGTGCAAGATGTACAAGGTGCTGGAGATGGAACCCATATCTAAACACAAAATCTTGAAAGGCAATTGAGCCATGAGTGGTAGAAAACCTCATCATCCTGCCAGTTAAGAAGAATTAAACATTTGCACAATGTTTCAGTAGAAATGTATTATTCTTTCTTATTTAAAAATCCCCATCATTCAATACAACCATAAAATATTTTGTATACCCTAGCTTGCAGGTATTGTATCCAAACACCTAGAAAGCTAAAATTCTATGTTAATTCACTTTTAAAGTCTTCTAATGCACATGTGCTCTCAACAGAACTGGTGGCGCAATGGGTCAAATCCTTGTGCCGGCAGGACTGCTGACCAACAAGTTGGCAGTTCAAATCCGGGGAGCGGGATGAGCTCCCATCTCAGCTCTACCTTTTCATGTGGGGACATGAGAGAAGCTTCCCACAGGATGGTAAAACATCCGGGCATCTTCTGAATCCAGGGAGTGGGGAGAGCTCCCATCTGTCAGCTCCAGCTCGCCATGCAGGGACATGAGAGAAGCCTCCCACAACGATAGTAAAATATCAAACATCTGGGCGTCCCCTGAGCAATGTCCTTGCAAACAGCTAATTCGCAAGTTGCTCCTGACATGGAAAGAAAGAACCATTCACAATAACATTCCAAATAATGTGATTTCGCTTCAAGCACATGCTGTTGTTATCATTCCTGCTATTTTTTAATCGTTGCTGATTTTGTGAAATTTCTTACAGTCTTCAGGTATGGCCTGATATGGGAAGAGGTCCATGGGAAGGAAGGGGTTGACATCATGAATGACCACACTGGGTGACACTAACTCTAGTGATGCCACTGCCTCGCATCTCCTTGGGCTATACTCCGGTTCCCTGGGGTACGGTGAGAAAATGGGCCATAGCTGCCCAGCACAGAGGGCAGTGCCTCAGAGTCCAGGTCATTCAGAACAAGAACAAGCAAGGAGTCCATTTGCACAGGGCTCAGGGTCAAGTTATGCAACAAGCCGGCCTGGGAAACCCGTGAATTTTATGTGCTGCAACGAGAGGGTGTTGAGTTCCCTGGGTCCAATAACGAGCCCGGCAGCTGCATCCCGCAGGGGTCGGGTTACTGCCGTAACCTTTTGGGATTGGCAAAGTCAGCGGCCACAAGAGAGAATGGAAGGTGGTCAAGGGGGAGAAGGGAGAAGGGAGGGTTAGGGGGGCTGTGGGAGGGGGGTGCAGGGCTTTGGACTCACATCACTGAGGGAAACCTCGGTAAACAAGGCCAGCGCACAATGGCAGCAAGATGTAGTGAGATACCCCAGGCTTGCCAAATCTGTAAAAACAATGGGAGCAATATATAGAGCCACCCGAGGCCTTCTGAGTCTCTATAAGGAGGTGAGAAAGAAAGGAAGATGAAGGGAGAGAGATGACATGTAGGAGCAAGCCCATCGCTTCTGGCATGAATGTCAGTTCTCAAGTACTCTGAACTACTGGCTCCCAGACCCACTGCCCAAATCCAAACCCACTTCTTCCCTGAACTATATTCTCAAATGGCACCCAAAAAAAGCACATTTGAGCTCCTGTTACTTTTTTCCTTACAGTCATGCATTGCAGGTGAAGAACAGGAAGAAAACTAAAGGGCATTTGAGCCACTCTGTGTGGACTGTTTGGATTATGGTCCCAACATACCTGTAGAAATCTAAGAAAGGGGAAAAAATGAGCTTTGTTCTGTCACGGTAGGGAGTGTATTGACCTTTACCTATGATCAGCATTGATTCTTAGGCACATGTTTCCCACCTTTGAGCCGACGGGGGACTTTGGCTCAGCACATGGCCTGGGGTTCCCCACCATGTCCTTGCTTCACCCTGCTGTGCCAGGAGTTGCAGCTGGTGAGGTCAGTTTCCCCACCAGATCTTCGACTTATCACCCTTCCCTGGGGCCTCTCTGCAGAGGGATGGGGTTACTTCGGGCCAAGTTGCAAGTCCCATAGGTAACTGGGGAAATGACCAGAACTGAACAGGGACTGCCTGCAAACAGCATAATTGAGACCTCACTGTCAGTTGGACACTGGGATGTCCTTGCAGAACATGTGCTTGCTGAAGACAACGGTACGGCTTGTCACCCACACTCCAGACAACCTCTAAATTGGGTACAGCTTAGAAACTTTCATTTGTTTTAGACTGCAAATAGCAGAATCCCCCAACTGATTGTGCTGGATGCATAATTCTGTTGTCTAAAATATTTCTAAACTATACCTCATCTACAGGGTTTGGCAGAAGATAGGTTGCTATCTGTTGAGGCTGGTATCTCCACCAGCCAACATGGAATAGAGTTTTGAGTATTTGGACTAAATACCATATGATACTGCACTGTTATAGTTATCTATTCCACTTTAGTAAATATATAACTATAACTACTGTAGAAAAATCATATGCAATCCTGGGGTTTGCAGTTTAAGGAGAAGCATTTAGAATACTTAGCCAGAAAGCTCTTGGGCCTCACTAAAATATAAAGCCAAGAATTGCTTGGGATGTCATGCTAGTTTAAGCAAAATAATATCACTGTAACAGTGTAGTGTGATATGAAAGTAGGACTCTGGGATGACAGGGTTCAAATCTTCTCTTGGCCATGGAAATTTGTTGGGTGACCTTGGGCAAGTCTTGCCGCCTCAACCTCAGTGGCAATGGCAAACCCCCTCTGAGTAAATCTTGCCAAGGAAACCCCGTGATGGGGTTACCGTACATTGTAGTCAACTGGAAGGCACATAACAATAACAAAGATTAGTATCTATTAATAGATCAACGAATGATTTGCAGTGCAGTTGGAAAGATTTTTGCCTGTCAACAATTGTGACTCCATCAATGAGTGTAGAGTGTTGAAATTTTTTCTTTCCTTCTCAATGCGTCAGTTACAATCCTTCGCAATAGGACAACTCAAACAAAATATTACAACATTGGTACCAGAGCCTATAAGAGAGGGTGAAATTGGGGGCCAAACAGGCCAAACACTGGGGAAAAGACCCATGTGTGATTTTCGACATCAGGGGGTTCTGCCAGTCCATTGGTTGAGCGCCTGGAGAGCCAAAGAGAGGTCAGTTAGTTTCTGATGGCCCCTTCTCTCAAATGGAAAACTCAGTTTTGAGAGGATACTCCATTGTGCCCAAAAGCAATTTTGTTCCACTTTGCAAAATTTCTCCCAGAGACCTTGGACTTTGCCTGACCAAAGTAACAAGTACTTTGGTCAACTGCTTTAGCTAAGTTGCCATGCCCACCTCCATAATACCCAACACACTATTTCTCCAGTCTCTCCATTTTTGGTTTCTCCTTGCAACAGTTATCAAAATCTACTAATGATAATGCAAAGGAGACACATGATTCTTTTGAAATCTACCAGTTTATCCCCTTTCTCCCCATCCCAATACAAATATATATTCAGGCAGGACCCATCCTGGCATCCAACAATGAATGACTGAATTGTTTATTGTACCAGCCATAGGCCATGACATCAAATAATATACTAAAGTACAATATGTACTTTCCAATATAAACATTAAAACTTATTCTGTATACTGGCTCTTTAAAATTACTGTAGCACTGATATGATAACAATAACAATGTCTGATTTGTATCATCGCAAATGATCTCCATTTCCATTTCTAGCTTCCGCTGTGGACTTTACTAATTTAGCTCGGATTTTTTGGGCTGCGAATGCAAATGTGGCATCCAACAAAGTAAAACAAGCAGCCTCAGGCAGCAGATGTTGTGGGGGAGGCAGCTAAATCAGTAACCTCCTGGTCTCTCCAACGGAGGCCATTCATTCGCCCACCTTTGAAGACAGCCTGTGTCTCCTACATGGCTTGTCCTTTACTTTTAGGATCTGTCCCATTGCCAGCATTGAATTAGGGCTCAGGCGGTGTTGAACATAGTGGTGATCCATCTTGTTCTCTGCCCCAGTTGGAAAACGTTGGGACAGGATTTGGACTCAAGTGCTGTGCCATTTTTGTTTCATTTGTTGGTTTTTGTTTTTTGTTTTTTTTTGCTTTTTCCCCATACTCAGCCTAGGATCAGTTATGGAGTATGATGAACGCATTCAGTTATGAGTTGTCTCCTTTTACTGGATTAAGGAGTTCCTTTGCACCCAAACACTCAACGACAGGCTAGTACTTCACAAAAGCCGTCATATTATCTAAGAAGCTTTGATATCCTTCAGACAGGAGGGAAACCTCAGGAAAGCCGGTTTGTAGTGTGTGTAATGGATAGAGAGTTGGACTGGTCCCAGGGGAGGGTGGCATCAGCTTTGAAGTACAGAGTGATCTTGAGCCAGTTACTACCTAATCGCTTAAACAACACCGCAGTGTGCTTGTAGGGGATAAAGTCAAATAGTTTTCCTGAGCTCTTGAGAAGAGCAAGATACAAAGAATTTATTAGCTGAAATAGAACTTTCTTCTCTCTTCTTTTCGAAATACAAGTTAAAAACAACCGTTGACCCTCCACATTTGTGCAGTTGGCTTTTGTGCATTTCATTTTTCATGAATTTGATTAATATGTTCTCTAGGAATCTCTAGTTCCTCCACATGTAGGTGGGCATAGAACTGTGTTAAAGGATATAGTAGTTAGCTAAAAGAATACTTATCATGGCTATCTGTAGCTCCTAGAAAACACCATTTGTATGGCCAGTGGCAAAAGTGGACCACAGAAACACACAAGTGCTTCTAGAGCAGTGGTTCTCAACCTGTGGTCCAAGGACCACCAGTGGTCTGCAAGAACTAAAATATGGTCTGTGACCTCACCGTTACTACGCTGTTGCAACGGGAGCAACTGGCCTTGCAAAACCCTCTTATAATGCCAAGGCTTATTAAATATGGTTTTCTGTGGGCGAGCAGATGGTGACTACTGGATGGCATATGTTCTGTATCAGAAGCTAGAGCTGACGTGGTCTGTCCAATGCAATTTTCTGTATCAGCACCCCCCCCCCCCCCCAAATAACCAAACCAAATCTAAAGTTAACCAAAAAAACATTTGTAACCCTTTTGGTACTAATGTTGGAGAGTGGCCCCTGGTCAAAGTGGTCCATGGTTAAATGGTCCCAGGTCAAAAAAGGTTGGGAACCGCTAATCTAGATATTCCTAAAGAGGCATTGTCTTAGGTTAAAAATATCTTTTTTAATTCATGTTTTCCTACTTTTGCATGGTCCTACACACTTAGCCCTAGAGAATGTAGAGCAGGCATGGGCAAACTTGAGCCCTCTGGGTGTTTTGGACTTCAACTCCCACCATTCTTAACAGCTCAGACCCCTTACCTTTTCCCCTCAGCTGCTTAAGGAAGGGGCCTGAGGCTGCTAGGAATGGTGGGAGTTGAAGTCCAAAACACCCAGAGGACCCAAGTTTGCGCATGCCTGATGTAGAGGAACCACTGACCAGAAAACACATTTCTCTGTATTCTTCCACCCTTGATTGCAGATGTTAACATATTACAATTGGCTGCATATTAAAATCTGCAAGTTGGAGGTGTCCTTTGAATGTGTATCACAGAGACTTCGTTGTGAAACCTGTCAGCAGTCACACACTCGCTGAGATACAAGAATAGCTCCTGGGCACCTTCTTTTCAAGGTCCTATTGAGCCAACTGGCTCACTTCCATCATCTTCTCCACATGAAAAGAAAGTCCCAGATCCTCTTGTGGAAAGATCCCAAACGCCTCGAAAGAACTTGCCTAGTACTTCATTTCTAAGAAAAGACAAGTCCAGGCTTAGTGAGGACCAACTGGAAGGAAGGCATACCCTGTCTGTGGGAGCTGGGGTCTTTAGACACTTCATGGTTATTAAGAAGGGATTTTATATAGAGTCTGAGAGGTATTTCCTTCATTAAAACTGAAACCATCGATTCCAACATTCTGGGTTTGGTTATTTTATTTCTCATGTCAGAAGCAAATTGAGAAAACAGTCTGTTAGGTTTGTGTGTGTGTGTGTGTGTGTGTGTGTGTCAATGCATAAAAAAACCACAAACAAAGTTAAAAACTTTGACATTGTACTAAATTTCTTTTGGCCAGAAGCTGGCCACTTGGCGTCACTGTAAGAAGGTTCTCCATTGTGCATGTGGCAGGGCTCAAACAGCATTGTAGCAAATAGTCTATGGTTTGCTCTTCTCCACACTCACATGCTGTGGAATCCACTTTGTGGCCCCATTTCTTAAGGTTGGCTTTGCATCTCGTGCTGCCAGAGCGCAGCCTGTTCAGCGCCTTCCAAATCGCACAGTCTTCTGTGTGCCCAGGAGGGAGTCTGTCATCCAGTATCAGCCACTAATTCAGGTTCCAGGTTTCAGTCTGCCACTTTTAAGGGAAATGTTGACAAGCTGGAATGTGTCCAGAGAAGGGTGACTAAAATGATCAAGGGTCTGGAGAACAAGCCCTATGATAGTGTTTCCCAACCTTCCTAATGCCACAACCCCTTAATACTGTCCCTCATTTTGTGATGACCCCAACAGTAAAATTATTTTTGTTGACACTTCATAACTGTAATTTTGCTGCTGTTATGAATTGTAATGTAAATATCTTATATACGGGGTATATCTTCATTCACTGGACGAAATTTGGCACAAATACCCGATACGCCCAAATTTTAATACTGATGCGGTTGGGCAGGGAGGTTATTTGGGAGTTATAATTACTGGGATTTATAATTCACTTACAATCAAAGAGCATTCTGAACTCCACCAACGATGGAATTGAACCAAACTTGGCACACAGAACTCCCATGACCAACAGAAAATACTGGAAAGGTTTGGTGGGCATTGACCTTGAGTTTGGGAGTTGTAATTCACCTACATTCAAAGACCACTGTGGACTCAAACAATGATGGATCTGGACTAAACTTGGCATGAATCCTCAATATGCCCAAATGTGAACACTGGTGGAGTTTAGAGAAAATAAACCTTGACATTTGGGAGTTGTAGTTGTGGAATTGAGCCAAACTCCTCACAAAGAGCCCCCATGACCAACAGAAAATATTGTGTTTACAGATAATCTTTGGTTATCCCTCTGACACCTCCTCGTGACGCCCCTCAAAGGAGAAACCTGAACCCCAGATTGAGAAATGCTGCCCTGTGAGGAGTGACTTAAAGAGCTGGTCATGTTTAGCCTGCAGAAGAGAAGGTTATGAGGAGACATGATAGCTATGTAGAAATATGTGAGGGGAACTCATAGGGAGGAAGGAGCAGGCTTGTTTTCTGCTCTGGATACTAGGACGTAGAACAATGGCTTCAAACTACAAGAAAGGAAATTCCATCTGAACATTAGGAAGAACTTCCTAACTGTGAGAGCTATTCAGCAGAGGAACTCTTTGCCCCGGCGTGTGGTGGAGGCTCCTTCTTTGGAGGCTTTTAAGCCTCCAAAGATGGCCATCTGTCAGGGGTGCTTTGAATGCGATTCTCCTGCTTTTTGGCAGGGGATTGAACTGGGTGGCCCATGAGGTCTCTTCCAACTCTATGATTTTATTTTGTACTCTCGCTTGCTGAGGTGTTCCTGCGAGTGTCTCTATAGATCTTAGGAAGCTATTTCTTGGTTTAAGGCGTTGGCTTGCTGGCTAATATGTGAACAGAGGATGAGCCAGAGATGTCAATGCTTTGGTCCTTTCATTACTGGCTGCTACTTCTCTTCAGATGTCAAGTGGTGCAATACCAGCTAAACAGTATAATTTCTCCAGTGGTGTAGGGTGTTGACATCCTGTGCTAATGCGGCATGTCTCATTAAGAGCCACATCCGCTGTTTTAACGTGGTGAGATGTATTCCACACTGGGCATGCGTACTCAGCAGCAGCGTAGCAAAGCGCAAGGACAGATGTCTTCACGGTCTCCGGTTGTGATCCCCAAGTTGTGCCAGTCAGCTTGCATATAATATTATTTCTAGCTCCCACTTTTTGCTTGATAGTCAAGCAGTGCTTCTTGTGAGTTCTGGATTTGGAGAACCAAGTCGTAAATTAAACCATTGATCGATTCCGGCCTCCAGTATCTCTCATCAGCCTCAGGCTTGATGCAGAAGGATTTATTCCTTAATGGCTGAGTTCAAGCCAGATGGGGTGACTTCTTTTCACCTAATGAATCACTGCTTCACATGGGCATAAAACAGTAGCATTAAAAAATAAACCAGACCATAAGTGGTGGCCAAAGAGAGCATCAAGAAATATATAGAAATATATAAGCTTTGTGTAATGTTAAGGGGAGAAGAATGATAATCATAGTGATACATATACAATACTAACTTACTAACAGACTATCTTGATTTTTAGATCCCTTAGGTAATAATTAGAATCAAATAAAGATTTAAAAGAAACCCTCTGACAAGAATAATCAAGGAAGGCTGGAAAAGAAGAAAAGTCAAGAAGAAAAGATACAAGAAGATATGACTATTAGATTTAAAACTAACTGATAATGCCACTCCTCCCTTTGTTATAGAGGATATATATGAACTTTTAAATACTTTAAGTAATGAAAATAAGTGTAATGGAAATGAACAATTAGATTCAATGACCATAATTATGTACATTGCCTTTTCTCCTATCCTTGCAGAATATTAGCTCTCCGTCAAAACGTAACTTACTATCAATAACTCCACCATCCCCATCCTCCCTCTTTCTTTCTTTCCCATCTTTTATACCTTTCCTCTTAGTATGTGTGTGAAAAAGGAAATGCCATACACACACATACATGCATACAAGAAAAAACAATTGTGCCTTTTTTCTGAAAGAAATTCAACAGAGATGTAGTATTAAAGGAAGCTCGGGGTGCATGATACCAGTCAAAACTGCAAAATTATTAAAATAATGTGTATAAAAATATTTTCAGGCTAACTCTATAAGGGGCACTAAAAGTGTGTGCAGTACCCATTTCTCCCATTTCATCAATTCTTTCATTCCTTTCATTTCGTTTGGGAGCACGAAACGGGAACCCCTCCCCTGGAACAAAAATAATCTCGATACGAAAGCAAGCGAGAGCGGGTACCATTTCTTTTACTGCTTTTTGGGCAATGTGGTGTTCCTCATGCTGCCCACAAAGAATTGCCACATGCTATTTCCCTCTGAGCCCTACCTGTTGGGTCAGAGGAAAAGAACGCCATCCATCTCGCTTCACAGAAATAGTGGTATCTTAAGCCCTGTCTGTAATCTCAGTTATCTTCTGCAGACTGAGAGGAAAGCATCATAGGAATAGTGGTAACTTACACCCTGTCTTTAAATCCAGGTCTCATCTGCAGACTGAGAGGAAAGCATCACTGGAGGAGTGGTATCTTAAGTAACTCTGATGCTTTTAATCCAGATAATAATGCAGGATATAAGGACAAACCATAACATTGCCAAAAATGATGGGAAGCAGAGGGGACCCCCCCCCCCTCCAATTGCCACCAGTTAAAGAAGAAGTGAAATAGTGGGGCTGAGCACTGGCCTGTGTGTGTGGTGTGTGGAGCATCTTTGACATTTGGCAGGAAGGAATGGTGCCCTGCCCTGTCTCCTTCCTTCCGCTGCTCCTGGGGAAGTTAGAGGGCAAGGCCAGCAGGGGGAAAGAGGGAATGCTTTTAATGAGATTGTATACATAGAAAGAAAAAATGCCCAAAAATCGGGGGATGATCCAAACATTGTAAAACTTGGTGGACTAAAAGTGGTAGATGTGCCCTCCATGTGTGGCCATTTTCACCTCTCTAATCCTAAAACCGAGGGGGAAGGGGAGCCTGGGGAAGCCTGCCCATAGTGGCCAATGGGTCAAAAATTTTCATTTTTTCAGATGCTGAACAAAAATGCCAATTCGGAAAGGCACCCATTTTCGGGAGGCATGTGAAAATCAAAACAGTGGGTTTACGAATGAAACAAACAGAAACAGATAAACATTCTAAACAAATGCGCAAGACTAATGTGTATATGAATCACACATAAATTTCATGTTTAGACTTAGGTCTATCACCAAGATATCTTGTTATGAACATATATGCATATACAGGGATTCAAAAATCCAAAACATTTTTGGTCCCAAGCATTTCAAATAAAGGATACGTTTTAGGTGACTACTGAACTACCTGAATCTGTCTCAGCTTAAGGCTCAATTCCAAGTTACAACTGGCCACACATCCCTCCTTTCATAACTGAAATCTTACAATCTCTCCTCCCCATCTTGTTCTTTGTGGGAAGCAGTTGCAGCTGCTGGCTTCCAAGGGAATCTATTCCAAAGTTTCAATTTTATAAAATTTCCTCAAGCTTCTCTCCAAAGTGCTGAAATAAATTCATTAACATGGGAGCACAATGTGTGCTAGAAGACCATACAAGTGATATGAGTTTCATAGGGTTTTCTTATGCAACAAAATACTTATGAGTGGTTTTTCCAGTACCTTCCTCTTAAACCCTAGCACCTGTTATTCATTGGCAGTCTTTTATCTAAGCACTACCCAATGCTGACCCTGCTTAGCTTCTGAGATCAGACATAATCTGGTGCCTTTAGGGTAGATTCAAATCATCGTTCAGCAAAATTCCCCTGGCACAAAGCTCCTCTATTTCTTCCCACCTAATCTGTCTCAAAGTGTTGGTGTGCAGAAAAAAAATGGAATGGAAAACCTGTGCATACCATTTTGAACTATTTACTTTTGACATAAATATAGTGAATGGACTATTTTATTAGCAGCTTTCCCATCACCAGATTCCACACATGAATTACGCATTGCTTTGAAATCTGCTCTCTTTGCCCCTTTGTCTGTTTCAGGATTAAATAGTGTGTTCAAAGAAACTAATTCATTTCAACCCACTCTTTTCTAAACATGTAAAGAGTACTGTTATATTTCTTAATCTTCCTTCCTTCATAGCATAAACTGTATACTAATGCTTTTATGTCAAACCACTTTGAGTCCTCTATGGGGAGATAAATTGGGATATAAATATAATAATAGTAATAATCACATCCTCAGCTGCTACAAGAAGACGGACTACAAGCAGAGGAACAACACCATTGCTCAGATGATCAGTTGGAACTTGTGCCATGAATACCTTCTGCCTGTGACAAAGAGCTGGTGGGATCACAAGCCTGAAAAAGTTACAGAAAATGAAAATGTCAAACTATTCTGGGATTTCCGAATTCAAACTGACAGCATTTTGGAGCACAATACTCCTGACTTCACGATCATGGAGAAAAAAAAACAGGTATGGATTGTCGATGTTGCAATCCCAGGCAACAGCAGGATTGATAGGAAACAATGGGAAACAATGGGAAAGCTTACACAGTATGAGGATTTAAAGGCAGAACTGCAAAGACTCTGGCACAAGCCAGTAAAGGTGGTCTTAGACCTTGGCCTGCACTTAAAAACAATTGGCACTGACAAAATTACCATCTGTCAGCTGCAAAAGGCCACCCTACTCAGGTCTACACGCTTTATTCGCCGATACATCACTGTGTGATGTAATATTGTAGAAGGTTACCCTCAGCCTATATACACAGTCCTAGGCACTTGGGGAGTGTCCAACATGTGATCCAATACAAAAGCCAGCATAGTGATCTTGTTTGAGTGTGCTAATCTTATTGTGTATCAAATTATTATTATTATTATTATTATTATTATTATTATTATTCACCGATACATCACACAGTCCTAGACATTTGGGAAGAGTCCGATGTGTGATCCAATACAACAGCCAGCAGAATGACCTTGTTTGCTGTGTACTAATAATAATACCTTCCTTAAAAAACAAAAAGCTCTGATTATTTTTTGCCATAAATGCACTACTAATAATTTTATTGCCTTCTCCATCCAAAATCCAAAATACCCCACAATCAAAAATGTCCAAATAGGTAGCTGCAGTAGCCACATCTTTGCTTTCTGTTGGTTCAGAGTACACAAACATGGCTTCATGCATAATGTCATGGAAAATATTGTAGAAGGTTACCCTCAGCCCATATACGGTGTATATATATATATATATATATATATATATATATATTGTATCTAATAAAACCTAAATGAATGTTGTGTGTTGACTAGGGTCCCATCTACAAGATATCTCATTATTAACATATATGAAAATACAGATATTCCAAAATCTGAAATCCAAGACACTTGTGGGCCCAAGCATTTCGTACAAGGGAAATTGCCTCTGTGACTTTCTTGTATGTTTCCCAGGGTTATCTATTTGACCAATATGACATTGGTCTGTATGAAGTACCATATATCTAAAATAGCCTCTCTTTTTTCTTTCTTCCTGCAAAGCAAATAAGGATTTCATGAAAAAGTCCAATAAGTAGGCACACACTTAGAAGCTGATACTGCATCATCACCACAACCATTGCATTCAGTCAACCAAGGCAGTGACCTCTCTGGCTCATCCTCTGTTTGGATATCAGCCAGCAAGCCAACACCTTAAATAAAAAAAACAGCTTTCTAAGATCTACAGAGATACTCGCATGAACACCTCAGCAAGTGAGAGTCCAAAAGTGGCAGGCTAAAACCCGGAACCTCCATCAGTGGCTGATACCAGATGAGAAACTCCCTCCTGGGCACACAGAAGAATGGGCAACTTGGAAAGCACGGAACAGACTGTGCTCTGGCACTATCTTAAGAATGAGGCCACAAAGTGGAGTCCACAACTTGAAAGTGTGGAGAAGAGAGAGCAAATCACAACCCACCTATAACAACGCAGTCTGAGCCCTGTCACGTGCACAATGGAGGACACCAGAGACACTCCAAGTGGCCAGCTTCTGGTCAAAAGAAATCTAGTATAGTACCAAGTTTTTCACTTTGTGTTTTCTTAAATACTTTATAACTGTACCCTCAATTCACTTCTGACATGATAAATAAATAGTCAACTACTAAAAACAGGGCAAACCCAAGTTATTTTGTCAAATGGTGCAGGCCAGGAAAAGTCACCTTTACATCCGCCCAACTGATGGTGCATTATTATTTCAAAAGTTGTCATGTTCTACGGATGCATATGTGTAGCCGGAAATTCCTCCCATCCCTGTCGGTAATTGAGCAAATCACATAATCAGAAAATTCCGAGCCTTTCTTAACACTCAAAATCACCTTCCTGAGCCAACTTGCTCACTCTACCCAATGGTAGGGCCAACCTTCTCTGCTATAAAGGACTTCTGCATTTTCTTCGCCTATCTTTTTACAAGGGTGTGTGTTCTGGGGAGGGGGCGGTGGTGGTGGCACATGCACAACCGAGGTCATGGTGCAGAGAGAGACAGAGTTCACTAAGGTCCTTCACCCTAGCATCACTTTCTCCCCCCCCCCCCCCATGAATGACAGGTCCTCCCCCCTCCCCACCAAACTCCTTCCTGAGCCACAAGATCTGTCTTGAAGGAGGTGGTGTCCATGTCTATCCCCCGCTGGGGCACCGGCTTTTACCCTATAAGGGGAGCAGCTGGGAGCTCCTTGAGCTCAAAATAGATGCAGCTGCCGCCTCTGGATTAGAGAGAGCTCAAGAGAAGACTTTCAGAGGGAAAGGGAAACTAAGATGGAAAGGAGGAGGGAGAACAGGCGAATGAGACAGAGTATGGGGAATAGAGATAGATAGATAGATAGATAGATAGATAGATAGATAGATAGACAGACAGACAGATGTCCATGGATTTAAGGACAGACATATAGACAGACATGTAGATCTATTCTACTCTCATAAAAAAGGTAAAGATTTCCCCTGACATTAAGTCTAGTTTTGTCCAACTCTGAGGGGCGGTGCTCCATCTCTATTTCTAAGCCAAAGAGCTGGTGTTGTCCATAGACACCTCCTAGGTCATATGGCCAGCATGACTACATGGAGCGCCATTACCTTCCCACCAAGACAGTACCTATTAATCTACTCACATTTGCATGTTTTCAAACTGCTAGGTTGGTAGAAGCTGTACCTAACAGCGGGAGCTCACCCTGCTCCCCGGATTAGAGCCATCAATCTTTCGGTCAGCAAGTTCAGAAGCTCAGTGGTGCTGTGCCACTCTCATGCACATTATCATCTATATAAATAAAAATGTAATGTTTGTTTGTGGGATTAATATAACTCAAAAACCACTGGATGAATTGATACCAAATTTGGACACAATACACCTATCAGGCCAACGAGTGACCATCACTCATAAAAATATTGGAAAACACAACAGAATAGACTTTAAAAGCCAAAAAAAAAAAATACATTACAGCGCCAGGCATAACCACATATATACACATATACAGAAATACACACACACACACATATACAGACACACACAGAAATACATATACACAGACTGGGCCACAACAACGCGTGGCAGGAGACAGCTAGTTTCCAAATAAAACCCACAAGTTGCACCTAGAACACCATCACTTTCCCCAGGAAGGTAGCTATGTATTGCAACAAAAAGAACAAAAATCCTCTGGCACCCTAAAGCACAAGTTCTTTATTTGGGGTCCATAGGATCCCAGAGCATCCATGGTTGGATGAACTTCAGGGAACTCATGAAAAATGTTTCTTTCCTTCCATCTCCTTCCTTTTACTTTGGGAATTACATTTAAGTGCACTTTTCTAAAAGAGGGCCCGTGGCTTTCAACAGATTCTCAAAATACAGTAGTTTCCCACTTATCCAACATAGACGGGCCAGCAGAGCATTGGATAAGTGAAAATATTGGATAATATGGAGAGATTAAGGAAAAGCCTATTAAACATCAAATTACATTATGATTTTATAAATTATGCACCAAAACATCATGTTTTACAACAAATCAACAGACTATATAATACTCTGGCAAGTAATTTTTGTAGTTTCCCTCTTTTCAGGGTCCTGTATCCTTAGTCTGAGAGAATGTAGAGCAACTAAAATAATTTTATGGTTGGGGGTCACCACAATATGAGGAACTGTGTTAAGGGGTCACAGCATTAGGAAGGTTGAGAAACACTGAGTTAGTACATACCCTGGATTCTGCTCTGCATTGTTCTGAAATAAACAAATCAAATCAAGAGCGGAGGAAAAAATATTTCAAAGGGAGGGAAAATTTATTGCTATGGCCACGCAATAAATAGTTTTTTGCAGTTTAAAAGATTCAACTTTCATGATGTCCATCCTTGCCCTCCTTTTGTCTTTTTTGGGAAATATTTTGGTTTCTTTGCCCCTACACACTTAGGCAGAAAAAAAAAAGAAATGCAAAGATATAGAATGGGGGACAATGCCTGGCTCAACAGCAGTACGTGTGAAAAAAATCTTGGGGACCTTCCACACAGCCCTATATCCCAGAATATCAAGGCAGAAAATCCCACAATATCTGCTTTGAACTGGGTTATCTGAGTCCACACTCAGATAATGTGGGATTTTCTGCCTTGATATTCTGGGAAATAGGGCTGTGTGGAAGGGTTTTTTGAGTCCTCGTGGACAACAAGTTAAACGTGAGCCAACAATGTCATGAGGTAGCTTAAAAATTTTGGCCTGCATGAATATGAGTATAGTGTCTCTAGATCCAGGGAAGTCATGCTACCTCTCTATTCTGTCTTGGTCAGACAACGCCTGGAATCACACTGGGTCCCATTATGAGCACCACAATTGAAGGGAGATGTTGACAAGCTGGAATGCGTCCAGGGCGGGGGGCGACTAAATTGATCAAAGGTCTGGAGAACAAGCCCTATGAGGAGCGGCTTAAAGAGCTGGGCATGTTTAATCTGCAGAAGAGAAGGCTAACAGGAGATATGATTGCTATGTATAAATATGTGAGGGGAAGTCATAGGGAGGAGGGAGCAAGCTTGTTTTCTGCTGCCCTGGAAACTAAGACGTGGAACAATGGCTTCAAACTACAGGAACTACAGATTATGAAGAACTTCCTGACTGTGAGAGCTGTTCAGCAGTGGAACTCTCTGCCCCAGAGTGTGGTGGAGGCTCCTTCTTTGTAGGTTTTTAAACAGAGGCTGGATGGCCATCTGTCGGTGGTGCTTTGAATGCAATTTTCCTGCTTCTTGGCAGGGGGTTGGACTGCATGGCCCACGAGGTCTCTTCCAACTCTATGATTCTATGATTCGAACTAGTATATTTTCAGGGATCAGACCAGATCTGAGAGCATATATATATAATATAATAATGGTACCCATCATGTCATATGTCTTGCAATAACACATAGAGAGGTTGGATTTAGTTTGGACTAAGACCTCTCCATATCTATTAAATAATCAATAGTCCTCTGGGATTGAAACTTTGTGATCTCTAATAATTCCCAGAGGATCCAAGGACTATTGTAGTTTGTACCTTCAAGTCGTTGCTGACCCTGTCATAGGGTTTTCTTGGAAGAATTTGTTCATAGGGAGTTACTTAATTCCTCTGAGGCTGCGAGACCATGACTTGGTGAAGTTTCTAGAGCAAAGCAGGGATTCAGACCCCGGTCTACAGTGTCCCAGCTCAACACTCAAACCACTGATTCTTGCACAAGACCTACATTGTTTATGGAGCTTCTAAACCAAGAGGAATAGGTAGTTGTTCTATATTTTAAATGAGGTCTGAGATCCTCTGTGGCAGCTGTGAAATTGTGCACTAAACCAGAGGCAGAGAGAAGATATTTTGAGATCCAGAAGATCATCAGAGTGAATAAGTGTCTCTGTATTGTATAATAGCGTAGTTAAATTCTGGTATTACTAAAAATAAATTTCCATCTGCAGCCATTGTTTTGTATCTAGCTCCCATTGGTGGATATCAAGTTAACAACAACAACAACATTGAGGGAAATCAATAGTAGTAAACTGCTTAAAGTGCAAAAGAGAAAGAGGGAATACCATAAAAACACAATCCAGAGCAGAAGAGAAAACTGGCAAAAGAAAGCTCTCCATGGACAGTTCCTGGGAAAAATTGAGAGCCAAATTGACAAAGAAAAAACATGCCTGTGGCTCACAAATGGAACTCTGAAAAAGGAGACAAAGGAGGGCCTGATTCTGGCAGCCCAAGAACAAACCAGAACCAATGCCATCAAAGCCAGAATTGAAAAGTCGACAACAGATCCCAAATGTAGACTCTGCAAGGAAGCAGATGAAACAATAGATCATATCCTGAGCTGCTGCAAGAAGATCGCGCAGGCAGACTAAAAGCAGAGGCACAACACTGTTGCTCAGATGATTCATTGGAACTTGTGCCACGAATACCATCTGCCTGCGACAAAGAACTGGTAGGATCAAAAGCCGGAAAAAGTTACAGAGAATGAACACGCCAAACTCCTCTGGGACTTCCAGATTCAGACAGACAGAGTTTTGGAGCATAATACTCCTGATCTCACAATCGTGTTAAAAAACAAAGTATGGATCGTTGATGTCGCAATCCCAGGTGACAGAAGAATTGGAGAGAAACAACTGGAAAAGTTGACATGATATGAGGATTTAAAAATCGAACTGCAAAGACTCTGGCATAAACCAGTAAAGGTGGTCCCAGTGGTGATTGGCACACTAACAAAATCGGCGCTGACAAGATTACCATCTGCCAGCTGCAGAAGGCCACCTTACTGGAATCTGCACGCATTATTTGCCGATACATCACACAGTCTTAGACACTTGGGAAGTGTCTGACGTGTGATCCAATTCAACAGCCAGCAGAGTGTCTGCTGTGGACTCATCTTGTTGTGTTTCAAATAATAATAATACTAAACTTTTATTTGTGTGCTGCTCTATCTCCCCGAGGGGAGTTTCCAGGGCGGTTTCCAGCATAGGTAAAGCATTCAATTACCAACACAAAAACATACAGAATAACCATTATATAACATAAACCTAACACTATAAAACAGTCTTACATATTTATTTATTTTAAAAAAGTTCCAGAACTAATTTCATCAGGCAAAACTTCAGCTACCAATGGACAGAATTTCAGAGTGAGCCTAGACAACTATGAGAAGGCTGGGCTAGTACAACGAAGTAGACTAGGGAGTGGGTGAAGTGCAAGCAGGGTCCTGCCCGATAGTCAGGGTGGAACCTGTGCTATTTATTTCCAAGGCCTTCTGAACTGCTATAAAAGGGCTGGGCCAATGGGAAGACATAAGGCTGAGGAAGTGGATAAAGTGCAGAACAGGGCCCTAATTAATGGCCATGGTAGGGTCTGGGGCTATTCATTTCCCAAGCCTGTTGAAAAGCTATAATAGGACTGGGCCAAGGCTAGTACAGCAAGGTGGCAAAGGGCTGGGGAAATGGGTAAAGTGCAGAACAGGAACCTAAGTAATGTGCAGGGTAGGGCCTGGGCTAATCATTTCCAAAAGCCTGCTGGAACCATCAGGTTTTCAGGTCCTTGTAGAAGGAGGATAGTGACAAGGCTTGTCTTATCTCTTTGGGGAGAATGTTCCAAAGGTGGGGGGCCACCACCGAGAAGGCCCTCTCCCTCATCCCCACCAACCACGCTTGTGACGGAAGTGAGAGCAAGAGGAGAGCCTCCCCGATAGATCTAAGAGTCTGCATCAGTTCATAGAGGGAGATGCGATCGTGGAGATAGGCGGGGCTCGAACGGTTCTAGAAATTTTATTTATTTATTTATTTACCATATTTATATACTGCCCCTCTCAGCCCAAAGATGACTCGAGGTGGTTTACATCAGCAGTCAATGCCCCCAAACAAGATAAAATACAGTTAAAAACATTACATATAATACAAACCATATAAAACAATAAAAGCCATCACTAAAATCATTTTTCCATCGCATTGTCCAATCCAACCACATCCCTAGAGTTGCAAACTTAGAACAGGATCCCTGTTTTTTCCTTCTAAAGCAGTGGTTCTCAATCTTCCTAATGCTGCAACCCCTTGATAAGTTCCTCATGTTGTGGTGACTCCCAATCATAACATTATTTTAGTTGCTACTTCATAACTGTCATTTTGCTACTGTTATGAATCATAATGTAAATATCTGATTTTGCAGGTTGTATTTTCCTTCATTGGAGCAAAATTGGCACAAATACCCGACAACCAGATTTGTATACTGGTGGGGTGGGGGGGGGGTTGATTTTGTCATTTGGGAGTTGTTTGCTGGGATTTATAGTTAACCTATAACCAAAGAACATTCTGAACTCCACCAATGATGGAATTGGTACACACAAAACTCCCATGACCAATAGAAAATACTGGAAGGGTTTGGTGGGCATTGACCTTGAGTTTTGGAGTTGTAGTTCACCTATATCCAAAGAGCACTGTGGACTCAAACAATGATAGATCTGGACCAAAGTTAGCACAAATACTCAATATGCCCAAATGTAAACACTGGTGGAGTTTGGGAGGAAAAGACCATGACAGTTGGGAGTTGTAGTTGCTGGGATGTATAGTTCACCTACAATCAAAGAGCATTCTGAACCCCACCAACAATAGAATTGGGCCAAACTTCCCAGACAGAACTCCCATGACCAACAGAAAATACCATGTTTTCTGGTGGTCTTCGGCGACCCCTCTGACATCCCCCTCACGACCTTCCCAGGGGGTCCTGATCCCCAGATTGAGAAACACTACACTAACTGGTCTTTGCTACTGATTTGACAGCACTTGGCCTTTCATATTAGGAATCTTAATTGGTCAGAAAAGCCCCCAATCCAAACTATTCATTTTCACTCTTATGACACAACTGGATAATTGGCAGAAGCAGGCTAATGAAGTACGGATCTGGTTAGAAAGATTGCTAACAGATTTTTTAAATTATTTTTTTAAAAGAAAGATCAGCGATATTTGCTGATTGCTTGAGTCTTGAAAGAGAACTTTCACTCCATCTATGTCACTGTCATTGCTGGTGACAGCTATATCTTTCTCGGTTGCATTTTGGAGAGGGACAGCTAGCGTTAGATGAAGAGCAGGATTTCAAGGTGTAATTGCTCACCCTAAGAATATATTCCTGCCTGCCTGCCTGTCTGAGTCTCTGATGTCAGGTGTTTCAAGGGTGTCTCTATATTACAGACCTTAAGCTCATTTATGGAGGGAGGGACCACGGTGGAAGAGCACATGTTGTGCATGCAGAAGGTCCTCGGTTCCAACCCTTGGCATCTGCAGTTAAAAGGATCAGGTAGCAAGGGGTGGAAAGAACTTCCCAGCAGAGAAATTCTGCCAACCAGAGTGGACAAGCATTGGCCAGATGGAGAGGTTGTCGGATCTGGAGGAAGACCGCTTCTTATCTTTATAGCTGTCATTCCGTTTCCCCTAAAAAAAAGTTAGTTCTTCTGAAATGGAGTTAGTTGCATTAAAAGTAGTCTTTCATTTGCAAAACTCATGGAAACAGGCATGATGCTGCATTTGTTGCAAAGCCAACACAAGTTCAAAGTGCAGGTATTTATCATGGGATATAGATGCCAAATATAGGCAACACAGTGTACTGGATTAAACTACAACAGTGCATATGAGGGTTTAAATCCCCACTTGGAGACAAAGATGCACTGGGTTACCTTGGACAAGTCACATACTCTTAGCCTCAAAAAACAACATAATATGGTCACCTTAGGGTTGTCATAAGTGGAAAATGACCTGAAAGCACACTACAATACCAAATAGATGCCAAGGAGCAGCAAATGTTCCAAGTAACTACCATTAATGCCTGCTGAAACTGGCTTTTCTGTAACTGGGGGGAAGCCTTCACTGCTATGGATGTCTCTTTGATTCTCCTTATAACTAGCAGTAACAGCAACAAAACAGCAACAAAACTACTAAGAAAGATAAATAGAATCTGCCATTGAGAAGTTGTGAACAAACTTATGTTTTTTTGGGTAGCTGTGAGTTTTTGGGGCTGTATGGCCACATTCCAGTAGCATTCTTTCCTGACATTTCACCTTCATCTGTGGCTGGCATCTTCAGAGGTTCTGTTGGCAGTGAAGCAAGTGGAGTGTATATATCCAGGGTGGGAGAAAGAACCCTTATCTGTTTAAAGCAAGTGTGAATGTTGCCATTAGCAAAGTTGAGTAGCCATGAAGCTGCAAAGTCAATCAGTGAGAGTATCTGCATAGAGATAGCCTGACCTCTGTTGCCTGGAGGCATCCTCTGTTTGGGAAGTGTTAAGTGGCATTTGATTGTTTGTTGTCTGGAGTTTTGCTGTTTCTGACTGGTGTTCCTTATATACTGCCTTGATTCTGGTAGTTTTTTAATACTGGTTGCCAGATTTTGTTCATTTCCATGGTTTCCTCCTTTCTGTTGAAATTGTCCACGTCTTTGTGGATTGCAAGGGCTTCTTTGTCTCCTCTGATATAGTGGTTGTCATAGTGGCCCAGAATTTCTTTGTTTCCAAATAATATGCTGTGTCCAGGCTGGTTCATCAAGTGCTCTGCTATGGATGACTTCCCTGATTGAGTTAGTCTGCAGTGCCTTTCATTTTCTTTCATTTGTGTTTGGGCAGTGCTGTGTTTGGTGGTCCATATGTAGACTTGTCCACAGCTGCACAGTATACAATAGACTCCTGCAGTGGTTAGGGGATCCCTCTTAGCCTTTGCGGAACATAGCATTTGTTGATTTTTTAGTGGGGCTCTAGATTATTTGTAAGTTATGTTATATACAGAGGCCTGAACAACATATCATCCAATTGTCCAATTTGGCAGGAATAGTCCTGATTAATTCTCTGTTTTCCCATTTTTTCAGTTGCTTTTAAAATGTTCCAATTTCTTTCTCTTCCTCTCACTTTCCTCTTGGTTTTCAGCTTACCTCAATTGCTGAAAACTGAGTCTGACTTGCAATAGTATCTGTACTCAATTGATTCAGCATCAGGTAAAGGGCAGGGGAAATATCTTGCCCTCCCCAGAGGCTCAGGCAAAAGCTTTTGGGAAAAATGGCATTCATAACCATTTTTGAAAAGGAAAAATGATGTCATATCCATTTGGCAAATGTGTATCTCCATGAACATCTGGATACCACCTTTTGAAAACCACTAGTCAAGGAAAGGCATGGCCTTGTTAGAAGTCAACTCTTTCAACAAGTGATGTTCACAAGCATTCATATAATGACACACAGGTAACCCAGCTGTTAAACTGATAAATCGTGTCTTTGAACTGCCAGGGACAAAGACATGCCATAGCGTAAATTAGTATATATGACTAGCAGAGTTTTAAAATGTTTCTTTGAAGTTGAAGTTGAAGCTGCAGTTGCCCAAAAGATATACATACAATACAGGTTAGCAAATACATACATTAACAAACAAATAGTGAAGGCTTGGAAAGTTGCCATTTCCAACAAAAGCAGCCTGCTGTATCCTCTCCTAGCTTGTCTCTTCTTCCTCACTGATACCTTTTGCCATCTTGACCACACTCTGATATTGTTTAACTACATGTATCTTAGTTTTCATTTATCAAATGTTGGAGGGTGTGGTTTCTTGGGATGAGCTACCCTCAACGGACCTCAGTTGCTGCAAACTGAATCCAAAGTGCAAAAGGACAGTCTTGCCCTTTTTTGTGGGCACAAGCAGAAGCAAACAGCTGCAGCTGTAAACCTGTGTAGAATTCAGCACCCTGGACAGTTCCTTGCTACTCCACCTCCCTGGTATTGAACTCTATGGGAAATGAACTTTGATGCTTTGCTGGTCTGTTCTTCTTCACTAAGAACTTTTGCTATCTTGACCACACTCTTACTTTATTTAGTCACACGTCTCCCGTTTTTCATCTGTAATATATTTAAGTGTGCATGTGGTGGGAGGGGGAGATAAGAGGAAGGGTTGTGCAGAAATCTCCAACTCATCAAGGAGAGCAGCAACTTGTTGCAATTTGGAAGGCATCATTGATTTCTTGTGGCAATTTGCAAAGAATCTTGCTTCCGATCCCAGGATTTCTGACTGTTGGTCAAGCTGAATGGAGCTTCTGGGAACTGAAGTCACAAACACCTGAAGGGTGACAGTTTGAAAACCACTTGCCTAAAGGCTCTTTGCAAGTTGCCCCAAGAAATCAATGAAGCATTGCAAATTGCAACAAGTTGCTGCTCTCTTGGCTGGGCTGGAGATTTCTGCACAACACATTCTCCTGCTTAGAGTTGTTGAATTTGCACCATGTTTGAAAGTGGCCCACAAAATTTGGAGACTCAGGTCTGCCTTTGGAATCTGGCAACCCTACTCCCTTCAAAACACAGGGGTCAATGCCCTGTGACGCAGTGCCCTTGGCTGCATTTTGTTCTGCTTCTTCTTCACAGTCAACATTGCACAGCTTTTAGGTATCTAATTCATACCCATGTGACCTTACATTAAATGATAAGTTCATTGCCAAAAAAGATGTTCCAAAATACTGAAATGCACGCCTACTAGTACTTAAAGAGCCAACAGGCCATTCCAAATCAAGAACTTTATTCAGTACGAACAGTTTGATATCAAAATGACCAGCAGTGAATGGATGAGTGGCAGGGGGAATCATAAAATCATAGAATCATAGAATTGGGAGAGACCTTGTGGGTCATCCAGTCCAACCCCCTGCCAAAAAGCAGGAAAATCGCATTCAAAGCACCCCTGACAGATGCCATCCAACCTCCACTTAAAAGCATCCAAAGAAGGAGCCTCCACCACACTCCGAGGCAGAGTTCTTCTGCTGAACAGCTCTCACAGTGAGGGAGTTCTTCCTAATGTTTAGGTGAAATGTCCTTTCCTGTAGCTTGAAGCCATTGTTCTGCGTCCTAGTCTCCAGGGCAGCAGAGAACAAGCCTGCTCCCTCCTCCCTATGACTTCCCCTCATATATTTATACACAGCTATCATGTCTCCTCTCAGCCTTCACTTCTGCAGGCTAAACATGCCCAGCTCTTGAAGCCACTCCTCATAGGGTAGCATTTCTCAACCTGGGGGGTCAGGCCACCTGGGGGGTGTCAGAGGGGGTGTCAGAGGGGTAACCAAAGATCTTCAGAAAACACAGTATTTTCTATTGTTCATGGGGGTTCTCTGTGGGAAGTTTGGCCCAATTCCACAACTACAACTCCCAAATGTCAATGTCTATTTTCCCTAAACTCCACCAGTGTTCACATTTGGGCATATTTATACACAGCTATCATGTCTCCTCTCAACCTTCTTTTCTGCATGCTAAATTGAATGTTCATAATTGTTTAACTGCTGTTTTAATTGTAACATTTTAATTGTATATTTGTTGACATCTAACGCTTGCCTGTTGTAAGCTCCCCTGAGTCCCCTTCTGGGGGTGGGAAGGACGGAGTATAAATGCTTGAAATAAAGAAAAAATAAATAAACATACTCAGCTCTTTAAGGTGCTCCTCATAGGGATTGTTCTCCAGACCCTTTATTATTTTAGTTGCCCTCCTCTGGACACATTCCAGCTTGTCAATATCTCCTTCAATTGTGGTGCCCATAACTGGACACAGTACTCCAAGTGTGGATTAACCAAGGCAAAATAGATAGGATGCATGACTTCCCTGGATTATGCAGGCCAAAATCCCATTGGCTTTTTTAGCTGTAGCATCACATTGTTGTCTCATGCTTAACTTGTTGTCCACGAGGACTCCAAGATGTTTTTCACACAAACTGCTATCAAGCCAGGCGTCCCCCATTCTGTATTTTTGCATTTCATTTTTTTCTGCCTAAGCGGAGTATCCTGCATTTGTCCCCGTTGAACTTCATTTTGTTAGTTTTGGCCCAACTCTCTAATCTGTTGAGATCATTTTGAATGCTGCTCCTGTCTTCTGGAATACTAGATATCCCCCCCCAATTTGGTGTTGACTGCAAACTTGATGATCCTGCCTTCTAACCCTTAATCTAAGTCATTAATAAAGATGTAGAACAGAACTGAACCCAGGACAGAACCCTGCGGCACTCCACTCGTCACTTCTTTCCAGGATGAAGAGGAAACATTGGTAAGCACCTTTGGGGTCATTCACTTAACCAATTACAGACCCACCTTATCGTAGTTTTGCCTAGCCCACATTTGACTAATTTGTTTGCCAGAAGATCATAGGGAACCTTGTCAAAGGCCTTCCTGAAATCCAGATATGCTACATCCATGGCATTTCCTTCATCTACCCAGCTTGTAACTCTATTGAAAAAAAGAGATCAGATTAGTCTGGCATGACTTGTTTTTGATAAATCCATGTTGACTATTAGCAATGAGCACATTCCTTTCTAAGTGTTTGCAGACCACTTCCTTAATGATATTTTCCAGAATATTGCCTGGTATCGATGTAAGGCTGGCGGGACGATAATTGTTTGGGTCATCCTTTTTTCCCTTCTTGAAGACAGGGACCACATTTGTCCTCCTCCAATCTGCTGGGACTTGTCCCGTTCTTCAAGAACTCTCAAAGATGATTGTCAGTGGTTCCAAAATGACTTCCGCTACTTCCTTCAGTACTCTTGGAATACCACTTAAGAACAGAAGTCACTTCAAGAAAGCACTTAAAAATGAAACCAGCTAGCACTGTTCTTTCTCTGGGCACAAAAATAACCTTCCTAATAAGAACTCAATAGTGATGTCTGAAGAATAGGAGTTTGTCGCCCCCAAAAGGAAAAGTGGATTCACGCCCAGTGCACTATAGCCACTGAACATACAGCATTGGAAGATGAAAAATGAATAACTTTCTCCTCGACTTATAATGGGGTCAAGGTTCCAAGTCATTGCTTGCAATACATATTTCTCTCCCCTCCCTTGACAGTGTGTGGTTTTTTTTTTTCAAAGCCTCCCTCACTCTTCTCCTCTCAAGCTGGAGTTTCCCATTTCAGAAACTCTTTTTTTTAAGAGAGAGAAGAAGGAAATGTTTTGAAAAGGGAAAGGAGGAGAAAGATTGCATGGATGGGAGGGGAAGAAAAAGAGAGAAAGACTCTTGCAAATCTGCAAGATTTATTGTTGTTGTTGTTGTTGTTGTTGTTGTTGTTGTTATTTAAAGAGAGATAAGGGAATGTTATTCTTCCTTGGGCAAATGCATGTCCCAAAGTTTGTAAATAATATATTGATTTTCCCCCTTTAAATCTTTGCAAGCTCTCTGTTATCTGTATATATCTATATGCCTATTCATCTTACATATGCATTTCCCCTGAAATTTTTTTGCAAGCTTGATTTCTGTGTATCTAAATGTATTAACTTTATATGTGCCTTTTTGTTCCCTTGAAAGTGTTCACTGACCTTTGCAAGCCCTATAGATCATATATATATGGAGAGAGAGAGAGAGAGAGATCTAAAGGTAAAGGTAATGTTTTTCCACTGACATTAAGTCAAGTTGTGTCCTACTCTGGGGGTTGGTGCTCATCTCCATTTCTAAGCCGAAGAGCCGGCGTTGTCCGTAGACACCTCCAAGGTCATGTGGTTGGCATGACTGCATGGAGCACCGTTACCTTCGCGCCATCTATTGATCTACTCATATTTGCATGTTTTCGAACTGCTAGGTTGGCAGAAGCTGAGGCTAACAGTGGGAGCTCAGTGGCACCTGCAATCTTTAATGAGCAAGTTCGGCAGCTCAGAAGTTTAACCCACCACACCACCGGGGGCTCCTGAGAGATGTCTAGATAGATATAAACATATAGAGCTTGCAAATATTGCAGGAGGTAAATGCACATATAGAGAGAGGATTTGCAAACATTTCAGGGGAAATGCATATGTGAATTTAGTATATATAATTATAGATCTATATCTAGCTCTGCATTGTTTATATAGGCATTGAATGTTTGCCTGTTACTATGTTGGAAGCTGGCCTGAGTCCCCATGGGGAGATAGGGCTGGATACAAATACATTATTATTATTATTATTATTATTATTATTATTATTGATAACATTGTTTTTTGGGTTTTTTTGTTTTGTTATTTTTTGTCGTGTCAGGGGCGACTTGAGAAACTGCAAGTCGCTTCTAGTGTGACAGAATTGGCCGTCTACAAGGACGTTGCCCAGGGGACGCCCAGATGATTTGATGTTTTTATCAACCTTGTGGATGGCTTCTCTCATGTCCTCACATGAGGAGCTGGAGTTCATAGAGGGAGCTCATCCGCCTCTCCCCGGATTTGAACCTGCGACCTGTCAGTCTTCAGTCCTGCCGGCACAAGTGTTTAACCCACTGCGCCACCGTTGACCCTCCTTTTCCACTTACAGAGCTAGTTTACTGTTTTTCTTTGAAATATGGTAAATATTCAAAAACATTTAACCTACTCCTGCAATAATGTAATGTTACTGGTATCTATTATTTTGAAATATACCAGTAGCTGCTGTATTTCCCACCCTCGGCTTATACTCAAGTCAGTGAGGTTTCCCAGATTTTTGTGGCAAAATTAGGTGCCTCAGCTTATATTCTGGCCAGCTTATACTCAAGTATATACAGTAATCAATAAATCTGTTTTACAGCCTGAGTATTAACGATGCTAGAAACCAGAGCCCTTGCTCTGATCTCTCGACTCCACTTAAGACCTGTGGTTCTCAACCTGTGCGTCCCCAGGTGTTTTGGCCTACGACTCCTAGAAATCCCAGCCAGTTTATCAGCTGTTAGGATTTCTAGGAGTTAAAGGCCAAAACATCTGGAGACCCACAGGTTGTGAACCACTAACTTAGAACCTTATGAACTTTCCTGTGCTTCCATTTCCATGATCCCCATTCACTCCGATTCTCCTGCTGCAATACAGAGCTACTGCTGGACTAATGTACAGGCTTGTTGTGGTCAGAATTTCCATGCACATCAAATGATGCAGTAAACCCAGAGTAGGAAAAGTATGGTTATATGTTGCTGAACTACAACTCACAGCATTCTTCACCTTTGGCTAAGGTGAGTGGTAGCCACACACAAACTATTTCTGCTCAGCTATCCTTTTTCCACACTTGTATGTACTATACATACTTCTGAGTTGCCATTTCTGAACACTGCTGTTAAAAAAAAACAGAAAAGAACACACACAAGATGTAGCAACTTATTAAAAAGTTTCAGCCCAACCTAACCTGCTAGTTTTCTTGCAGGAAAGAAATATGAAATCACATGTCTGAATCCGTATCATGCTGAACTGCAACTCCTAGCATTGTCTCACCTTTGACTATTTTGGCTTCAGCCATTGAAAGGATGGCTAACATGGCCTGTCAATGGGCCACATAACATGAAGTACTATCATAAATTATTACTATATTTCTCGATCAGCGCATGAAAATCACATCCTATAGCAATGGTTCCCAACCTTTTTTTGACCAGAGACCACTTTGACCAAGGACCACTCTCCAACAATCAGTTTTTGGTCAACTTTAGATTTGGTTTGGGGTGTTGATTCAGAAAATTGGATAGACCACATCAGCTCTACTTTCTGATGCCATGGTAAGAAGGGGCAGGGAAGGAGTGGCAGGTGGCATGAAGGGAGCGGAAATAAATAAAATAAAATAACAAAATAAAATAAAATAAAGAGGAAGGCAATTCGCAGATCAGATTTTCATCCTCATGGCCCACTGGTGGTCTGCAGCCCACAGGTTAAGAACCACTGTCTTACAGAAAGCCATAATATGTCATCAGTTGGGGACCCCTCCCCGTAGCCCCAATTGCTGCTCTGGGCCAGAGTGAAGAGAGAGGGGGGCAGAAGACAGTTCCACCCTGTCTTCTGTGCTATTCTAATAATATAATATAATGTGATATAATATATTGTATATACATATAATACTTATAGTATTATAAAGTATTGCAATATAAGACTACTACTAATATATTATAATTATATATTTATATTACATGTAATATTACTAATAATATTACAATATAATGGTATAGTACAATATAGTAATATTTAATTCTGATATTGTACTATGCTAATAATATAATATATTGTATGTATTGTATATACTTGAGTATAAGCCTCGTTTTTCAGCCCCTTTTTTAGGCTGAAAAATTCCCCCTCGGCTTATACTCGAGTCAAGGTTATTAATTATATTATTCTTATTATTCTTATTATTATTACATTTATTATTTTACTCGATTCATTATTGCTATATTTATCATTTTTCTCTATTATTATTACATTTATTATTTTACTTTATTATTGTTATTATTACATTTATTGTTTTACTCTATTATTATTATTGCATTTATTATTTTACTCTATTACTGGAAGTATATGTAAGCATATTTACATTGAAGAAGGTGAGAATAATGGTTTAATCAGAGTTGAACAGTCTTATCTTATATTAGAATTCTATGTAAATATTCAAAAACATTTAATCTGCTGATGCCTCAATTAATGTAATTGTATTAGTATCCATGTTTATTTTGAAATTGACCAGTAGCTGCTGCATTTCCTACCCTCAGCTTATACTCGAGTCAATACATTTCCCCAGTTTTTTGTGTTAAATCAGGTGTCTCGGCTTATATTCAGGTCAGCTTATATTCAAGTATATACGGTATATATATCTTGTAAGCCACTCTGAGTCCCCTTCAGGGTGAGAAGAGTGGCATATAAATGTCACAAATAAATGAATAAATAACTCCCCCCCCCCCCCCCCCATGTCAGGAGCGACTTGAGAAACTGGAAGTTGCTTCTGGTGTGAGATAATTGGCTGTCTGCAAGGATGTTGGCCAGGGGATGCCCGGATGTGTAACCATCCTATGGGAGGCTTCTCTCATGTCCCCGCATGGGAAGCTGGAGCTGACAGACGGGACCTCATCCTGTCTCGCGGATTCGAATTGCCAACCTTTCAGTCAACAGTCCTGCCAGGACAATGGTTTAACTCATTGCGCCACCAAGGATTCCAAGGAAGCCAGATCGTAAACCTTTACTCCAGCCGAAAGAACAAGGACAACTCCCCTCATGACATTTTTTTCTGCTTTCAACTTGATTGTCATTTTTCTTTTAAAAGGTAAAATGATGTTTTCCTTTATTTTCATACAAACTCCAAAAAATAAACATAACAGAAAAAACACAGATGAACAGTACCTCAGAGTAATTTTTTTAAAAAATGAGAGAATTTGAAGAGATAAGAGAGGGCCTGAGCAGTCCAACTAGTCCACAGTAGAAAAATAAATCTTAAAGGGGTGAAGAGGAGAGGTGTAGCAGGAACAAGAGCAAGGGGAACAGTATCTGTGAAAGTGTATAGTAGTATCCTTTAAAAAAAAAATAACTGAGTGGGTGGAGAGTTTATCATGTGTGGCCAGTCCCGAATTGTGAGGGTGAAGAGGGAAGTGATAAAAGAATATAAATATATTTCTGGGTTGGGAAAAGGAAGCGAACCTTCCCTGCCTCCACTGCCCCAAGAGAGCAGGGAAGGGAGGGAGGGAAGAGGGCGTTACATTCGGAGACTCCATACATTCAGCAAGAAGGGTGGGGATGCAAAAGACTGTGTCTAGAGTCAATGTTTATAAGGGGTGGGAGAGGTGAATGCACCACCTACGCCCACCTTCGCCTGTAGTGTTTACAGTGAGCTATAACTCCTGCCTAATTGCAGAGGTTTGAGCCTGGAGAGGGCAGGGCATGGAGGAAGAAAGAAGGAAAAGCAGGCCCATACTTCAGCAACCAAAAACGGTAAAAGTAGTGTGTACCGAGCTATTGCAAATTGGGATTGGGAGATCGGGAAAGGGGAGGCTGGATTGTACCTACATTTTGGGGGCAAGCAGAATTGACGTTTGCTCCAAATCCAAGAGGAAGAGGAGACAGGGAGAGATAGGAGGAGATAAGGCCAGTCCTCATTTCATAGGTCACTGGAGGAAAGTCTAGAAATCTACTGGGCATGCGAGCCCATTCTGTACCATAGCCAGGGTGAGAGTGCTCTCTGGTGATAGTCAAAGTCCCTTTTGTCACTCTCTTTCTCATATCCATGAGACTCAGACAAATGAGTACTGGTTGTTCACAGCCCTGGCTCGTCCTTCTGGCTCCTCCGGCAAGGGAAGGGGACCCCCGCCTCTTGAGGCTGCTCCCTCGTCCACCTCTGGCGCTGTTCGGCCCTCTTCCTCAACTTGTCCCTCAGTCTCTGGCGAGCCGTGGTCGGAGGGCACATGAGGTGGCCGGGCAGGGGGAAGCGGGGGCGGGGGCGGCGGCAGGTTACGAGAGGTGTTCGGTTCTGTGGAGAGAGCAGAAAGAGACAGACAGACAAAGAGACAAGATGGTGTGGGGTTAAGACAAGAAGAGGGAGGGAGAAACTGTGAGTCATCTGAGGGCCCCCAGTGTTCAACCACAAATAGTCCAGAACAGGGGGCTCGTGCTCAGAACTCTTTAGAAATAGCTCTTTTTGAGCCACTCTGAATTTACCTATTTCCATTTACTGTATTTGCTGTTTTGTTGTAAGCTGCCCTGAGTCCCTTCAGGGAGAGGGGACGGGATATAAATAAAATTTAGTGTTGTTGTTATTGTTATTTGATACATAACAAGATTCTCAAGTGTCTAGGACTGTGTAATGTATCAGCAAATAATACATGCAGATCCGAGTAGGTTGGCCTTTTGCAACTGACATGGTTATTTTGTCAGCACCTATTGTTTTTAAGTACAGGCCAAGGTCTTTAGGCACTGCACCCAATGTGCCAATCACCACTGGGACCAGTTTTACTAGCTTGTGCTAGCGTCTTTGCAGTTCTATTATTATTATTATTATTATTATTATTATTATTATTATTATTATTATTTTCCACTAATCAATTCAAATGGCAGTCACATGGAGACTGTTTGGGTGTGAGCAATGAATGCCCACAGAATGGAGCGCAATATGTTTCTGTTGGCAATCTTTCATTCCACCAAGGAAGCAGGAGGAACACCCCTTCCCCTCCTCCATGGCAACCTGATTTGAAGGGCCAAAAAAGCCTCTGTATTCGTTTTTGGTGTCACCGGAGACTATAGGGGGAGAGGGTGAAACCTGAACACCACCAAGAGACCTAAGTTAGCATTCCTCTATTTAACATGTTTTAGCAAACCCATTGTTTTCACACTTATAATGGTAACGATTTACTAAAAACAATGAACTACTGTGCTTATGGTGATGGTACAAGTTTGATTTTTTTAAAGGATCTTATTTGTACACCAAAGAAGGCTGATTTCTTTGACATATAAAAGTTATGCAAAACCGCAGTTGCATCCATTACTTCCAACACAGTACATAAGAGTACGACCCCCTCATCTGCAAGGGATAAATTTCAAAAATGTACATGGCTATGCGAACCTGCAGATAATAGTGAACCCTACTGAATGAACTACTTCAGGCAGAAAAATACAATAAAGATGTGTTGAAGAACACGAGAAATGCCTAGAGAGGTCCTCCTGCGTGATTTTATGGTCAACTTATATTGTAAACTCGAGAACTAGGAACTGTTTTGTCACTATTTTGTTTGTGAAATACCATATATAATGAAGCTATATAATGTAATCACCTGGAGACCTAGAATAGTCCCAGAAAAAAGCATTATGTTGTTAGACACAGGTACTAGTCCACAGATTACTGCAACGCACTCTACGTGGGGTTGCCTTTGAAGACTGCTCGGAAACGCCAACTAGTCCAGCGGGAGGCAGCCAGACTGCTCACCAGGGCGTCATACAGGGAGCATACCACCCCCCTGTTGTGTCAGCTCCACTGGCTGCCGATCCAGTTCCGAGCACAATTCAAAGTGCTGGTTTTGACCTACAAAACCCTATACGGTTCCAGCCCAGTGTATCTGTCCGAACGGATCTCCCTTTACGTCCCACCCCGGAGTATAAGATCTTCCGGGGAGGCCCTGCTCTCAACCTCGCCTCTATCACAAGTGAGGTTGGCGGGGACGAGGAACAGGGCCTTCTCGTTGGTGGCCCCCCGCCTGTGGAATTCACTCCCCGAGGAAATTAGATCTGAAACATCGCTCCTTTCCTTTAGGAAAAAACTGAAAACATGGATTTGGGACCAGGCATTCGGACAATCGGGCAGATAAAGAAAGAACTTTGACGATGATTAGGAAATGATTAATGGACTAGAACTATGGAACTCTGAAAGACGAAACGCTGAGCATGAGAATAGTTTCATATGATGTGTTATGTACTGGTTGTTTGATTGTTTTAACTGTGATAATTGCTTTTAACTATGGTTTTGTATATTATGTGTAATTTGTATAGGCATCGAATTGTGCCTTTTTTGTAAGCCGCCCTGAGTCCTCCCTCGGGGGTTGAGAAGGGCGGGGTAGAAGCATATGAAATAAAATAATAATAAATAAATAAGATTGGGGGATTGCACTGTAATCTATTTCTGTATAATGCAGAGATTAAGTATTATCATTTATCACTTGATGCAGTTGCTTAAATAACACCAAACACTACAACTGTTATCCTTTTAGTAACCTAGCCAGATAACCTCATAAGCTTGAGCTAACTAAGACTGCATACCTTTGCACAAGTAACTGAACTAAAAAGCATATTTACAAAAGCAGGAACAATTTGGAAAAAAGCATGTCCTCCTGCAGGTGAAGGCATGCAGTGGTTAGGAGTGCATTTGCACAGTTAAAGCTAATGCGTCAGCTGCGCCCATTCTGTGAGACATCTGACTTGGCCACAGTACCATATGCCTTGGTTACATCCCGACTCAATTGCTGGAATTTAGTCAACATGAGGCTGCTTTTGAAAAGTGTTCAGAAATTTCAACTGGTCCAAAGAGCTGCGGCCATATCTCTTTTTAATCTGCTTTAAAGTAAGATGGAAATGGTTATGTAACTCTGTTTTAATCTTGATTTCATAGGTTTTTAACTGTATCTGCAAAATGTCTTTTTGTAAACTGTTTTGAGTTCCAGCCTGGGAGAAATGCCAAATATAAAGAAAGGGGTGGATTGATGAGTGGATGAGTGGATGGGTAGATAGGCACCTCTTCTAAGATGTCACTATTCATATGTTTCACATTCTTGTATTAAGGATACCCTCCCCCAAAGAGGTGCCCTTTTAAATCAAGATCTTTTGAACCTGAACGCTTAGGACATCTAAACTCAAATTTGATATTTATTATGATTAGAAATACAAAGGCTTAATGCACAAGCTAAAGAAAGAAAAGGAGGCTGCTCTACTCAATGTTTTCTGGCTATCTATACTGAGATCTACAAATTTCAAACATATAACTGGCATAAACATCTCCAGTCCTCAACTCTACTGCTGGAGCAAGGCCAGCCTTTTCCTTTGAGTATTGGGTCACAGACTCTATAGGAAGTGAAACCATGAACATGTCAGAAATATTTTAAAAATTAACTAGGTATTTTTGATTCCAAAATTGTGAGTCAAGCGCTGAAAGGGTTAAATGGATACAACGACTCAGCAAAAGCTGTAGTTCTATATAAGCAGGTTTGCCTGTAACTTAGTAGCAGTCAGACTGAGGTAAACCTCAGTGGGAGAAAGATCTCAGTCTGCGAGAAGGTCTTAGTGTGAGGTAGGCCTTAGTCTGTGAGAAAAGCCTCTGTGTGAGGTAGGTCTCACAGTATGAGGTAAGTCAGTCTATGAAAAGGCAGAGTGTGAGAAGGCTTGCTGTGTGAAGCTTCAGTGAGAGAAACCTCAGGTTAAAGGCCTCATGTGTAAGTAGTGTAAGGCACTACCATGTGAAGCTCCTGTATAATTTTGATGTGTGAGCAAAGCTGTTTATCTGCATAACAAAGAAGCCCAGCATGGAAGCAACAAAGGAAGTATAAAGACCTTTATTTGTGTTATAGAAGCCTTGTTCTTGTAAATAGTGTAACCATATTCTTTTACTACAAAGAAAAGCCTTCTATGGAATATCTGTGTGTTTTTGTTCTTTTTATCACTTTGGGCTATTAGTCCAGGGCCACGCTGCTGCTAATAAGTTACTCTGCTGTACATTTATGAGAAGTTAATAACCCCACTCGCCCAACAGAACATTACTGATTTTGTTTGTTAATTAGTGGTGATACATGTCCTAGGTACGATTCTGACATACAGCCAAATTCCAAAATATTACATTGCCCTGCTAATCATGGAGACAAGCAAGGGATAATGTGCAAGCCATCTCAACAAGAGCACACCTACTAACATAGAGAGTTACTTTTTTGGACAATGGCTTCCAGAATCCCATAGCTGGCAGGCCACTGGGCGAACAGTGGAATTTGTAGTAGAAAAAAGGAACTTTCCAATGCTTCCGCCTTATTGCAACATTATCAACGCATTCATACTCATCCCTGCACCAGTTTTTGTTTTTTAAATGCTCCTACTAAAGCAAGGATTTGGTCTCCAAGATCCCCAGTTCTGTACCCAAATGAAATTCTGCACTTCAGTGGAATCTCCAGAAACTTCTCACACTGACATAAATCAGTTGTAGTAGTTGGACAACTGTTCAGTTGGATCAAGACACTGTGTTGAATGTTGACTGTGTCTGTGTTCCAAAAGTAGTAGATTCCAAATTTGCGTCACTAGACAGTTTCTGATCTCCTATTTCCCAAACTCCTGGCCAGTGAATTTGGGGAGGTGAGATCCACCAACATCTGGGATATTGGCGGCCTAAACCAATTCCTTCACATCTCCTTTGTGCCTCTACAAGGTGGAAAATTGACAGTCGGCTTCTCTACAAACTTCTTTGGAGCATCTTTTACTAAGCCCTTTTAAAGCTGAGAATTGTTAGGCTCCAGTTAGAAACCTGACATGTGTTTCAAATGTGTGTCACACAGCAGCTACTAGTTCCTTGTCCATCGCTGAATGCATCAAACCTAATTTCAAGCATTCAAGTTCATTATGCTTAACGGGCAAATACCTTTCAGTTATGCAGGTCTTTGTAGTGTTTCACAGTACTGTAAGGCGTTAGAGTTATTATGGTGCTCAAGGAAAGCAGGAAATGTTCAGTTAAGTATGTCCTTATCCCCAAGTTGTCCTAGCACAAGCCTGCCTGATGTTTTTGGACTACAGCTCACATACTCTTTCACTCTAACTATCCCAGCTAGAACTGATGAGCCTTGTAGGCAAAAATATCTGCAAACCCACAATCACCCACCTCTGTCTTAGAGGGTGTCTTGGCTCTGCACCAAAACATTGGGGGAGGATTTGGGCACATCATTCATAATCATAGGGAGAGGGGCTATGGGAAGAAACAGAAGAGGGAGGAAAATTGCACACCATGAGGCCAGAGTAGACAGCGTTTAATTATGTATTGTCTGTATGCTCTGATAGATAAAACAATTCTGCAAAGTTATGACACCCATTCAATTGCTCGTCAAAACACTCGCATGTTGTGGAGCAAACCACAGGCCACCTATTACAATGCAATCTCCACCCTGCCACATACACAATGGAGGACCTTCTTATAGCAACACTAGGGGCACTCCAAGTGGCTATTGTTCAAAGAACATTTATTATAATGCCAATAAAAATACTTTGTTTGGGTTTTTAAATACAACTGTTCCCTCAGTTTGCTTCTGACAGATAAATAAATAACTCATTCAATTAATCATAACTATGATTGCAAAGAGGCACAGAGAAGCTTTGTATGCTAAAGGATATGCTGCCAAGCTAGATCGGTTTGGCAGTATTTCCAGTAACCTCTGAAGTTACTCATGGTCACAACGCTGTCCTAGTTTTGGGGCAGATAAACTCCAGAGTTACTTAAACCATGTTGGACAATTGCAATGTCATAGATCAGATCAGGGGCAGTCAGAACATGTATCAAATCTGCTTTTATATCTCTGGGTTCTCTGTAGTATTTCACAATGGCTGAGGATCCCCAGTAATGTAACACTAGCCACACTGAATGGTTCTTTCCTTCCCCATGGATGATTTTGCACTAATTACTTCCTCGAGCCTCAGTGTTCCTCAACCATAAAATAACAATTTTTAATTGGTTAGTTTTGGCCAGGTTTTTGTACAGCTCTATTGGTTCTTTTTAAAGTTTCTGGACTAGAAACTTACTGCAACTCAAACGTAAGTCTGTATTAAGAACACACGACATGTGGCTCAGAGAGGAAGAAGACAACCTGCTCCAGTACCCCTTGCCTATAAATTTGTATCAAACTGTGATTTGGGAACGTCAGTTTTATTTCAAAAGGGAAATTCCATTAACCTGTAGTCTTATGCTGTAATGTTTTGGTATATGCCAAGCATTGAATATTTGCCTTTGTATGTGTAAACTACCCTGAGTCCCCTGGAGATGATAACGCGGGATTATTATTATTGTATTATTGCTAATCTAATTCATCTCTCTCTACACACTGACAGATGGTGGTTCCTTGGAGAGTTTCAGAGATGTTTCCTGCCCCATCTGGAGATGCCAGCAGGAGCATCTTCATTCTCAAAACTCCTCCCCTGCCTCATGGTATCACAGACAGTGGATGGCGTGGGCACTGCACACTCACACAACCCATGGATATAGCGATGGGCTATGGCGTGGGGCCGTGACAACACACACACGCGCTCAGGTCCCTGCCTCCTTCCCCCATGGGAGCTATTGCACACTTACACGCAGTCACCCGCTGAGGCGGCAGCAAGGATGGAGATGAGGTTGGGGGGCGAGTCGGGGTCCCCACTGAACCCAGACACCGGCGCTCGGCTCCCAGCCCGGTCCCGGCCTGTGACAGAGATGCCCACGTCAGAAATAGGGATTGGGGTGGGGAGAAGAGAGGGAGGAGCAGACATGATGAGGACAGGACTCTCCCCCACCCCGCGTGGCATATGCAATACTTCACAGGGCTGGAGCGGAAGGCTTGGGTCGGAAAGTGGAAAGGGACATGTTTGGAACTACAATGGAAAAAGATGGGTGGGAGATGGAGCATGACATGGACCAGCGACGGTGTCGATGCTCTTTCCAGCCCAGCATCCCACTCCTCCCAGGCTCACCGTGCAGCCGCTGTGAAGCCACCACATAGCTGACGAGCGTCACATCGCTGGAACCACCTGATTCAAGGGGGATGGGATGGACCCGGAAATGCTCCAGCATGTCGAAGATGGTCTGGAACCAGAGATGCTGAACCCGGCACTGCCCATCCTCATTAAGGGAGAGGCGCAGGTGCTAGCGGTTGGAAAAGAAGGCTGGGTGAGGAAACACCCACAAGCCATCCTGGCCTGTTAAGACAAGCCAGGCCTCTCTTCCAAAGATACATCAGCGTGCCTGCACTCACCTTGGCTTTCCCCTGGAAGTTGAAGGTCAGGACATATTCTCCGCGTCGCGTCTCACTCTGGCGCACGAGGAAAACACCATGGCTGCTGGTTCCTCCTGCCAGCACCAGCTGTGCTGCTTTGAGGCGGGAGAGGGTGCCGTGGAACCAAGGATAATCAGAGAGCGGGTGCTCTGTCTCACCAAGGCTTCCTCCGCCTGGATCAGGCTCTCCTTGGAAAAGGAAGGAACCTGGGGGAGAAAGAGAAGCAATGAGAAAGCCCCAAAATCCATTCAGAGAATGTGAATACTGGATATAGAAGCTCAGAAAGATATTGCTCCCTTCAGTAAAGCCAGCTCGTTGAAATGGCTAAGTCGTTTTAAACATACTTTTCAAACAACCCAATATCTAAAGACAGAAATGCCTAAACACCTCAGGAGGGTATGTATCACAACTAGATTTGAACAGCTGGACAGAATGGTCAGACATGGAAGGTTTAACCAAGTCCCATATAATGAACTATTTTGTATCTGTGGAGCTGTAACTTGTATAAGAAAGAGAGAAACCAATACCTCGGGCCACACATTATACAAAAGACACACTGGGATCCTTATATTAAAACTACATTTTTATTGGCTGGCCAGAATGCTAAAATAACATACAAAATGGCCCCTTTTCTATTTAAATCAACTCAGTTGAGAGCTGCATATTTGGAGTCGATTTGGTGTAAATTGTAAGGGTGATGCAGATATTTGATCTGAATCAGGATCTTGACCCCTTATTAACAGCTTGCTTATTTTAAGTTTGATTTTCATCTATGTCAATATCAGAGTTAGATATTCACCAGTGTCAAGGTGAAGTCCAGACAAAGGGAGCAATCTCCAGCGGTTTTATTTGTCATGTCAGGGCAACCAGTCAATTATATTACATTTCTAACAGAAACAAAGCAAACAAACAGACAAAATACAAAATTTGTGAGTTTGGTAGTTGATTAAATGTTCTTTGACCAATAGCTGGCCACTTGGAGTGCCTCTGGTGTTGCTGCAAGAAGGTCCTCCATTGTGCATGTGGCAGGGCTCAGATTGCATTGCAGCAGGTGGTCAGTGGTTTGCTCCTCTCCACACTCGCATGTCGAGGATTCCACTTTGAAGCCCCATTTCTTGAGGTTGGCTCTGCATCTCGTGGTGCCAGAGCGCAGTCTGTTCAGTGCCTTCCAAGTCGCCCAGTCTTCTGTGTGCCCAGGGGGGAGTCTCTCATTTGGTATCAGCCATTGGTTGAGGTTCTGGGTTTGAGCCTGCCACTTTTGGACTCTCACTTGCTGAGGTGTTCCAGCGAGTCTCTCTGTAGATCTTAGAAAACTATTTATAGATTTAAGTCATTGACGTGCTGGCTGATACCCAAACAGGGGATGGGCTGGAGATGTCTCTGCCTTGGTCCTTTCACTATTGGCTGCTACTTCCCAGCAGATGTCAGGTGGTGCAATACTGGCTAAGCAGTGTAATTTCTCCAGTGGTGTAGGGCGCAGACACCCCGTGATAATGCGGCATGTCTCATTAAGAGCCATATCCACTGTTTTAGCATGGCGAGATGTGTTCCACACTGGGCATGCGTACTCAGCGGCAGAGTAGCACAGCGCAAGGGCAGGTGTCTTCACTGTATCTGGTTGTGATCCCCAGGTTGTGCCAGTCAGTTTTCGTATGATAATCTCCAGCAGTTGATGCACTCTCACTGACTGGCAACCCCCCGTGTCAATTGCTTCCTCAGTCAAGTTTGATTTTAATGTGGGTCGTATGCTGTCTGTATATGTGTTAAATGTGTTTGTTAAATGTTTTTATACAGCCAATGGGCTAATCAACAAAACATAAAAGAATCATTCAGAGAATGCCATCTTGCTGTTTTTCCAACACCTTAGACCCACTTCCACACCAATGAGGAAACTGTGACAAAATGGTCACAGGCAGTACACAATTTGATTTCCCATGACAGTAGAAATGGAGTAAGGAGAGGAAGAATGTGCATACTCTGCAGTAGAATGGGGAAGAGAAGGTGCCATCTAATCCAATTAACAATTTGGTTTTTCTTTCACTTTCTGCTGGCTCTAATCCCACTCACCAAGAACATGACACCTTGGGCAGATTACCCCCTTGAAACTGAGGTCTAATTTACAGTATTTCTAGACCAGAGCTATTCAATAATAATAATAATCATCATCATCATCATCTTTATTTATACCCCGCCACCATCTCCCCGATGGGGATTCGGAGCGGCTCACATGAGGCCAAGCCCAAACAACAATTACAATAAAGAAAAACCGAAAACGTAAACCGAAAATGCAAACAATAAACAACAACATCATAGTTACCTAAAACATGTGAATACATAACAATGTAAAAAATACAATAAGCACAAGGACAATGACAATGGACGGGCTACATGTAATGGTTAAAAGACAAACTGATTAAAACTAATTAAAAACTCGGGCGAGATAAAAGAGAAGCAGGTTCAAAGTAGTGATCCATGGACTGGTACCAATCAGCACCACGTCTAAAAGGAAGAAACCAGTTGTAGCCAATGGGCACAATATGGTATCAGTCCCTAGTGCATCAGGAAAAAGATTATTGTTGTTGTTGGTGGTGTTCAGCCTTTGATTATGCCTATACCTGATCTCTCTGGGGATTCAGGGCCTGTTAGTCATTCTGATGGCACTGGGGATTCTGGGTCTGGAAGTCAGCAGGAGAGCCAGCAAGAGATTTTAAAAACTGACAATGAGTGATCTGTGTCTCAAGGCCACATTCCTGAAAGGCAGTTCACTAGGGAAGCAAGATCAGAAACAGATCAGAGTTCAGAGGATGAAAATGAAAGTCCAGGTGGACAGACCAGTGAACAGTTAGATAGGAGATGTACGTTCTGTCAACACAGAGCTTCTCATGAGAGTTTGCAAAGGTCAAAATGCCTATTAGCAAGGAGTCCTTATCAGTTTCCTGGGGAGAAGGCATGATTTTCGCTCTATATTAGCTAGCCCAGCAGATGGGTCTGCCACTCCAGGCAACGTATAGAACTCCTGTCAAGTCATGGGATTTTTAGTTTCATGTTCCATGTTTCCTTTTGTTCATGCCTCATGATTCCAAGTTTTGAGGGTTGTTCCTGAATCTCATGATTTGGATTCATTCTGCATTTGTATTCCTGGTATTTAATGCTACTCTTATACTATGATTTCTGTGGATTATTCTTGGTATATGAACTTTGGTTTTTTATATTTTTGCTGAATTGTTTTTCATATATATTCTTCAATAAACTGCTTTCCTATTTTACCTTGGACTGGAATGTGTGCTAAGTACAGAGGTGGTTCCCAGCCTTGAAGTACAACAGTCGTCCATATAAAACAGTATAAGAAATACCTTTCTGAGAACTAAAATAAGAGACCCAGTGGTCCCATTCCAGACATTTACCTGTGGTGTCTGGGGTTTCAGGGAAAGATGTATGGAGGAGGCCAGTGGGAAATGGCCCTTCATCTATCGGCACCCGTGGCGGCAGCTCTGGAGGCAGCAGCTCCATGGAGTCAAAGTGCGAGGCAGCGATAGAGACTGAACTGGGGGACATGGAGGCTGAAGGACGCTCCATCAGTCCACCATAGGCACCTGGGGAAAGCATGAGGACACTAGATTATTGGCTATGCATGTTCCTGGCTTTTTCAAAAAAAAAAAAAAACCCTTGTCCCTTCCTATTTAAAGACACAAGAGAATGTTCTGTTGGCTATAGAACAAAACCTGAATGGGGGAAAATATCAGATTTTCATCTGCAAAGACAGATCTATTCTAAAAGAAACTTGAGTTAACCATTTGTAAAATCTGGAGTCATCTTTTTTGTGGTCACAGCATATATAGATAGAACTGTATCTGGGATAAACAGATGCAAACCTTGGCTGAGCTGTTCATTGCTTTCACTCGGCACCATAGGAAGTTCCCGGCTGGGCATGCTCTCTGAGTGGTTCATGCACGATTGCTCCAGACTATCGGTGCTCTCTCTGCAGAAGGAAATGCTGTTAGCTGTGAGAGTCAAAGCTGAACCTCGCTATTCAGAAGCAAAATACCTAAAGTATTAGACTTTGGCCACCCCTGCAGTACTTAGACCTCATGACGCCCCTCCTCCATCATTTAGGAAAGTCATATACCCATAACAATAAAAGTAATTGAAGTGTTAACTATACTGTGAAAAGAGCAAGTTTACCCCCTTGTTAATTCACCATTATACTATTTCAGTTAGTTAAAAAAATTAATGTATTATATAAAACTAGGGTTTTGTCACATGTTAGTTTTAAACTATGGGTTGAACCTGTGTGAAGAGTATTTAATCTACTGAACTATGATCCTTTCCTACAGATTGGTGCAACATACCCCAGGCCCATACATTCTTGAATGTCTGCCAGCCAGGAGCGCATTTGTAGCGAATCAACTGTCTCAAGGATGTACTCCAAGGAGCTTGACAACTGGAGGGTTGAGAATGGAGACAAGAGAGGGAACGTTATTAATACATTTATTTATTTATTTACATCACTTATATCCAGCCCATATCAGCCCGCAGGCGACTCAGGGCGGTATATATAATACACATATAATACATAACATAATACATAACACTTTAGAGGACCTCTAAGTCCTACAATTGTCTCCTCCCATATCTCTAGTCAAGGAATCATATATCATGAACAAGAAAAGTGAATGTGATTTTCTGCAGATGATAGGAAATTGTTTCCTGTAAGACTAACATAAAACTACCGAACCAATGTCAATACATGTTCCCCAGCAATTAAAATCCATATGCCTTAAGATAACAATAGAAGAAATCAATAATGAGAGGTAATTGTACACTAAGTAATAATAAGAAATTCTAGTGTTTGCTCATTCCTCCATCTTTTTCAGCCTATGATAGAACAGAGCTAACACAAGAGTTATATAACATTTCTACCAAGGGTTAAAGGCAACATATGCTGTCTTATCTTGAAGCTAAGCAGGGTTAGCCCTGGTTAGCAATTGGATGGGAGACAACAATGATCGCCAGGTGCTGTATGCCATCTTTCAGAGGAAGGAACTAGCAAAACTACTTCTGAATATCCTTCCCTAAGAAAAACTTATGAAATTCATAGGGTCACCATAAATTGATGGGAGACTTGAAAAGAAAGTACACACATAAACCTTTGCTAGCCCCCTTTCCTGATGTACGTTTTCACAGGCTGAATTTCCCATTCTTTGTTTTAGTATGAAAACAACACTAGCCCATACAAGCCTTCAATGAAGATACGTTTTTTACAACATGAATTGGCAATAACATGCTTATTAACAGAGGAACATTATTCACAGAATGCAAACTACTAATTTCCGATTTATTTATTTATTTGCCTTATTTCTACCCTGCCTTTCTCAACCCCAAGGGGGACTCAAGGCAGCTTACATACAGGCAATTATTCAATGCCTTAGAGCAACATACAATTCCAATAATATTAAAATTAAATTAAAATTTAATACATATTAAAAACATTACATTCAATATTAATTTCACTATGGTGCAATTCCCATTGCAGGAGGGAAATAATTAATTGCCTCCATCTTAGCTGCTCAGCTTATCAGCCACATAGGTCCAAAAAAGTGTTCAGAAGAACTGTGTCATTTTTGCTGATGGTGGGGACAAAACCAGCAGTGAAAGTTTAGAGAACCAAAAGCCTGTATACTTGTTACCTCTCAAAGGCCACAGCTCTGACTTCATCACCAACAATTACCAATGAGGGAGAGTCTCTTTCCTGTAGTTTTATTTAGGACCCTTTCACACAGCCATATAATCCAGAATGTCAGGGCAGAAAATCCCACAATATTTGCCTTGAACTGGGTTATTTGAATCCACAATGCCATATATTCAAGTTCAAAGCAGGAAAAGTGGGATTTTATTCAGCTGTGTGGAAGGGGCCCTAAATGCACCAACTGGCTCTTCCACAGGGTAATTTCTCAGGCATGGTGAATGCTTTTTACTCTCCCAAACACCAACTCCTGTATCTGGGTAAGTGCAACTTTGCCACTGCTCTTGAGAAATTAAACCTAGCAAGTGCTGCGGTGCCAGCAATAACAAACAAATATGCATGAAACTCCTAAGACCCAGAAAATATTACTTTTATCTTCTGCAGATTAAAATGTGTGATAAATTAAAATAAATAACTTAGATATATTTTTGAGATCTTCACCAAGTTCATTTTAATGAGGGTTATTTTCCTGTGCCTTTGAGGCCCGTGTCTTATTAGGCCCAGAAGTCTTATTATTTTTAGAGCAGGAAAGGTGGCCTTTTAAAGGAATGCAACTATCACATTACAGCAGAACCTACTGAATCCTTACTTGGCTACAAGTTCACATAAAATGTGCAAAATGTTTTTTCACATTCAGCTTCCCTTAAGAAAAACACTGGCCTCCAATCATCCCAAAGGCACAGGAAAATCACCCTCATCAAAATGACCAAGATATTGTTGGAGCAGAAGAGATAGAATGGGATAAAAATAAAGTTATTATTAACTGGATCTTTCCTGAAGAAAAGCAAGAGGCAAGAAAACAATTACTAAAAGCACAGTCCAGCCATTGCCACTTGTACTGTCAGCTGGCGAAAAGAACTCTAGTTTTATCTCAGGAAAACAATTCCATGGACCACTTTGTTATGTATAAATTGGTGAAAGATTTGGTGTACAATTTCCACTGTTCCAATTATTACTGAATAGGTTTAAAACTTAAATTGACAACACAGTGCCCACTACCAGTATTGGATTACGAGACCCTGTAAATGTGGACACTGGTAGGAAATAAATTTATTGTAAAAAAAAAAAAACCATCTGAACAGCACCAGGATGCCTTCTGATGGCTTGGGATGCATGGGCTTTTGAAACTTGCTTGAAATATATTAGGCTCTTAATCAGACTGCAAAGCTTTAGCTTTAAATAAAATTGAAGGCAATTTATGGATTTTATCTGTTAATTTTTTAATACCATTGAGGCTTTATTCTGCTTAATGTTTGTATAATCCAATGTTGTTTGGATTTCAAATTGTATTGAAATGCTTTATGCAAGCCACTTTGAGTCTTCTTTGTGGAGAGAAAAAGTGGGGTATAAATAAAAAGAATAGTAATACAAATCTTAAGACATTACTGCTCTGCCTGTACCCAAACTCATCTTTTTTTTCCTACCTTGAGCACAAATGTGTTCTCCTTGTCTGGCATTTCCAGGGGAGTAGTTGTCCGCACATCTACTACACAGGAGCAGGCAATACTGACCCGTGGCTTTGATGCCTAGCAGTTGAAAAGATTGGGGGACAGAGAGAGAGAGAAATGTAATAACACCCCCAGTCTGAAACAAGGAATCCCTGGAATATCTTGGTTCCCGCAACCACCTCTTAATGGTTATACCCATTCTCTGCCCTCCCCTCTCCTACTCCATTGCATCTAGAGACCCACTGCTTACCTTTGGTGGGATGTAGAACTCCAACAGGTACCCCTCTCCCTCCCCTTTCCCTGCTTTGCGCAGGAGAAGACGGCATTTCTGCCAGCGTGTCCGACTACCCCCGCCTGACCCATCGTCAGCCACAATGTAGTTCAGTAAGCCCTCACGCCTCACACTGGCCAGTTCCACTCGAAGAGTGGCCGGGGTGGCTTTGTTGAGCCGCAGACGCTCAAATCGGTGAGTCCAGCGATCAGAGTCACCACCCCCTGAAGAGTTGGAATTACTGTTGGCTCCTGTCCCTGCCCCGTCTCCACCCCCAGGGGACGAGTCAGCTGACGTCTTCCACTGCAGGATGCCACGGACACTGCCACGGACACTGCGGCTCACATTGCGCAACGAAAAGCGCTTCTTCAGCTTTGGTTTGGTGGCGGTCACTGCTGTCACGGTAGAAACATCCTCAGAGCTGCGGGACTGGCTGCTGGAGAGTCCAGAAGGTGGCCCAAGGGGAGGCTCCACGGGTGAGGCCACTGACGAGTCACTGCAGGTCTCTGAGAGGTCACGGGCAGAGGAACAGCCAGTAAAGGGGGCGATGTCACAGCGAGGTGGCGAATCACTGGCATAAACCCGGCTCACTTCGGCCTCAAAATGCTCCAGGAAGTGCTCAGCAAAGCGACGTGAGAAGGCGGCTTCGGCTCCTGGAGTGGCAAACTGTGGGTTCTCAGCCAAGAAGGCCCGAAAACGACGAGCAAAATCCACAGCGGCAGCCCGAGCATGCACCTCACAGAATTCCCGCCAACCTGGTGAGGGGAGAGAGGCAGGTTCACCCAGCATCCCTCCCCCAACCGGGGACAGGGGAACTGCACTCCCATTCATGATTGCCCAGGTGGGGCCAGGTGCCAACACATCCAGCGCCAGAACTGGGCTCCTACTGGTACCAATGGCCTTGTGACCTGCAGAGGAAATAACAGAGAGACTGTGATGAAAGTACTTGAATGAAATGATCTGGTCAAGTACTTGCTGCTTCTGTCTGTGACAGAGAGAGATGATAAAACCCTATGAAAGGACCACACCATACAAACAGCCCCATGTTTGATAAGCTCTCACTCAGAGTCATAAATCTGTATTTAGTTACTAAAAGGTTTCATGGGAAAACCCAGCCTATCTAATACCACACAAAACTCTTAATAGTTAATCTGGCACTTGCTAAAATATAAGCCTATCTAATTGCTTATAGTAAACTGTCAGTCTTAAAATATAAGAGTAAACATCACACAGCATATTCACTAAAGCAGTGGTTCTCAACCTGTGGGTCCCCAGGTGTTTTGGCCTACAACTCCCAGAAATCCCAGCCAGTTTACCAGTTGTTAGGATTTCTGGGAGTTGAAGGCCAAAACATCTGGGGACCCACAGGTTGAGAACCACTGCACTAAAAGGTTGTATAGTGAGTTTTTCCATACTTTAATATGGATTGGAGACTTCAGTCTGTGAAGTACACAAACAGGAAGGGTGGTTGACAAAGGGTTGTGTTTGTACATGCATCCAAGTTGACTGTTGACCTATGGCAAGGGATTATCAGAAGTAATTTTGCCAGTTCCTCCTCCCAGAATAAAGCAAATAATAATAATAATAATAATCTTTATTTATACCCCGCCACCATCTCCCCGACTCGGGGCGGCTAACATGAGGCCAAGCCCATATAAAAATACAATACAACACAGTAAAATACAGAATACAAACCAAAAATGCATCAGGAAATAAATTACAATAACAAAATGAAATAATAAGACAATATAAAATCGAATAGGATGGGCAGGATCTTTCAACTTGTAAAATATTGCCCCTTCATATGGGAAGACACCATCTTAATACTCCCATCTCTTCCTTTTGAAAAGATTCAGCCACTTTAGTAATGTTTTATAGTATGCAAATTCTTCCACTTGGTCCTTCTTGGAACTGCATTTGAAATTACAAGCTGTTCAATTTGCCAGTTGAGTGCTTTCCTAAACAGAATCAAAAGTATTCAGATAGCGTACACTGATGACACTATCTTTTCTTGGGCAACTAGACTGGCTGTTTTTTGGTCTTTCCCGTTATCAGGTGAATCTTGTTGTATTCAATGGCCTCTCTAACTGTTTCTAGGGGAAAAGCTTTCAAGTGGAATTGGAAGAATAGACACTCTTTACAGAAGGCCAGCAGATGGGAACATGGCACAAACAGTGTGACAACACAGAGGCCCTGCCACACAGCTGAATAAAATCCCACATTATCTGCTTTGAACTGGAATATATGCTAATGTGGACTCTGATAAACAGATATTGTGGGAGTTTCTACCTTGATATTCTGGGTTATATGACTTTGTGGAAGGGCCCTGAGATCATCTCTTATCCAAATGTTTTCGAGAAGTATTTTGGATTTTTCCAGATTTTGGAATGTCTGTATTTACAAACATGACATATCTTGAAAATGGGACCCATTTCTACACATGAGAATTAGACCCCTTCTACACTGATTTACAAAATCCAGACTATCTGCTTTGAACTGGGGGCCCTTCCACACAGCCATATAACCCTGAATATCAAGGCAGATAATCCACAATATTTACTTTGAACTGGAGGCCCTTCCAGACAGGCCCTATATCCCAGGTATTTTACTTTAATTTGAATCATATGAGTCTGCACTGCCAGATAATCTGAGGGAAACAGAAAACTTAGGATCAGATCCTGGGATATAGAACCTGTCTGGAAGGGCCCTGAGTTATGAGTCTACATTGCTATATATTCTATTTCAAAGCAGATAATATGGGATTTTATTTAGCTGTGTGGAAGAGACCCAAATTATGTTTCTCTTACACAAAGCCCAGGCCCGTAGCCAGGATTTTGATTCGGGGGAGGGGGGGGCTGAGTCTGAGTGAAAGAGGGTCTACCCTAGCAAAAAAATTTGTATCATTACCCCAATACCCCCATGCATATGAAGATATATTGAACATGGTGATCAGATCATGATATGAATAAACATAACAGTTTAAATAATGTACCAGTAAGGCCTTTACGCGGACCACCCTGAGAATTGGGGGGGGGGGCTGGGGGGCTTCAGCTACATGCCTGACAAAGCGTGAAGGTAATTTTATACTCAATTCTATGCATGAAATAAAGCTTGTGAGCACTGAAACACCAGAAAGGAAATGTGTTGATATCTCTGCCCTCCATGTAGATATTTTTGGATTATTTCAGGTTTCCCAATAAGAGATAATTCCCTTCTGGTGTGTAAGAGCGACTTAAGGGCCCTTCCACATGGTAAATAATACGGAATATCAAGTCAGACAATCCACAATGGGTTATCTGAGTCCACACTACCATATAATCCAGTTCAATGTGGATTTTATACTGCTTTGTGGAAGAGGCCTGAGAAAGGCCAGGAGGAGAAGAGAGAGCACAAAGTTGGGGTCTGCCTTTCATGCGTCTCTCGGGTGACAAGAGGCTGGCTCTGCACTGCAGAATGAATGCAACGTGACACCGCTTCAACTGCCATGGCTCCATGCCATGGAATCACGAGAGATGTAGTTTCACAAGGCTTTGAACCTTCCCTGCCAAAGAGGGCTGGGGCCTCCCCAAAGGACAACTAGCATGGAGCCGTGGCAGTCAAAGCGGTGTCAAAACGCATCAATTCGACAGTGTGGATGGAGAAGAGAGGGGAAGACCAAGGACCCGGGCCTGGCTGGGTCTCGGCGCGCTCGGCACTCACCATCCCGGCCTGGGGTGCCTTCCAGGAGGGAGGAAGGGAGGAAGGAAGGCTTCGCCTGGCCGCCTCTCGCTCCCTCTCCCCCTGTCGCTCTCGCGCGAAACTTCCGCTTCCGGGTTTCCGCTGGTCACGCGACGTTGTTTTCTTCCTTTCACTTCCGTCCTCGTCATCCAGGCGACAACAAGGATACTCTCACGTATACTATAGAGAGGACGCGTCCTGGAGGCTAGAACGGCGGCCGTCAGCCATTGGCTCAGGCGGGCGCGGTGTTACCATGGCAACGGGCATGACGTAGGGTCCTTGGATGCTAAACGGGGAGGGGGCTTGGCTTCCTTGTTGCTAGGGAAACGGAGCCAATGCGGCACCCTTCTTCCACAAGGCCATGCTGATGATCTTGGGAGGAAATCCAGGTGTACAAACTCAGGCCCAGATTATCTGCTTTTAACTGGATTATATGTCAGTGTAGACTGAGGCTCCTTCCACAGCTGAATAAAACCCCACATTTTCTGCTTTGAAATGGAATATATGGCAGTGTGGCCTCAGATAACCCAGTTCAAAGCAGATATTATGGGATTTTCTGCCTTGATATTCTGGGTTACATGGCTGTGTGGAAGGGCTCCAGTCACTGGAACAGAACCCCCCCCCCCCCCCCAACCTAACTGGGGGCCCTTCCACACAGCCTTATATCCCAGAATATCCGGGCAGGAAATCCCACATTGTCTGAGTGTGGCCTCAGATAACCCAGTTCAAAGCTGATATTCTGGGATATAGGGCTGTGTAAGAAGGGCCACTTATTTTTTTATTTCCTATATTTATACCCCGCCCTTCTCCCCCCCCCCCCCCCCCCCCCAAAGGAGACTCAGTTATATGGATTTTATTCAGCTGTGTGGAAGGGACTCCGGGTCGAAGCAGATATTGTGGATTATATACCTTGATATTCTGGATTGTATGGCAGTGTAGAAGGGCCCAGAATATCTAGATTAGGACCCCTTATATAATAATAATAATAATAATAATAATAATAATAATAATAATAATCTTTATTTATATACCACTCCATCTCTCTGAGGGGATTCAGAGTGGTTCCCAAGTAATATCACAAAACATACAGAGTAAAAACAACATAACCATAAGATTAACAAACAAAATATAAACATAAAAATTGTCGCCATACATATATTAATATATTAAATGCACATATATTAAAAGTAATCCTGCCTGTTCAAGACAATTAAAAATGTAAAAGGGTCAAGATTTGTGCTAGCCCAAAAATTCTAGGGGGCCCGGGAATTAAGTGCAATGCTATGGCAGGCAACAATAACGCATAGCTGTATAAAATCCACATTGAACTGGAATATATGGCAGTGTAGACTTAGGGCCCTTCCACACAGCCCTATATCCCAGAATATCAAGGCAGAAAATCCCACAATATTTGCTTTGAACTGGGTTATCAGAGTCCACAGATAATATGGGATTTTCTGTCTTGATATTCTGGGATATAGGGCTGTTTGGAATGCTCTCAGATAACTCAGGGCCCTTCCAGACAGGCCCAATATCCCAGGATCTAATCCCAGGTTTTCTGTTTATCCCAGATTACCTGACAGTGCAGACTCATATAATTCAAATTAAAGCAGAAAACCTGGGATCACATCCTGGAATATAGGGCCTGTCTGGGAGGGCCCTAAGGCCTCTTCTACACTGCCTTATAATCCAGATTATCAAATCAGATCCAGGTTAGAGCTATGCAGTCGAATATTCTATGACCAGACCCCAGATTATGAGTCTATACTGCAAGATAATCTGGGATAAGAATATAATCTGAAATCAGACCCTGGGATGTAGGGCACTGTAAATCCAGCCCCAGTTTATCTTCTTTGAACTGGATTATCTGACGGCTCTTCCACACAGTCCTATATCCCAGAATATCAAGGTGGAAAATCCCACAATATCTGCTTTGAACTGGGTTATTTGAGTTCACACTCAGATAATGTGGGATTTTCTGCCTTGATATTCTGGGATACAGGGCTATGTGGAAGGGCCCTGATTCTACACTGCCATATAATCCACTTCAAAGAAGATAATCTGTAGAAGGGCCTAATTGTATGTACACTGTAGATTTAATGCAGTTTGACACCACTTTAGCTTCTGTGGTTCAATGCTGTGGAATCCTGGGAGCTGTAGTTGGTGAGACACCAGCACTCTTTGGCAGAGAAGGCTGAAGATCTTGGCCCCTTCCACACAGCCCTATATCCCATAGTATCAAGGCAGAAAATACCACAATATCTGTTCTGAACTGGGTTATCTGAGTCCATACTCAGATAATGTGGGATTTCCTGTCTTGATATTCTGGGATATAGGGCTGCGTGGAAGGGCCCAAAATCCCACATTTTCTGCTTTAACTGAAAATATGGCAGTGTAAACTAGATATCCCAGTTCAAAGCAGATATTGTGAGATTTTCTGCCTTGATATTTTGGGTTATATGCTATGTGAAAGCGCAAAAGCCGGGTTGCAGCTAAACATAAAAAAAAAAACCAAGATTATGGCAACAAGAATGATTGACAACTGGAAAATAGAGGGAGAAAATGTGGAGGCCATGACAGATTTTGTATTTCTAGGTGCAAAGATTACTGCAGATGCAGACTGTGGCCAGGAAATCAGAAGACACTTACTTCTTGGGAGAAGAGCAATGTCCAATCTCGATAAAATAGTAAAGAGTAGAGACATCACACTGGCAACAAAGATCCGTATAGTCAAAGCCATGGTATTCCCTGTAGTAACCTACAGATGTGAGAGCTGGACCTTAGGGAAGGCTGAGCGAAGGAAGAGGTGCTTTTGAGCTGTGGTGTTGGAGGAAAGTTCTGAGAGTGCCTTGGACTGCGAGAAGATCCAACCAGTCCATACTCCAGGAAATAAAGCCCGACTGCTCATTGGAGGGAAGGATACTAGAGACAAAGTTGAAGGAGACAGGAAAGCCTAGAGAAGACAATTATGCTGGGGAAAGTGGAAGGTAAAAGGAAGAGGGGCCGACCAAGGGCAAGATGGATGGATGGCATCCTTGAAGTGACTGGACTGACCTTGAAGGAGCTGGGGATGGTGACGGCCGACAGGGAGCTCTGGCGTGGGCTGGTCCATGAGGTCACGAAGAGTCGGAGACAACTGAACGAATGAACAACAACAACATGCTATGTGGAAGAGCCCCGTATAAAATGACAAATCCCAGGATTTCCTAGCAGTGGGCCATGACAGTTCATGTGCTGTTAGACCACATTAATTCGACAGTGTGAATGCCCTCCAGAGAAGCAACAGCCCTGCCCAGTACTTTTAACAGTCTCTCATTTGTAGATTTGCCATAGCTTGGGCTTCCTCGCAATTAAAAACATCAATCCACCTAGCAATAAAGAGAGAACTGCAGTCGATTTAGCCAGAGCCTTCATTCCATACAATTGTGAGTGGCTGTAATGATCCTAAAAGAGAGAGAAAGACTTTTTCAGTGAAGCCAGATGCACAGCCCAGAAGGGTTCATGCACTTTTGACCATGATCAAGGTACTATATGTTCACTGACTCTCATAGAACCACCTGACATTGGTACATTCAAGAATGCAGGAGCATTCAGTAGTCTGCATCTAATTGTCAGTGAGGTGGGAGCTTTGCCTCAACACTGGCATTCCAGTCTGGAGGAAAATACACTTTTAAAAAGGTCAGTTCAGTCTCCTGAAGGGCTCCAGGAGCATTGGGCTTACCAGAAATACCTCCTAACATCAGTCTTCCTTATAGCATTGCTAGGACTATGAAGATTTCCCAATTTAGAGATTAAGATAGAGCAGTGTGTGTTTCCCTTTCAAACAATTAATAAAATGTTCGCTTTCTCAGACTGACATCTCATGAACCTTACACATAGCTGTATAAAATCCACATTGAACTAGATTATATGGCAGTGTGGACTCAAATAACCCCGTTCAAAGCAGATATTGTGGATTATCTGCCTTGATATTCTGGGTTATATGACTCTGTGGAAGGGCCCTCAACTTGTTAGAGTTTGATAGTGGATTTTTATGACTGGAATTTCCAAGGCAATATGCATATTAAGTATTCTAAGGATAGAAATATTAGCCATGCATTCTTGGGGAGAAAAAAATATTTTGCAAAGTCTTCATCTTTTTGCAAAGATTCCACCACAGAACCTCCTAAGAAGAGAGTGACAGAAGACCAGAGAACTAGAAATGCCCGTATCCCATCCTAACATCTCACCTGAATTCTGCAGAGAGCTGTATACTAGGTGTGTTATGAACAGGAATACTTCATTCTAAGGCGCCTTCTCATTGCCATATAATCTAGATTAGCAAATCAGACAACCCAGGGCCCCTCCAAACAGCCATATAACCCAGAATATCAAGGCAGATAATCCACAATATCTGCTTTGAACAGGATTATCTGAGTACACACTACCATATAATCCAGTTCTATGTGGATTTAATACCACTTTGTGGAAGGGCCCACAGATTATCTGCTTTGAACTGGATTATATGAGTCTACATTGTCATACAATCCAGTTCGAAACAGATAATCTGTATTTTATTTCACAGTGTAGAAAGGGCCTACGCTTTATCCAGAGTTTAATTCCCCAGTGAGGTATGAAATTTAGGCTGCTTCTACACTGCTGTATAATACAGATTATCAAAACAGAAAATTAAGATTATCTGCTTGAAACTGGATAATGAGTCTACAGATGGATACCAAGGACCTAGAACCAGAGACTAGGGCTCCTTCCACACTGCTATATAAAATCCAGATTATCTAATTTTAACTGGATTACATGGCACTGTAGTTTCACATAATCCAGTTCAAAGCAGATGTGGATTATCTACTTTGATAATCTGGAGTATATGGCAGTATAGACGGGGCCTAGGGAAACATTTTTTTTTGTTTTGGAATCTCTCGTGGTTGCTGAAATATTCTGGGAGCTGCACTCAAAAAAACAATTTGATATTTCTATACTCTGTCGTGAGCAATTTCTCTCTTGCAGAATACAATAAAAACATTTAAGGAGATACCAAAGTCCATCCATTCAGCTTTTATGTATGGAATGACAGAGGGGCTGCCGTTTCTTTCCTTATTTCATGCAGCAGAATTTTGAGCCAACCTTGCTGCCTGTGCAGAGAGAGACAGAAGTGTGGCCGGAAAGTACTACAATGTAAGAAATTAGCATGTGTTCCACCATTATGCAGTATTAAAGGTGAACAAAAGGATAAACATTTTCTGGGTGTGTGACCTACTTCCAACTTGTAATGAACTGCCAGAGCTAGAGTATGCAAATTGCTAACAGGGATAATTCACTTCCTTCCTGTGAACTGTCAATTTCTATTCAGCGGAAATCTGCATATGATTACAAGGCTTCACATAAGAGTTTCCTTTGATTATTCGTGGCAGCTTTCATTTCTATTACTGTTATTGATATCCCGCTTTTCTCAAAAAAGCGTAAAGAGGTTCACAGTTTTAAAGAACCATACAACTAAAACACATATAAAGTTAATATTTAAATAGAATTAAGCTACCCATACCATTAAAACAATGTACATCTCAAATTAAATTATTAAAGTGCAGTTTTTTAAAAAAAAAACTTCTATATTTTTTAATTAATGCAGTTTGACACTGATTTAACGGTTGTGGCTCAATACTACAAAATTATGGTGATGCAGCGACAACCTTAAGAGTTTTTGTTTAACAAGATCTTTAGCTTTCCCTGCCCAAAATGCTGGTGCTTTGCCAGCCTACAACCCCCATATCCATATCACTGCACCACCCCACTCAACACTCAGTGTTGTGGGTTCTGGGTGGGTTTTGTCCTCATTTGACTGTTTTGTGGTGCATGCTTTCCTGCAGCCCTGAAGTTTTCCCAAGCCAGCTGATATTCCTTTATTTGAGCTTCACAGAAATCTGTACTCGGAGATCAAATTGTCAGAATGGGGTCAGACGTCAGAGACAATATACATTTGCTTATAATAGGTCAACTGAGAATCTCCATAGGAGACATTTTTCTGTTTAAAGGACTGTCACAGAACTGCCTTCTGCTTGAAGTGCTGTCCACTCCAGTTTCGAAACAAAGATCCATGGGAAGAAGTAGAGACCTTCATGTTTCCCATCATCACATGGACAGCAGATTTCATAGACTTGCAGATCTTCCACTCAGATTCTTCCTCACCCTGGTGTAATGTACCAATATATATATATTAGACTTTATTTCTAAATGTATTTCTACACATAAACATTAATATATGAAAATATTGGGCAAACCAATGTTTTCTTTCATCCTGTTTTTTGACAAGGTGTAGGTAACCATTTTAATTTCCAAATAAACTATGTTTATTTAGAAATTAGTTGTGAAGGAAAAAGAGGAGGAGAGGAGGAGGAAGGGGAAGACAGAGCTGATTCTTAGCTTTGCTTTTCTACTTTCTTTCTATTGCTTTTTTTTCCACAGATATTTCTCTTGGCAGTAGGTACTGAAAGCCTCCAGAAGATTTTAAAGACCCAACCGAGAGAGGGAGATGAGCATTAGATCATCTGCATACATCAGGATGAAAATCTTTGTTGCCGATTACTTCTTTCGATTACTGTACTACATAAGCTGAAGCATGGCATATAGGATGCATATTTCAGACGGTACCACCTGACCAATTTGTTTGGTTGCATGCTCTAAGTCACTTGAGAAACAGAAGAATGGCCTGCCTCAGGGAAGCATGCTTGCTCCATCAGAGTTTAACATTTACACAAATGATCAGCCACTGGACAGAGTGTTTCATCTATTCTGATGATCGTGCCATCACCGCCCAAACAGGGAGCTTTGGAATGGTTGAACAGAAGCTCTCTGAAGTTTTATTTGCTCTTACTGCCTATTACAGGGAAAACCAGCTGATTCCTTACCCATCTAAACTGCAGGTTTGTGCTTTTCACCTTAAGAATAAACATCTCGAGTTCTGATGATTATCTGAGAAGAAATCCTACCTGGGAGTTATCCTGGACCATGCTCTGACTTACAAGAAGCACTGCTTGACTATCAAGCAAAAAGTGGGTGTTATACATAATATCATACAAAAGCTGACTGGCTCAACCCGGGGATCACAACCAGACACAGGACATCTTGCACTTTGCTACTCTGCTGCTGAATACGCATGCCTAGTGTAGAACACATCTCACCATGTTGAAACAGTGGATGTGGCTCTTAATGAAACATGCCACATTATCTCAGGAGGTCTACGGCCCACACCACTGGAGAAATTATACTGTTCAGCCGGTATTGCGCCACCTGACATCCACTGGGTAGCAGCAGCAAATAAGGACCAAGGCAGTGATATTTCCGGCCCATCTCCTGTTTGGGTTATTAGCCAGCACATCAGATTTAAATCAAGAAATAGGTTTGTATGTTCTACAGAGATACTTGTAGGAACACTTCAGCAAGCCGGAGTCCAAAAGTGGCAGGCTAAAACCCAGAACCCCCATCCATGGCTGATACCGAATGACGGACTCCCTCCTGGACACACAGAAGGCTGGGTGACTTGGCTGCACGCTGACACCACAAGATGCTGAGCCAACCTTAAGAAATGGGGTTACAAGGTGGAGTCCACAGCATGTGAGTGTGGAGAAGAGCAAACCACAGACCACCTATTACAATGCAGTATGAGCCCTGCCACATGCAGAATGGAGAACCTCCTTATAGCAACACAAGAGACACTCCAAGTGGCCAGCTACTGGTCAATGGACATTTAGTATAATGCCAAGTTTTTAAAACTTGGTTTGTGTTTTTAAATACATTACAACTGTACCCTCAATTTGCTTCTGGCACGATAAATAAATAAATAAATAAATAAATAGGCAAAAGTGACACAGAAAGGACTTTCTTTGTAAAGCTATGTGCAGGGTGATCCCCACTATCAGAAATCATTGCTGCCCTCTAAGGGGCCTGAAGCATTTCAACTACCAGAATGAGCTTGGAAACGAAGGAACTCTTAAGATGAATATGTCTTATTCCTGTCAGCTGAAGAAGTACAAAGTTCATTTGCTTGCAAAATTTTCCATACGAGCCAGCAGTATTCACTTCTCAAATGTCAACATCAGCAACACTGGTTTGAAGACTCAATAAGATATACATATAGAAGAAATGAGTTGAGGACAGGTTTATGGCAATCTGAAGACAAACCTATGCTAGGGTTTTCTTGGCAAGATTTATCCAGAGGTATGCCTTTGCCTATCTTTGAGGTGGAGAGAATGTGATTTGCCCAGAATCACTCAGTAGGTTTTCATGGGCGCATGGGGATTTGAGTCTGGGGGCCCTTCCACACAGCCCTATATCCCAGAATATCAAGGCAGAAAATCCCACATTATCTGAGTGTGGACTCAGATAACCCAGTTCAAAGCAGATATTGTGAGATTTTCTGCCTTGATATTCTGGGATATAGGGCCCTTGATCTCCTGTCGTAGTTCACTGTATATAACGGGAAACTTTCTTATGATATGATATACTAGAATTCTTGCACAATTAATGAATAAACTTCTCTGTGAGATATTTATCCTTTACTTTCTAGAATAGCTTCTGAAGGAAAATTAGATACATTCATGGAGTATAGAGTCATCAGTGGTCACTAGTCATGATGGCTTGACTCATTTTTCTCAGTATCAGTTCCTCATGAGTATGAACAGGAAACTGATGATATCCAACTTACAGGTTCCCATAGACATCTAGTTGGTTACAGTAGGAACTGGATACTGAAGTACAGCACTTAGGCATTTCTGCTGATTCAGCACAGTTTAATGGTCGTGTGAGTTACGCCCAGGTAACATACATGGACAGACTGACAGGTTTATCAAAACATATGTGCATCAAAGGCTCTGTGTGTGGTAGATTTTCAAAAGGTTGTTTGAAATAGGGCTGTTCCACTTCTTCTCTTTCCTTCTTGGGGTGGGAATATACTTCCCACTTTCTGCTGTGAAAAATACCTTCTGTGGGAGTTTTATTGTTTGAAAAGTCTGCAAAATGTTTCACGAACAAAAACAGGACACTACCTCAAAATGTTTCACGGAGACCTCACTACCTCTGAGGATGCTTGCCATAGATGCAGGTGAAACGTCAGGAGAGAATGCCTCTAGAACATGGCCATATAGCCTGAAAAAACCTACAACAACCCAGTGATTCCAGCCATGAAAGCCTTTGACAATACAAGAACAGGGCACTTTGTGCGCTGTATCAGCTCCATTAAGCAAAGCAATCTTGTTCTTGAGATTCACAGGATGTGGTGGAAATTCTATGACACCAGCAGTTGTATGGATTTGAGGAGGCACACATAGAGGATGAAAGGGAGAAATGTGCCAAGAGGAAGGCGCATCAAGCAAAACCTTTTCAAGATCACATTCCATCTGGAAATGTTTGCCCTCAGTGTGAAAGACCACCACGAAGACTCTATCCTTGAAAGGCAATCATACTCAGGCTTCTTCTGCACTGACATATAATCCAGATTATCAAAGCAGATATTCCACATTATCAGGGTTATCTTAGTCTACACTGCCATATAAATCAATTTAAAAGTAGATAATCTGGATTTTATATGGCAGTGTCGAAGGGGCCTCAGACATGATGATGGTGCTGTCTCAGGCAGATAGCTGAAACTACTCAAGATACACTCTGTTGATGTAGTTTTACCAATATGAAAACTGGGATAATGGCTAAAAAGCAGTCATGGACTGGATTGGGAAGAGGGGATTTCCTACACCCATTTAGTCTAAAGTCATAAGACTCACTGGTAGTAGAACTGGCACAAAATTTACTTCATCTTAATTCACTGGTGGCCCATGCAGACAGGCCAATATCCCGGGATTTGTCTGGGTTTTTACCGGAGGAGTCCAAACAATGCCTCCGGTAAAAAATTAAATGGGAATAAATAGGGGTTTCCCTGGATTGTTCTGAATTAATTAAATACCTGGAAGACCCAGATCTTAGAGATCCAGATCTTACCAGATGTGGACCCTGTGGGATTAGACCCAGAGACCACATTACACCATTCCCAGCCCAATCTACACAGCCATTAGATGGTGTCCCACATCACTGGATATAATGTAATGGCACATCTAATCATAGCACACCAACTCCATTATATAACCTGGATCACAATTTAGATGACAGAACTATATATTTTGGGTATCATGTTAATATTTGACTCACAAGAGTAAACATAGTGACAGAAACTACAGGAAAGGGCAGTATGCATAAAATAAGTCTGGTTTATGGACTCTCATAGGAATGTATGTTTTAATTTTTTTGCTGAAAGAACCATTGCAACTATCTCACTTTGAACACAAGAACTGCACTCATCAGGGCTGTACTTCCAGTTCTCAATATTTCATTTGGTATAAAGAATTATTGCACATAGTTATTTATAAACTTTTTGGTGGCAAAATTGATGCAGGTGGTGGTATACAGAAGGGGAAGCTACGACTGTCCTTTAGCTACAGCTGTCCTTTAGCGTCTCCACATAGCAGGACTACCAAACAATTAAGGCCTGCTTGAGGCCAACACTGTTGATCCTTATGGCCCCCTGGGCCGAGGTGCCCTCTTCCCACACCACAAGCAAAGCAACTGGGATATGAATATCTGTGATAATATATGCAGAAATAAAGGCAGTTGTATTGTTCAAGCTCCCACCTTTTATATTTTACGTTTTTTTTTAATGAACAAATAGAAACTATAATAGAAGTGAGCAACATAGTAATTTAATATTTTTAGTCAATGCATTGTAAGTGGTATCTTTCCTGAGTTTATTTTGGAATTGTTTTTGGTTCAGTGTTATGTACTAGTTTATTGGGATGTGTAGTACATGAATGCTGGACAGTCCTATTGCAGGAAAATGACAAGATGTTGAACTGCTTACCAGTCAGGCGAGTTCATTCCACCTTGAATCTCATGCTGTGAGAAGAGTGGGATATAAATTGCAGATAGAACGACAAGTAATCTTATTAAAAACAATGGTAAGAGTCTTTGTTGATGTATGACAAACATACCATGTACATATAAATTTGTCCTCTATTGGTTTTCATTTTTAAAGCTCACAGGCAATATGCCAATTTTTCATTAAGTACAACTGTTCATATGCTGTTCAGATGGGCATTTGTGGTTAAACCTTTTAAGATGTCATTAGTTTGTGATCTAGCTATAGCTATTAGAATCACTAGTAAATCTTAATGTGGCAGACTTTTATTATTACCAGTAAAGAGTGATTGCAATAATAATGGGCCATTGAATTCTGTCTTCTGACCGATATTGCTTTTAAGCATTAATGGTTCTGTATATCAAAATACTTTTAACGCTCTAAAATTCTAGCCAAAGATAGAGGAGGATACAATTTCGCCCACAACAAATTTTGGCTAGCTTGGTAGGACACCTACACATTGCCTTTAGATTCTTAGAAAGATGTCCACCTTTGTGCCAGCTTTCATCCAAAATGTAGTAATTATGAGATCTGTTTTCCAGACAGTTTTTATAGCATTGTTTCTAGGATATTTAATATTAATTAGCCAATCATACATTTCAGATGTATCACCTTTTGGGAATATTGGAGGTTTACACATCCCACATTATGTGTGCACTCTTCCAATTCGTTTCCATTGAGATTTTAGAAAGGTACGTGGCTATTTCTTAAGAGTCAATTCAAGACAACATTTTGCTGTTTAGTCCGGAGTATATGTAGAGGCAATGTTTCTTGCCTTTTTTTAAAGTCCTTAATTTTGAATAATTGGTGTTTTCTCCATGTTTATATTGATTACATTTTTCCAGATAAGAAGGGATGATTTAAGAGGAAACATGGGAAAATGATAGTATTGTAACAGTTGGTCATTGTTCCAATTTTCTCCCAGCCACTGCTATATTCTTCAGCTACCAAGTTGTCACATAAACTATCTATAGCAGGATCTCTGCTCTTATGTGTCTTCAAGTTGTTTCTGACTTATGATGACCCAATGGTGGGCCTATCACAGGGTTTTCATGGAAGAATTTGTTCAGAGGGGCTTTGCACTTGCCTTACTTCGAGGCGTGTGACTATGCTTGCTTTTTTTTTTTTTTGCACAGAATCTCTCCCACCTTGGTGTCCCCTTTCCAAACCTTAAGAAACTTATTTTCAATAATGTTGTGAATATTCTTGAATATTATTTTCATCTCAAGTAGTGTTCATCTGCAGCATTTACCAGAATTAATTAAATTCACTAACACTTTTACCTGTCAGAATCATAGCCTCTTCCAGACATATATTTACACATAAGTTTTTGTTTTGGGTAAGGTTTATTCACATGTTATATACATATAGGATTGCAGCACTAGCCTCCTATTAAAAACATCTTTTTTTAAAAAAAATCTTTATTGCAATTTTCTGTTAAAATATATCATAAAATATCCTAGAAAAGAAAAGAAAAGAAGAAGAAGAGGAGGAGGAGGAGGAGGAGGAGGAAGAAGAATTCGCCTGTCAGGAAAGAATTTGTTGTTGTTAACTGCCTTAAGTCAACTTTGATTTACGGTGACCCTATCAATGAGAGACCTCCAAGTCACCCTTACCAGTGATCCTGCTTCAGGCTTGCAAATGCAGGACTAACTTCCTTAACTGAATCTACCTGGAATGCAATTCTAAGCTGCATCAAGAGAGGTATACTAGATCAAGGGAAGTAATAGCTCTATCCTGCCTTGTTCACACCTCACCTGGAATACTATGTCCTTTTCTGGGTACCACAATTAGAGAAGGATGTGGTCAAGTAATCCTGAGAAGGGCAACTAGAATGATAAGAGATCTAAAAAACATGCTGTAAGGGGAGCGGCTTAAAAAGCTGAATATATTTAGCCTTCAGAATAGAAAATTGAGAGAAGACATGATAGCTATTAAGGGTGTGCAATTTTTTGTTAGTCTTTGTAAGTTGTATCAAATTTGTTGATATCCGACGTGCAGGCATGGCCCGCACCAAAAACTTAAGAATCAAAACCTACCCAATACTATTTCCTTTGAATATTTTAAATCTTGGAAGCCTCCCAAAATCAACTTCATTTTCAGCACAAACAAGCCAAGCCAAGCCATGCATAAATATGTGAAAAGGGGCAAACTTGTTTTTGCTGCTCCAGAGACTAGACTACAATGCAGCAATGGATTCAAATTCTCATGCCCATTCTAATCCACGTTATCAAAGCAGAAAATCCACATTCTCTGATTTGAGTGGATTATCTTAGACTGCACTGCCATATAGTCCAGTTCAAAGCAGATAGTGTGGATTAGAAGCCAGACTGCTATCAGGAGTGAATTACAGGGAGCTGTCTACCCCCGTTTAAGGAACTGAATTGGTTGCCATTAATCACCTACAAAGCCCTGGTTTGGGACCCAACTACCTTCGTGACCGCATTTCCTTTTACAATCCTGCGCAATCTCTTCAATCCTTGGGGGAGGCCCTCTTCTCGCTCCCATCTCCATCACAAGTGCGGCTTGTGGGGACGCGGGAGAGAGCCTTCTCCATTGTGGCCCCTCAGCTTTGAAATTCGCCACCTTGTGAGATTAGGCAAGCCCCCCACCCTGGCAGCCTTTAAGAAAGATCTAAAAACCTGGCTCTTCCATCATTTCCGTCCCACTTTCCCTTGTCTTTAATGAAGGCTCAATCCCACTGTTCGCCCCTTCTGAGCTCCCCCACAGACACATGTTGTTAATTCATTCAGTCGCTTCCGACTCTTCGTTACCTCATGGACCAGCCAACGCCAGAGCTCCCTATCAGCTGTCACCACCCCCAGCTCCTTCAGAGTCAAGCCAGTCACTTCAAGGATGCCATCCATCCATCTTGCCCTTGGTCGGCCCCTCTTCCTTTTTTCCTTCCATTTTCCTTAGCATCATATTTCTCCATTTACTTATCTCTCCCAGGGTTTTATCAGTCTTATTCTGTGCATTTAGCCCACCCACCGTGCTTTTATTTTATTTCTTCATCACTGTGTTTTGCATCTGTTTATATCATTTTCTGTTATTTAATTTTGTTGTTATTATTAGCATTTTATTTTATTGTACTGTAATTCTTGGCTTGACCTCATATTAGCTGCCCTGAGTCCCCTTCGGGAAGATGGTGGCGGGGTATAAATAAAGTTTAATAATAATATTATCTGCTTTGATAATCTGGATCAGGCATGGGCAAACTTCAGCTTTCCTCCTGGTGTTTTGGGCTTCAACTCTCACAGTTCCTACCAGCCTCAGGCCCCTTCCTTTTCCCCCTCAGCCGCTTAAGTCCTGAACCAGTGCTTGGTCGCTATAATGGACTGGATGAGGGACAACAGATTGAAACTTAATCCTGACAAGACAGAGGTACTCCTGGTCAGTCGAAAGGCCGAACAGGGCATAGGGTTACAGCCTGTGCTTGACGGGGGCACACTCCCCCTGAAGGCGCAGGTTCGCAGCTTGGGAGTGATCCTGGACTCATCGCTGAGCCTGGAGCCCCAGGTTTCGGCAGTGGTCAGGGGAGGTTTTTCACAATTAAAACTCGTGCGCCAGCTGCACCCGTACCTTGGGAAGTCTGACTTGGCCACGGTGGTCCACGCTTTGGTTACATCCCGATTAGATTACTGCAACGCTCTCTACGTGGGGTTGCCTCTGAAGACTAAGCTTCAATTAGTCCAACGTGCGGCAGCCAGGTTACTAACGGGAGCGGGGTACAGGGAGCATACTACTCCTCTGTTGCGCCAGCTCCACTGGCTGCCAGTCAGCTTCCGAGCACAATTCAAAGTGCTGGTCTTAACCTATAAAGCCCTAAACGACTCCGGCCCAATTTACCTGTCCGAATGTATCCTCCCCTATGAGCCATCAAGATTACTAAGATCATCTGGAGGGGCCCTTCTCGGTGGTGGCTCCTCGACTCTGGAACTCCCTTCCACTGGAGATCAGAACTGCCTCTTCGATCTTAACGTTCAGGAAACAGGTGAAAACCTGGCTTTGGGGATTGGCATTCAACGAATGAGCCATGATCCTGTGATATGGATGGATGACGACTAATAATGACTTTGATGACGACTGACCACTGTAATCATGATTGTATTTTTGACATTTTAATTGTTTCAATGTTTTAGTGTGATTTAGAAATATGATGTTTTAATGACGGTCTGTAATATTGATGTTGGAAACCGGCCCGAGTCCCTCGAATGGAGGTGAGAAGACTACAAAACTGCCGAATAAATAAATAAAATAATTAAGCGGCTGAGAGGGAAAAGGAAAGGGCCTGAGGCTGTTAGAAATTGTGGGGGTTGAAGTCCAAAACATCTGGAAGGGCCCAAGTCCAAAACACCAGGGCTTAAGCAGCTGAGGCGGAAGCAACTGAAATTCTCTAACAAAAAATGTGTTTTCCCCATTATTACAGATCTAATCTTATTATCTGTACTGTAACATACTCATATTTGTTAAAAATGTACTCTATAACACATTATAACTACGAATCTAAATACAAAGAAGGGGTGGCGTTGTCCTTGAGGTGGCTACGGCGCAACCCGCGTGACATTGAAGAACTGGGGTCACACGGGGTCAACGGCCTTCCAGCGACATCCGGGGCTTCAGCGCCTTGGCAGGAGGCCACGCCCCCCTAGCCATGCGCACTGCGAGGCTCCCAAAGGCTTATCCCTCCCTCCCGGCAGGTTTGTGCGCAAGCGCGGCGTTCCCACTTCCCTCTCTCTCGGGGTCCCGCGCCTGCGCACTCCGAACAGGCGATAACGAGGCAGGCCTGGGTCTTTGTTTCCTCTTGCGCATGTGTAGTGGGGGCCCTTACCGGAGGAACGCCTCCTTTCCCTTTCCCCCCCGCCCCCGCAGCCAGGAACCCGATCCTACACATTGGTCGGAGGGAGGAAGCGCTAGTGGGAGACGTAGGGAGGAGGAGGGAGGAGGGGCCGAGGGAGAGAGGGAGACGTAGAGAGCGTGCGTGTGCGCGCGCGGGAGAAGGAGGAGGGGCCGAGGGAGAGAGGGAGCGCGCGCGCCCTCTCTCGGCGCATGCGCAATCGCGAAGCCCCTCCTTCCACCAGGGACTCATTGTGCAGCAACCGGATTGACTCCTTCTCGTCCGCGCGGGCGCCAGCGGGATCCTGTACTACTTCCCTTTTTTCCTTAAAAGAGGGGGGGAAAAAAGAGGGGGAGGACAAAACAAAAAAATAACCACCTCTACAACCCGGCTCGACGGAAAACAAAAAAGGGGTTTGGAACCGTTTCGCGTCGGGAAAGGGGAAAAAAAGGGGGGTTGGCTTCTTCTCCCTCAGCGCCAACATCACCACTCTTCCCCCCGCCCCTCTCTCTCTCTCTCTCTCGCTTTGACTTCCTCCTTTTGCGCGTGCGCACACGGCTGACTTTCCCCCTCCTCCCCCAACCCCCACCTGCGCGGGTTTGAGCCTCTTCCTCGCGGCCTCTTGATTGGCTGAAGCGCGCGCGCTCGAGAAAGAGAGAGGGAGCGCGAGCCTTAGAACTTCTCTCCTTTCTCTCTCCTTCCCCCCTCCCCCCCCGCGACAAAAAAAGGGCAGGGCCAGGCGACCAATCAGAGGACGCGTCGCTCGCTCGCGCGCGAGCAAGCGTAAAAACCCGTTCCTTGGCCTCGAGGCCTACGTTGAAAAAGCGAAGGAACGAGCGCGCTCCCGACGCTCTGAGAGAAGGCAAGCAGGGAAGTCAGTCAGTCAGTGAGTCGCTCGCGCGCGCGCTAAGGCCTAGGCTAACGAAGGGCGGGAGTCGATTGAGGTTCTCTTCCTCCTCCTCCTTTAAGAACCCTCGTTTGTGACCACCCTCGCTGTCTTGTCTGTCTGTCAGTCAGTCAGCTAGGGAACTCCTTCGCCGGCCGGCTTCCCCTTCCGGGTTCAATTCGAACCTCCTCAAGGGAATCCTAGGCCTCAACGGCCTCCTGTGCGCCTGTGCTCAGGCAGGCAAGCCAGGCAGGCGGGCGGGCTCGGGAAGCTGAGCCTGTGGCGTCCGCCATGTTGAAGCAGCCGCTGCCGCCGCCCTCACCGCAACCCGCCCCTCCGGCTTCGGGCCCGGCGCCGGCCTCCGTGCCCACGCCGCCCCTCGCAGCCGCCGGCACCTCTTCGGCTACCGTCGCCGCCGCCTCACGGAAGGCCAACCCGCCGCCCGCCAGCCCCAACGGCAGCCTCAGCCCCGGCGCCGCGGGGGGAGCCCGGGTTGCCACTGTGGCGCCCCCCGGGAGCGGAGGAGGAGGTGGAGGAGGGACCCCGGGAGGAAGCGGGACGAGGTGGGTATCACTTTAATGTTACATCCGGGGAATTTGGGTACAGGGAGGGAGGGAGGTGCGTGGACGCGCAGTGAGGGGTTGAAGAGAGGACTTGGCCAGGCCGCGGGGAGGAGGGCGGGACCAAAGGAGTGTGCGGCCCTGATAAGCGGAGGCCCGAATTTCCGGGCGCTGATTGGGCTGCGCTCTAGCCAATGGGGTGCCCCGCCCCAGGGCGAGGGAGGGGGACAACATGGAGGGGGGCTCCCCTTGCAGAAATGGAAGACAGGCAGGGTTGGTGTGAGGTTTTCAGGCTTTATGGCCATGTCCCAGTAGCATCTATGTCAGGCCCTTTTCAGTGGTTCTCAACAGGCCCCTAGCCAGGATTTTGTTTCCGGGGGGTGGGGGGGGGGGCTGAGTCTGAGTGAAAGAGGGTCTGCCCTAGCAAACCTTTTGTATCATTAGGTTCTTGTAGGTTTTTTCGGGCTATAGGGCCATGTTCTAGAGGCTTTTCTCCTGACGTTTCGCCTGCACGTTTCGTCAGGAGAAATGCCTCTAGAACATGGCCCTATAGCCCGAAAAAACCTACAAGAACCTAGTGATTCCAGCCATGAAAGCCTTCAGCAATACTTTTGTATCATTACCCCAATACCCCCATGCATATGGGATATATTGAGCATGGTGATCATATCATGATATGAATAAACATAACAGTTTAAATAATGTACCAGGAAGGCCTTTTCGCGGACCACCATGAGAATTTGGGGGGGGGGGGAAGCCACCAAAGCCCCCCCCCCCCCCCCGCGGCTACATGCCTGGTTCTCAACCTGGGGTCCCCAGATGTTTCTGGCCTACAATTCCCAGAAATCCTAACAGCTGATAAACTGGCTGAGATTTCTGGGAGTTGTGGGCCAAAAACATCTGGGGACCCCAGGTTGAGAACCACTGCTTTAGGTGCTTTGGACTTTAACTCCCATGTAAGTTACACATATGTTACTGATCTCTGTTGCATCATAATAGACTCACCCAAGTCTTGTAGAACAAGGCTCTGCAATACATTTGAAATGCATTTTCAAAAGAAGTTATTATTATTATTATTAACTTTATTTGTACCCCGCTAGCATCTCCCGAAGGACTCGATGCGGCTTACAAAGGCCAAGGCCTCAAAACACAACATAACAATACAAAACCTAAAGCAAATTAAAAACAGTTAAAGCAATATTAAACAACAAGCAATAATCAGACATGGGCTAACTTCAACTCTCACAATTCCCAACAGCCTCTGGCTCTTTCCTTTTCCCCTTCAGTCGCTTAAGCATAGTATGTTTTGGGTTAAGCATACTATGAACCTCTCAGGACTTTAAGATCGTCTGGAGAGGCCCTGCTCTTGGTCTCGCCTTTGTCACAAGCACAGTTGGCGGGGACGAGAGACAGGGCCTTCTCAGTGGTGGCCTCTCGGCTATGGAACGCCCTCCCTAAGGACATCAGATCGGCCCCCTCCCTTTTAACATTTTGGAAGAGAGTTAAAACTTGGTTCTTTGAGTAGGCATTTGCAAATACAGAGTAACAGACATAGGAAAATGGAATGAATGACAATGTGACTGGACAATGTTTTTAATGAGGAGACCCTAATGATACGTATTTTTATTGATTCTGTCATGGTTTTATTATTCTATTGTTTTATTATATTGAAATTGTATTTTATGGTCTTGGTACCAACTGTAAACCGTCTCGAGTCACCTGCAGGCAGAGAGGGATGGTATATAAATATAGTAAATAATAAATAGTAAATAAATGTGTTTTGGACTTCAACTCTGCTTAAGCTGCTGAGCGGGGAAAGGAAAGGGCCTGAATGTGTTAGGAATTGTGGAAGTTGAAGTCCAAAACACCCGGCGGGCCCAGGTTTCCCCATGCCAGACGTAGGGACTACCGGTTGTATTGTTGAAGTCCAAAACATTTGGAAGGCCCACATTGGCCCATACCTATTTATTTATTTGAATATGGCAAACATCCTTAGAGGTTTGGGGGAATGAAGCAAGTGGGATGTGTATATATATCTGTGGAATGTCCACTTTGCAGGAAAGAACTCTGTTTGAGGCAAGTGTGACTGTTGCTATTAGGCAGCTTGATTAGTAATCGAGTAGCTTTGCAGTTGCATTTGGTGGTCCTCATGTAGACTTGTTCACAGCTGCATCATATACAGTAGATGAGTGGTTCCTAACTTTTTTTTTTGGACAGGGACCACTTTGACCAGGGACCACTCTACAACCTTGTAAAACTACAACTCCCAGGATTCCATAGCATTGATCCACAGCAGTTGAAGTGGTGTCAAACTGCCTTGATTCAACATTGTACAGCAGTGGTTTCCAACCTTTTTTTGATCAGGGATCACTCTACAACAGTGGTTCTCAACCTGGGGTCCCCAGATGTTTTTGGACTTCATCTCCCAGAAATCCTAACAGCTGGTAAACTGACTGGGATTCCTGGGAGTTGTAGGCCAAAACACCTGGGGACCCACAGGTTGAGAACCACTGCTCTACAACATTAGGACCTAAAGGGTTAGAAATCAGTTTTTGACCAACTTTAGATTCGGTTTGAATATTTGGGATGCTGATTTGGAAAATTGCATTGGATAGATCACATCAGCTCTAGTTTCTTATACAGAATATTTGCCATACAGTAGTCCCCATCTGCTCACCCACAGAAAACCATATTTAACAATTTCGAGCTGATGTGGTAGTAGTAATCTTTTGTGGGTAGTCAGCCTCTCCTCTCCTGACATCCCCATTGCCTTGGCACTATAAGAGGATTCCGCAAGACCAGTCGCTCTCATTGCTGTGTGGTTTCAAGGAAACAGTGTAGTAATAAGGCATGGACCATATTTTCATTCTTGGGGACCACTGGTGGTCCACAGACCACAGGTTGGGAACCACTGCAGTAGACCTACCTAGAGGGAAAATAGTCTTACAAACAAACGGGAAGTGTTTAGCCCAGTCATAGGCAAACTTTGGCCCTCCGGGTGTTTTGGACTTCAACTGCCACAATACCTAATAGCCTCAGACCTTTTCTTTTCCTGGTATTGCACACCTGATACCCGTTGGGAAGTAGCAGCCAGTAATGAAAGGACTGAGGCATTGACATCTCCAGCCCATCCTCTGTTCAGATATCAGCCAGCATGCCAAAGTCTTAAATTAAGAAATAGCTTTCAAAAATCTACAAAGATACTTGCAGGAACACCTCAGCAAGTGAGAATCCAAAAGTGGCAGGCTAAAGCCCAGAACTTCAATCAGTGGCTGAGTCTGGATGAGAAACTGCCCCCTAGGCACACACAAGATTGGGCAACTTGGAAGGCGCTGAACAGACTGCATTCTGGCACCGTGAGATACAGAGCCAACCTTGTGAAATGGGGCTAGAAAGTGGAGTCCATGACATGTAAATGTGAAGAAGAACAAACCACAGACCACTTACTACAATGCAGTCTGAGCCCTGTCACATGCACAAGGGAGGACCTGACAGTGACACCAGAGGCACTCGAAGTGGCCAGCTTCCGGTCAAAGAAAATTTAGTATTATGTTTTTAACTTTGTTTGTGGTTTTAAATACATTTAAACTCTCGATTCGGTTCCAACACGATAATAAATAATGACAGTATAGGGAAGCTAATGAAGGAACACATCCTACAATCTTTAAACCATGAAAATGAAAAAAATCCAGTTACCAGTATGACAAAACACCAGAATCAAGACAATAAATAAAGAACACCACTCAGAAATGGGAATTCCAGAGAGCCAACAATCAAGTGCCAGTTAACACCTTCCAAACAAAGGATGCCCCAGTAGCAAGATTACTCCATTGCTAATCAAGTTGGCTAATTGAAACATTCACATTGGCCTCAAATAGACTAGACCCTGGGCATTCCACAGATAGATAGATAGATAGATAGATAGATAGATAGATAGATAGACAGACACATTTGCCTCATTCGCATAGACCTCTGAACAAACTTAGATGATGCCTGCCATAGATGTAGGTGAAGTGTCTGGAGAGAATGCTACTGGAACATTGCAATACAGCCTGAAAAATTCACAGCAACCCAGTAATTCTGGCCGTGAAAGCCTTCAACAACACACAGAATACATACAGGTCAAGCATCCTTGTCCAAAAGGTTTTGGACCAGAAGTGTTTGGGATTTGGGTTATTTTTCTTTATTTCAGAATATCTATACAGGCAGTCCTCTGATTACAGGCATCTGACTTGTATTAAGACTCATAGTTAAGAACAGGGGTGAGACAACAGGAAGTGATTGAAAACCTTTGGAAGAGTTATCATGGGGAAAAGGTGTCTCCACTGAAGCCTTTATCTCTAAGCCTTTCCACAACAAGCCACATTTTTCAAAATCCAATGATCACAGAGACAGAAAGTGAGGTGAAAACTTCTGAACAGGGACACATACAGCAAAACAAATACCACATGGAGTGTTAACCATTCCCTTTGTTATCAAAAACTTTGATAAATACATTTGGCTGGAGTTACACTTACAAAATGTACCTGTTCTAATTTACAATACAAATTCAGCTTAAGAAGAAACCTACATTAACCTATTTTGTCTGTAACCCAGGAACTGAATATATTTGCATGTATAATAGACTCTGCTAACTGGTACCCATTAGAATTAAGAAAAGCCAGATCAATGTATTTTCTGGTTGCTTGAGAGTTAATATTAGAAATAGGTCTTAACAATACCCCATATTATAACTTATCATAAATTCTGTATTGACTTGGTATTAATGTTGAAAAACAGTAATTAAAAAGAAATTAAGACAAATAGAAATAAACTTAATGTAACACTGTATTATAAATTTATTTTTGGCTGTAGATTTGCTATATTGTAATTTTATTTTTTTATTTAACATGTTATTTCTCCATATATATTTTTGTCCACTTGCTTGAAACTTCTGAGAAGCTAAAATATGTACTTGCCCTATATACTCATGCATAAATGTAGAAATACTCGTCAGAAAGTCAACACAAAAAACCTGGGTTGACTCATCACTGTGGGTGCTCTACTTTAACTCTTATCAAAAGAGGAACTGTGTCTGAGTAGAGCAGTGGTTCTCAACCTGTGGGTCTCCAGATGGTTTGGCCTTCAACTCCTAGAAATCCTGGGAGTTGTAGGCCAAAACACCTGGGGACCCACAGATTGAGAACCACTGTAGTAGACTGACAAAAGGGAAGAGTTTAGCCCATCCCAGGAGAACCTAAAAGTAGCAACAGCTGCCTCTACTCTCTCTGTTGTAGTGCTGCTTCTTGCCTTTTTGAATACTTGGGTTGGGAAATAATGATGGCAGCCAGGAATGGTTCCCCCCTCCCCCAAAGCAGCACTGGTGCTTTCCCCTCTCTGCAGAATGACCCTTGACTTATTCACGGGCCATCTCAAAATCCACAAATTTGTCCCCAAAACCTGCTCTTGATTTTTATATTTGGTCAATTTATACATGAATATGTACAGTATCTTGGAGGTATAAGCCCAGATGTGAAAATTATTGATGTTTCATATATACACCTTGCACACATAGCCTGCAAGTAATTTTATGCAATGTTTTAATATTTTAATAACTACAGTGTGTGTGTGTGTGTGTGTGTGTGTGTGTGTATGTGTATATAAAGCACTTAAACTATCATACTGTATAATTTGTAAAGTCAGTAATTTTCCAATACACCACTCATAAGACCAATACACCCATTAAAACTAATTTTCCCCACTCTTCTCCATCTAAAAACAACAATCATAAAATTAAAAATAAAAAGCTAAAATAGACTTCGAACTGCCTGCCTTAAGTACATACGGTAAAAATATTGTCATCTCACTAACATCTTATCTTAAACCACTTCTCTATTATACCATATCAATATTCACTATTTTAAATAATTTGTACATGAAACGAAGTTTGTGTACATTTATCCGTCAGAAAACTAAGGTGCCACTATCTCAGTAGCCATGTGGATAATATTAGAGTATTTTGGACAGGGAGTGCTCAGCCTGTAACCAATCTCTGTTTGGCCATCTGTATGTTGAAAAAGGGATAAATGCATAGAGATTTTTGTGAGGTTGAAATAAATGATTCTGCTCTCATTTTGGTCCTCTACCTGAGTGTTTTCACTCTATTTTATCAGCAATAAGTTCAATTAAGTTGGGTGTAGATTTAAAGTATGTTTCCTAGGTTAATATAATTATTTAAGATGTCAGTCAAAATGGAGGCCATGCTTCAGACAACAGTTTGAGAAATTATCAAAGTATGTGAGCTGCTCCTATACCGCTTAGTCCTGGACCATTATTTTCCATCTAAGAGCCCTTCCACACAGCCATAAAACCCAGAATATCAAGCCAGAAAACCCCACAATATCTGCTTTAAACTGGGTTATCGGAGTCCACACTGCCATATATTCCAGTTCAAAGCAGAAAATGTGGGATCTTATTCAGCTGTGTAGAAGGGGCTTTAATTGCTCAACATAGTCGTTCCTCTCCCTTCTCTGTTCAAGTTTCAATTTTGTTTGGACTCTTGAGGCATTCAAGATAACAAAACTACAGGATTCTCAATATATTTCTAACACAGAAATAAACACAATAATCCTAAGACACAATAATCTTAGGAAATCTTAGACTTGAAAAGTTTTGTCCTCATCTTGGGAGCAAAACAGGAGACCCATTAGAGTTCTGATTGTGGTAGAAAGCAAAATATGAATCAGAAGTGTAGAGTCCACAGTGCAATTTTGAAATTATGTGTCTTTTTTTGTCCATAAGGACTATAAATTTGTTAAGAGTAATCAGGAACTGACAATTAAAAAAGACATGATAGAGGTATCTGACTAAGTTTATGGTCTTGCATGTCTATATCTGTACATTGATATATTCTTTTTGAATATATATTTGTATACTGAATATTATTTTTGTAGTATACTTACTGAGAGTTTTTCAGAATAGGTTTTCTTATCCTACATCATGAGCAGACTTCTAGCTTTTTGCCTTTTCAAGGAAACCCTGTTTTATTTTCTTCTACTAAACTGGATTTTTATTAGAATTAACCCTATTTAGAAATCTCCACAGGTGAAATGACCATAAATTTTTAGAAATTGCCTGTTCTAAGGAATGCTTGCATTTTGAAGAGAATGGATACCACTTTCTTGTGAATTATTTATTTTTCCTGATTCGTTTTCAGGGGCCAGAGCACAGGCAAAGGACCTCCACAGTCTCCTGTAAGTATCACAGACTAAGCTTCAAGACCATATTTTGTCTTCAGATATGTGTGATTTATTTAATTGACATCTCAAATTTCAGCTGCTACATTTATATAAAGATTTATAAAAGTGTTTGTTTCCAAGATTCAGCTGTTACGACTGAAATCCATTCCAAATCAAAAGGATGGGTCTTGATATTTGATAAAATATGTATTCAGCCTGTTGGTTATGTTTCCCACTATGTGAAATCTTGAATTCCCACCATTTCATGCTGGAAGAAGATGTATAGCAAGTCTAATAAAGACATGTCCATGTTGTCAGGTTATCTTGATTTTTCCATACTGGGTGTCCTGTAGTGCAGGCATTTTAGCTTACCACTCCCATCATGCTTGTCCATCAGCCATTTTGGCTACAGCTACTGGGAGATGTGTTTTGATGGCATTAGGAGGGGACATCTTCACTATTGCTATTGTAGAGCTGCCAAGGATGCAAAAGCAGCTACTCATAGCTTGGTAGCAAAAGCAAGCCTCTGCATACTTTTAGCGCAGTGGATCTCAACCTGTGGGTCCCCAAATGTTTTGGTCTTTAACTCCCATAAATCCTACCAGCTGGTAAAATGGCAGGGATTTCTGGGAGTTATAAGCCAAAACAGCTGGGCACCCATAGCTTGAGAACCACTGTTTTAGCAGGATTCTTAATAGTTATGTCACTGTATTTTATTTTGAAATAGAAACTGAAACAACAGCAAAAAGGAACGAATGTGTACTTTGCATCCTTTATAAAACAGGTCTAAGTTCAACTCTTCGTTCCAGCTTGAGGAAACGAAACCCATTGAATCAATAGAATGTACATTCATATTGACTTAGTATTCAGTTATTTATCTGAGTCAGCTTTTGTCAGGACTAGGTGCCGTTGTCTTTATGATTTCTAATCTACATGGATATGAAACATCAGTCTCATATTCCATTCCCTAGAGCAGTCTTCAGGACTAGTAACTACAGTGCTAAGATTGCTAGAATTGGTAAAGCATCTTCTCTGGATCTAGAAGAGTAGCAAAAAAGCAGCAGATGTTGATACATTTTCTAATGGCCCTTGCCTTTTTTATCCCTTTGTATTCAACACCAGGTCTTTGAAGGTGTTTATAACAATTCACGTATGCTGCACTTCCTGACAGCAGTTGTGGTGAGTCTCCCAAAGATGAGAAGGGCAAATTTATCATGGGGTGGTAGTTTGGCAATTTTGTCCTATTCTGAAACATGTAAGGTATCTTGCAGGAAAAGCTCTTGGTTAAGGACCACTTCCAGAATTAGTATCTTGACAGCTGTACTCTCAATTTGTAGTCCAGAATATGTGTTCCTTTTCCATTGTTTTTACTGTACTTTGTACTAGTTTGAAAAAAATGTGTATAGAGTGAGTTGAGGATATTTTCTCTTCCTAATGCTGTTTATTGAGATCAAGTTTTCACATTTTTAAGGATGCCATATACACTTTTATGAGTACAATCCAGAGAGATAGCCAGTTCTCTTGCCTCTTTCCCAGTTGGGTCAACTCTTTAATTTCTATAGTATATCACTTCTGATTTTCTGCATCAGATATTTTTGCATTTTTCAGAAAAATATGGTTCTGGTGACCATAATGCATGGCAATGAAGGTTACTTCTGTGAATCGTTGTGGGATTGTGGGTGTTGGAAAACCTAAAAATTACACATATTGTTAGCCAGTGAAGAAAGCTGCTGTCTGGTGTAGGAAAGAGACCTTCAGATTCCAATCTGAAATATTTTCTTGGTGTTACATTTATCTTCATACTCTCTTTCCAGGGATCTACATGCGACGTGAAAGTGAAAAATGGAAGCACCTTTGAGGGGATTTTTAAAACCCTTAGCTCCAAGGTGAGATTTGGATTTGCTGGCTAGTCTGAATAAACAGATTTGGCCTGCCGCCTTAAATTTAAAATGAAGGCCTAAAAGTGATGTCTTTTTAATAACCTGATAATGGACAGTATTCTGTATACCTGGGAGGGGATACAATATGGATTACTCTTCTGCTTTGTTTTACATGGATAGGAAGATACTGCAAATAATAACAAGGATTTATTTCTGTATAGTTTGAACTAGCTGTGGACGCTGTGCACAAGAAGGTGCCGGACCAACCAGTAGGGCCCAGGAGGGAGGATATTGTGGACACTATGGTGTTCAAGCCTGCTGATGTCATGCTGGTGCACTTCCGCAATGTTGATTTTAATTACGCCACCAAAGGTAACGCAACTTCAATATATCAGGGTTAAATTCTGACATGGTGTGGATGAAGATGTTTTCCATCCTGAGATGTTCATCTGCTCTACTCCTAGATAAATTCACAGATTCTGCTATTGCTATGAATTCCAAGGTGAATGGAGAGCACAAAGAGAAGGTGCTACAACGCTGGGAAGGAGGAGACAGCAACAGTGATGATTATGATTTGGAATCTGACATGGTAAATGTCCTGGTTGGGATTGATCCACGGAAGAGGATTGCTGGTGCTCTTCAAAGCTTCACAAAGCACTAACACTGTTGTTGTAAATGTTATTTCAGTCAAATGGCTGGGACCCCAATGAGATGTTCAAGTTCAATGAAGAAACTTATGGTGTGAAGACCACCTATGATAGCAGCCTTTCTTCATATACGTAAGTTAACTTTTCGTTGTATCTGTTTCAGGTTGCAGAAAGAAAGAAGGTTTTATTTATTTATCAAATGATAATGATGTAGCTGGGTAGGAAGCATCTTAATGGAGGTTGCAGGATAGTGATTTGAAATAAAAAAAAATGTGTCTAATTCAGTTCCTAATGCCGCAACCACTTAATACAGTTCCACATGTTGTGGCGACCCCCAACCATAACATTATTTTCATTTCTACTTCATAACTGTAATTTTGCTACTGTTATGAATCATAATGTAAATATCTGCTATGCAGGACACATTTTCATTTACTGGACCAAATTTGGCACAAATACCCGATACGTGCAAATTTGAATACTAGTGGGGATGGGGACAGGGATTGATTTTGTTATTTGGGGGTTGTAGTTGTTGAGATTTATAGTTCACCTACAGAAGAGCATTCTGAACTCCACCAATGATGGAATTGAACCAAACTTGGCACACAGAACTCCCATGACCAACAGAAACTAATGGAAGGGTTTGGTGGGCATTGACCTTCAGTTTGGGAGTTGTAGTTCACCTACATCAAGAGAGCACTGTGGACTCAAACAATGATGGGTCTGGATCAAACTTGGCACTAATACTCAATATGCCCAAATATGAACGTTGGTGGAGCTTGAGGAAAAGAGACTTTGACATTTGGAAGTTGTGGTTCCTGGGATTTCTAGTTCACCTATAATCAAAGAGCATTGTAAACCCCACCAACGATTTGGGTGAAACTTCCCACGCAGAACCCCAATGACCAACAGAAAATGCTGTGTTTTCTGATGGTCTTTGACAACCCCTTTGACACCCTTGCAACCTCCCAGGGGTCCTGACCCCCAGGTTCAGAAACGCTGTTCTAGGTAATCAGAGAAAAAAGTATTGCTAGTTCATTTAGTGCTTGAACAGATAGTGGATGACAAGGGACCAGAGAAGGATTCAGAGAGGGGATTCAGAGTCTACTCGGTGCGTAATTGTGCACCCATTTATAAAAAGGTCTTGATGGATGCTCTGCAGATATAGAAAGATCTGAAGATCAGTCAGAACCAATGAAAAATCTTCGTAGATTTGCTGGTCATGGTAGATTTAAATTCCTAGGAGATGTCTTTAGCTTAAATTAAAAATGTTGCCACTCTCCCTGTAGTGATGAAGTCGACTAAAACGTAATTATGTTCCCCACTAAGAAGTAGAATTACTGGACCTTTTGGTATCTGCATTTGAAGGCAAGGCTTGAGAATGTTGTGGATTCCAAGGTGTGGTCACTTGGAATATTTGCCAAGCAGTTTGCTCCCACTCCATTTAGGGGTATTGTGCAGCTTGGTTTATATTTATCATGTCAGAAACGGGTTGAAGGTACAGTTAACATGTATTATTCCTCTTTTCTATTCCATCTGTGCATGTCAGAGTCCCTCTTGAGAAAGACAATTCTGAAGAATTCCGGCAGCGAGAGGCCAGAGCTGCGCAGTTGGCGCGGGAGATTGAATCAAGCCCACAGTATCGACTACGTATTGCAATGGAAAATGATGATGGGCGCACAGAAGAGGAAAAGCACAGTTCTGTTCAGAGACAGGTGTCAGGAAGAGATAGCCCTAGTCTGGCATCCAGGTGAGCCGGCAGCATTGGTGAGAGGCTGAAAATACACTTGTCTGCACCTTGATTGCTAATGGACATTATTTTCTGAGTTGCCAACCTAGGCCTTCATTGAGCCAATCAAATGCTTTTTAGAAACACAGCCAGGCTTTTAAATGCCTTTTTGGTCTTGCAGTTCACTACATTTTGATTTAGTTAATTTTGTCAAAAAAATCAGTAACCAAATGTAGGCCTGTTTATATCACTATTTTTAGTCCTCATTCACTGTCCTTGTGCTTTTGCATGTTTGTATTGATTCATATTTGTTGTCTCTAGTGGATGCATTTGTGATTCACTTGCTCTTTGTTTGTCATTCAGAATTTAATATAATAGTCAATATATAGGGGGCTTTTGGTGTAGAGATGGCTTAAGGCAGAACAGGCCTTCATTTGTTGCTTGTTTACTGTGCTTATTTTGGAAGAAAAGAACAATGAAAAAATCCCCCTTTCTAACCAGTGCTTGAAAATGTGATCATCCCTTATAGTTGATGATTGCTAATGAATTTGTGGTAGAAATGCTTTGGATTTTGTGGCTAAAACCCTTGATAGCATTTTCCTTCATGCTCTAATCCCAAACAAGACATTGTGAATTTCTCTTTCTTTAAGAGAGGGCAAGTACATACCACTTCCCCAACGTGTCCGAGAAGGCTCGCGAGGCGGAGTACGTTGCAGTAGCTCTCGGGGCGGGAGGCCAGGCATGAGCTCTTTACCTCCCCGTGGAAGCACACATCATTCAGAAAGCAACACAGGCTCCATTCCAGAACAACGAGGCATAAATGGAGGTGAGCCTCATCATTTGAGGCCTTTAAATTGAAAAATGTAATATGTTGGTGATTTCGTTGTATGGGACAAGCTGCTTTGTTGTTATTGGATTAAGATGCCTCAACCATCTCTTCCCTTGTTGATTTTTGGGCTGGAGAAGTAGGGGAAATAGTGGCCTCTTAAATTTTTTACCATGGTTTTCCACTTTAGAGCTTCCAAAGTGATCCTAGGTTGTGGTTAATAATGGATTTCCCAGTGCTTTTTTTCCAAATAGCAAAGAAACGTTTGTTATACCCTTCATTGATTTATTTGCATCTGTGGCTGTTTTGTTCTAGGTCCATCCAGAATGTCTCCAAAATCACAGCGACCTATTCGGGGGGCCAAGAGTATGTCTTCTCCCTCCAGTCGTCCCATGGAAGTTTCAGCTGCTTCTCCAACAGGTAGGGCAGATAAAAATAACTGTTAGTAGTATTTATAGCCTGCATTTCAGACAAAAGAGCTCCAAGAGCAACTTACAAGTAGTTAATTTGGCACTTCCCTCACCCCCTAAATCTTCTGCAAAAGACTGCTCTTTATGTTACTTGGTTTAAATCTAACAGTTATGCTTTTGCCGCACAGTGGGCCGTGTCTACACTCCACGTTCTCCAAAATCTGCCTCAGCTGTGCCAGTCTGCTCTCAGGATCCCCCAGTGGGATCGACTGCCCCTGCTGCTCCTGTGTCACCCTCTGAATCAAGGCCTGTAATGGAACCTAGTGCTTCTCCAACCCCACCTTCTCCCAAGGTCCCAGCATCTGCTCCTGTAGCTGCTGTTGAGGGTAAGAATTTGCACCCAAAGATAACGTAGTATAGTCTGCTAACCGCTATGCAGAAAGTGGACTTGATACTCCCAACCTTCAGGTTATTGATCTCTAGAAGACTGGTCTTCCATTTTGTCCTGTAATTTTGGTGGTTACTTTCCAAAAGCTATTAATTATGATCAATGGGGAGGGAACTTAAGATCCAAGCCAGATTGCTCTTTCTAAGAAAGTGTCTGGGACTTGGAGCAAATGTTATATAATAAAACAATAATATAACAAAACTTTATTTCTAATCCACCTTCTCTCCCCAGAAGGACTTGGGGTGGTTTACACATAAAAAGGCAAACATTTACTGCCTCAAAATAGGTAAAGACACAGCAAAATAATACAAAGTAATGGAGAGTAACAACAGAAAACTTACAACAAAGGAATTCAGTATCAACATAAAATAAAAACAACATGATGCTTCTAAGGATACCATATTTATCTAAGTGATTTCTGTCCTTTTTCAGTGGCTGTGCAATGTAACCTTTTCCCCTTTCCTCTACATCTAGTTAAAGAGGTGCCTAGCTCTGTCACCAAAGAACCCAGCAGGACCTTGGAGGTTATGGGACCCTCAGATTTGGTCAAACAAGCAAACAAAGGTTTGTTTCTCTTGTGCCCTTTTTTTCCCAGCTCAGTAATTGCTGCTTTTTCAGATCTTCCAACATTAAACTTCATAATCTTGGGAATGAGCCTTTGTTTGGGTGTGTTCTGTGGGAGACTTCTGTTTGCCTTTCCATTTTTTTTTTAAAAAGAAATGTTTCGTGAGATTTATCCAGCAGGGCTTCGACTTGGGCTCAATTTGCAAGTGGTTTTCAAGAGTTTGCATTGGGGTTTCAAACCTGGTTATAAAATTGCTCTGGCTTTCCATTCTAGGTCTTCAGAATGAGCAGAAGAGGAATCAGCTAGAGGAGCTGCGTAAATTTGGAGCCCAGTTTAAGGTGAGGATGTTCTCATTTCTCCTCAGTGCAGTTTGTGTACTGGGTGTGGATTATGGGCATTATATGTTCCTGGCTCCAGTTGCTTATCCTCCCTCTCTGTTTTTTCGAAGCTGCAGCCCAGTTCCTCCCCAGAGGCCACACTTGACACTTTCCGACCCAAGGAGCCTCTTGAAGGAAAGGTGAAGGACAAGCCCCCAGAGGCATTGGCTGGGGCAGCGGGCACTTGCGAAGTGCCTGAGGAGTCCCCCAAGCCCAGCCTAGAACTGTCTGATGGCACCAGCAAGGAAGAGAAAGGGCCCTGTGAAGGCATGGAACGCCAGACTCAAACATCTAGCCCTCTGGGCAAAGGGGACACAGAAGACAAGGAGGATGGCCCTGTCTCAGAGTGAGTCTGTAGTCGAGACTGCAGAAGAGGAGTTATTGATGTATTTTCTTTTGCATTGATCTCTTTCCTATTTTCATTCTTCTCCAGACAAGTGAAAAAATCAACACTGAATCCTAATGCAAAGGAATTCAACCCATCAAAGACTCTCCTATCCGTGGTATGTAATTAGGATGCAAAACTAACTCTGGGGTTATAACTTGTGTGTGCACGTGTTTTTCCGTGCTTCAGTAGGGGAGTGTAATAGTTAATGGACTTACCTGCCATGATTTGCCTTGGTGCCACATCAGTTGTAGAGTTTTGTGAGATAGATTGCTCTTCCCAGAGTTCTGTTTATCTCTTAATTGTTTTTTTCATCAGCTTCTTCAACAAACAGTTTCTCTTTTGTCTTTGCCCAGAACAAGTCAACAAGTACACCCACATCACCGGGACCACGCACTCACTCTACGCCCTCCATCCCAGTCATTACACCTGGGCAAAGCGGCATGTACAGCACACAGTACATCTCTTATATCCCACAAATCCACATGAGCCCAGCTGTGCAGGTTCGTGAAACCGTGACAGGGTATCTGTGGATATTCCTGGCTTCCTCCAAATTATAATGGAGGTGGAGTCATACTGAAGGTAATGGACTTGTCCTTATTTTCTGCAGGCGCCCCAGATGTACCCTTACCCTGTTTCCAATTCTGTGCCAGGACAGCAGGGCAAATATCGAGGAGCTAAAGGTAAGGTGATGGATGTAGTGGATGGATGGATGGATGAAGACATAGAGGAGTGTAGCTGAAAAGGGAAGTGTGAGTATTTACAACCTTTCTTGTCTGCATTTTCTGCTTGTCCAGGTTCTCTGCCCCCTCAGCGTTCAGACCAGCACCAGCCAACCTCAGCTCCTCCTATCATGCAGGCAGCTGCAGCCGCTGGGCCCCCACTTGTGGCTGCCACTCCGTATTCGTCATATATTTCCTACAACCCTCAGCAGTTCACAGGACAGCCCACTATGATGCAGCCTATGGCACACTATCCATCGCAGGTGTGTCTGAGGCTTGCTTCAAGAAGACAAGGGAGAATATGGTGCTGATTTGTGTGTGTGTCCATTTTTTCTAACTTGCGTTCCTCTCTCCAGCCTGTCTTCGCCCCTATGCTGCAGAGCAACCCACGCATGATGGCATCTGGCAGTCACCCCCAGGCCATTGTATCATCATCTACTCCCCAATATCCCCCGGCAGAGCAACCTACGCCTCAGACTCTTTATGGTGAGTTCATGTTCCATTAGAAAACATTAATCACTCCAAGCTTCCTCTCCCCCCCCCCCCCCCCCCCCGGCCTTGTTGACTGCTGCTTGCTGCTTCTCTCCCCAGCCACAGTGCATCAGTCGTATCCCCACCATGCTACACAGCTACATCCGCATCAGCCTCAACCAGCTACCACACCCACCGGCAACCAACAGCAAGCGCAACACGCCGCCCCCAGCCCAGTGCAGGTACCATGGGGGAAGGGGGAGCACAGGGAGTGGTCTGCTATTGCAGGAGGCACTTAATGCTTCTCTGGCTCTTGCATCTTTCACAATTTGGTTGTGTGTTTTGATATTCGCCCTGTTGCCAGTGTGGTTCTTCACACTCTGATTAAGTTCAGGGGTGGAATCTTGAATCAAAGGAAGAGTTTAGAAGTGTTCCTTTTTTGAAAATACAGATTCCAGAATCCCACTTAGTGTTAGGGACAACTACAATAAAAAAACTAACAAAAAAGCAGGATATAAAAGAGCATGATGTGCCGTTGGTTGTGGCAAACATGCAGAGTCCAATCTTTTAAAAAAATCACAAAAGGCTTATTTACAACAGTGGTTCTCAATCTGTGGGTCCCCAGGTGTTTATGCCTACAACTCCCAGGAGTCTCAGCCAGTTTACAAGCTGTTAGGATTTCCGGGAGTTGAAGGCCAAAACATCTGGGGGCCCACAGGTTGAGAGTCACTGATTTGCAGTAATAAAGAACTAACTGCATTGCTTAATAATCAAGAACTGGGTCTGAACTACTCTAACACCCATCTCTTCTAATGTTTCAAGAGAGGGAAAAACTCAATCACTACATCTTTCCTGACACACAAGCAGAGGGAGATCTCAAAGCACATATTTATTTATTTATTTACTGTATTTGTATACTGCCTTTCTCAGCCAATTGGCGACTCAAGGCGGTTTCCAACAAATCAGTATATACATAGCACGTTCTCTCCATACTAAAGTGTAATTCAAAAACCTTGCAGTCGAAAAGTATCAGTTTTAAACAACCAATTGGAATGAGAGCAGAAACTGAGAGGAGAGAAGAAATAAGATACATTCCCAACTATTATTCAGGAGACATGAGGGAAAGAAAAACCCTTAGCCTATTCTAAGCTAACTAAACTATCTCATTGAGGACTTGAGAATTGGGCAATGGGTTGAATTCCAACACTTGGGAGCTCTCATCTTTGCTCTTGCCTATTGGAACGGCTGTCTGTGGAATGAAGCATCGGGCGTAGATTGCATGCTTGCTTGCTATTTCATCTCTTTGGAGGACTAAGTCATTTAACAAAGAGGCAAGATGATATCTTTAGCCATTTTTGACATGGCTATTGATAAAGGAGACAGTTTTAATAAAAGCAGTAATTTGTTGAAGAGTGATATCTGTTTCATGAAGAATAAAGGATACAGGCCGTGGTGTAGGTGCAGAGACAGAAATGGGATCCCAAATAAAACCTAATATATGTGAAAGAATTGAAAGCTAATAGTACAGCGAGAATAAGCAAAGTAATTGGGGGAAATAGAACAATTCCTGTTTCCTGTCCACCGTGTTCTTTCTTTGTTGACTATATCTTCAAAGAACGTCTTAGCTTTGTGCCAGGGCAATTCCAAAAAAGGGGAAAAGAAAGTGACTTTGAGGGTAGAGATTATACGTTCAGTGGTGACTTTTCTTCCTTGTACCACAGCATCAGGCTGGACAAGCTCATTTGGCCAGTGCCCAGCAGCAGCAGAACCTGTACCACACAGCCACGCTGACGGCTACACCACCATCCATAACCCCAGGGCCCAGTGCCCAATCTCCACAGAGCAGTTTCCCCCAGCAGGCAGTCTATGCCATTCATGCCCACCAACAACTGCAACACGGCTATACCAACATGGCCCATGTCACCCAGGTAAGTAGGCTCACCTGTATAAAGAGCGAGGTTGCGGCAATGATTGTGTCATGAACTCTTGAATGAATCTTCACAAATGTCGTATGAGTTTATTCTAGATAAAGACACATTAGCCTAGAGCATCATTTGGACTCTGCCCACTAATGTGATTACTATTCCACATTATGTGGCAGTGTAGATGGGGCCTCAGTTTTATATTAGTTTTTAGAAATTTGGATGAGTACTCCCAGTTATGTTCTTAAGGCATTCTGCTTTAATAGTAGTTGGAATGGAAGGGAGTTCAAGTTGAAAAGAAGGTGGTTTTGTGAACAGTTGCTTATTGTTTTATATGCCGTATGTATTAAAGTATAAGCCGACCTGAATATAAGCCGAGGCACCTAATTTTACCACAAAAAACTGGGAAAACATACTGACTTGAGTATAAGTTGAGGGTGGGAAATGCAGCAGCTACTGGTAAATTTCAAAATAGAAATAGATACCAATAAAATTACATTAATTGAGGCATTAGTAGGTTAAATATTTTGAATATTTATATAATAGTGTAATTTAAGATAAGACTGTCCTACTCTGATTAAATCATTATTCTATCCTTTTTCAATGTAAATGTAATAAAAATAATAGAGTGAAATAATGGAAATGTAATAATAAAAGTAGTAATAGAATAAAATAAATGTGATAATAAAATAGAGTAAGGTAATAAATGTAATAATAAAAATAGAGTAAAATAATAGAGTAAAATAATAAATGTAATAATAACAATAATAAAGTAAAATAATAAATGTAATAGTAACAATTAATAAATAAAAATAATAATAACATAGTAAAATAATAAATAATTTTTTAAAAGGGCTGGAAAACTCGGCTTATACTCGAATATATACAGTAATTTAAGTTTAGCTATAATTGTCCTACATTGCACTTCTTTATTTCATTTGCTTTACACTTGTATTTTGGCCTACAGTTATGGATATCTATGTGTTTAATACCATGCTTAATACAGTAGAATCTAATGCATGAATATTTATGCTATAATTAGTTTATTTGCCTTATGGTGCCAAAAGAGTATGCTTATGTCTCATGTTAAGACAAAGTGGAAAAAGTGTTGCAATGGATCACATCTGTCCCTTTAGGACTGTATTTTTTTTTGCTCTGCACACCACTCTATTAAAAAATTTTCCTCCATCCCACCAAATTATTTCCCCACAAGTCTTTTAGGGAACTGTGGGAGACAGCTTTGATATGGGTTTGGGTCCTCCTCCCCCAAATCAAAGAGAAATATTTTTTTCCAAAAAGAAATCAACTTCCAGTCACTTCCTGTTGGGTAAAAGCATTTATTCTTCGTGTCCTCTGCGAAATCCACACCTATGGGTTTCCCTTCGCGCATGCGCAGAAATCCGGAACATTCTAAGTTTGATGAAATAAAAAATGATTATTTTGAGGCTCCGCCCCCCTCCCCGCCCCCTTGTATATATATCCCGCCGTGTGCGGGTGAGCTCTAGTTCATTTTTCCGCGCTAATCAGGCAGCATCTCGGAACGTTCTCTCTCCATTCTACCGGCTGGGCTTGACTTAAGGACTGTTTTTACTACCTCCGTCTCCTCTCCAACCCTGACTCGGACTGGCTGACTACTCTTTTGATTACAGGCTAAGCATGTCTTCTCCTTATTTCAAAAACTGCTCGGCCTGCGGGGCTACCCTCCCCGAGGCCGATAAGCACTCCAAATGCTTACTATGCTTGGGAGAGGCTCATAATCCCCAGTCATGCGACATTTGCCTCAGCTTTACAGCTAGAGCTCGCAAAGGCAGAGATAGCCGTTTGAAAGCGCTGTTATATGAGCGCGCTTTGGCTCCTCAGGCTTCTTCTGACCCCTCCCATTCCTCCCCAACCCAAGAGCCCCCTCAGCCTTCCTCTCCACGTGCTGGAGATAGGCGAGACCCGGGCCAGGCGAGCGCTTCCTCAGTGGAGCCGCCGAGAAAAAAATCCAAGCCCTCAAAACAAGCTGCGAGGGCGACAAAAACAAAAGAGAAAGCCTCAAAGCAAAAAAAGGGACGGCAACTCACTGGCGAGCAGCCCTTGAGCCCCCCTACCCTGGAACCGATGCCCCATCTCTCCGGTTCCGTCACACAGCTTCAGGATCCCCTTCCCTCCTTGCTCCATTTGGAAGATCCTTCCTACCTTCCCCCGCTGGAGCTCCTGGATCCGCTGCAAACTGATCCTAATACGGAGCTTTCTCCTCCGCCCCTCCCTCCCTCCCAGTCATCTCCTCCTCCCTCCCCCAGCCCTCCGGATTCGCCGGTACCGAGGGAGACTCCTCCCTCGGAACAGCAAGCTTCAGCAGCGCGCGTTCCGCGCCGCCGCCAGCGCTCTCTCTCCCCTTCCCCTCATCCCTCTCCTAGCCCCCACCCTTCTAAAAGGGCCAGACACGAACAATATCATCCTTATAGCCCACAGGATTACCCTTATCACCTCTACCCTCCCCCTCCTCCTTACCCTATGTACCCCTTCTACTATCCCCCTCCCCCCAACCCCACCAGGGACTACAGTGCCCATTATCCACCCCAGTTTGGATACCCACAACCCCCACATGCAGCCCCTACAGCCACACTTTCTCATCCTCCAGAGGAACACATTGCTCCAGACCCCCCCCCCAACCACTCCAAGACCCCCTCATTCAGACTCACCAAGAATCAGAGATAGTGGACTTGGAATCAACAGATGAGACTCCACTTATACATGAACCACTCCCAGACCCTGACCCTTCTCCCAAGAACTTGGAAGAATTTAAAAAATTCTCTGCCCTGCTAATAAGGCTAGCTAGGACCCTAAATCTGGCTACACCTGAACCCACAGACACTGTGGTAGACCCCTGCTTTACTTCTACTGAACAACAACAGCCCATGCCTACTGTGTTGCCCACCTTACCATTTCTACTAAAAATTTAAAAAAATACTGGAGTCGCTCCGGCTATGATCCCGGCAACTCCTAAAAGAGCAGAAAATTTATACCGTATTGATCTCTCCGCAGCTTCATGGCTTTCTAAAATGCCTAAAGCAAACTCCATTGTAACTGATGCTCAACCAAAACCTGTCCAAACTAACCAGACCTCTCCCTCTGATAAAGAGGGAAGGAAACTTGACTCCATGGCCAAGAAATTCTATTCCTCAGCATGCTTGTTTGCACGCATGGCTCATTATGGGGTTTATATGAGTGTATATCAAACCCACCTATGGAACAAAATATCACCCTACCTGGAACTGTTACCTCCAGCTGATCAGCCACTGGCTCTAGCTTTTAAGCAAGAGGCCCTACTTTTGTCATCTTTACAAAAGGATCTTGCAAGAAATACAGCAGACACTGCTGGCAAACTCATTGCAGGCTCGGTGGCCCTTCGCCGCCATGCCTGGCTAAGGGCTGCTATCCTCTCTCAATCACAACGCAACCTCATCGAAAACCTGCCTATGGACGAAGCAGGACTTTTCAACCCGGAGACTGATTCGCAACTCGAGCATTCTCATAAAATGAAACAAACGGTCTTCAAATATGACCAACAACCTCACTCTTACCAACGCCAACGATGGGGCTCATATTACTACCGCCCTCATTACTACAACAGACCTTATAACACCTCCTTCTACAGAGGACGACAGAGATCTTACACCCAGTCTACAGCCCCGAGACGGCCTCAGCTTCCTTTCAGAGGTCAGTACCGTGGTACCAGACCCTCCAATAACAATAAACGTCGTTTTTAGCACATCACTAACCATTACCACTCATCCTTCCATATACACACCACCATTCACATACTTCAATAGACTACAGCCGTTTCTTCCAGCATGGCAATCTATCACCACAGATGCCTGGGTTTTGGACATAATTGAAAGAGGATATGCGATAGAGTTTGACACATACCCACCTGTTGGAAAGGTCCTCCTTACACAACCCTCCCAGGAGATTTGGGAAGAGATACACTCGCTCCTTCAAAAGGGCGCCATATCTCCCAACCCCACACACAATACCAACACCTGCTTTTTTTCTCGATACTTCCTAATAGACAAGAGGGACGGGGGACTACGCCCCATCCTAGATCTTCGTAGGCTTAATACCTTCATCACACCACGCAAATTCCGCATGGTTACACTTCCTAACATACTACCCTTCATCCCACCGGGAGCGTGGCTAGCGACGGTGGATCTACAAGATGCCTACTTCCATATCTCAATTAGGAACTCCCATCGCAGGTTCCTCACCTTTGCAGTGCAAGACAAACACTTCTCGTTCAACTCCCTCGCGTTTGGCTTGTCCACCGCACCCAGAGTGTTTACAAAATGCATGTCAGTCATAGCGGCGCACCTCCGCCAACAAAACATCGTGGTTTTTCCTTACCTGGATGACTGGTTATTTTGTTCTATATCAAAAACACAACTGTGCAAAGATATTCATTACGCCTTATCTCTCTTACAGGACTTGGGTCTGGTTGTGAACCAGGAAAAATCCCATCTCACCCCAACCCAACGAATCCAGTTCATCGGAGCCATCATAGACTCCACCCTCCAAAAGGCCTTCCTTCCAGACGACCGTTTCACCAACCTTCAGCAATCAATCCTAAATCTCCAACAATCCCGTCGGGCCTCGGCCTGGGCTATCCAGTCTATCCTTGGACACATGTCATCTACCACAAATGTAACCCCATTTGCCCGCCTAAAGATGAGGCCGCTGCAGAGATGGTTCATCAAGTCATTCGACCCCCTACGAGAATCTCAATCCCGAATCCTATACCCACCCCACTCCGTCCTCCACTCCCTCTCATGGTGGACAAAGCAATACAATGTTCAATCGGGTATGCCTTTCACCCAACCTCACCCATCCATGTCCCTCACGACAGACGCCTCCAACTCGGGCTGGGGAGCGCACCTCAAAGGTTTCAAAGTGAGCGGCCACTGGTCCCCTCAGGACCGAAACCTACATATAAACGCACTCGAGATGATGGCGGTAGAAAAGGCCCTCAGAGCCTTTGTCCGCATCGTTTCGAACCGCAAACTCCAAATTGTGACAGACAACACTGCAGTCAAATACTACATCAACAAACAAGGGGGAACACGCTCTCACACCTTACTAGCCATATCGACACGAATTTGGGAATGGTGCATCCAGAGGAACATCCTCCTCACAGCCATCCACCTACCAGGCCAGGACAACATACTGGCGGACTCTCTAAGCAGGTCCTCAAAGAACAACCACGAGTGGCAACTACATCCCACACAATTCAAAACTCTCACCCACAAATGGGGCACCCCCATCATAGACCTATTCGCATCCCCTGTAAACACACATTGCCCTCTCTACTGCGCAAGGCTCCGCCCTCACGCATCCCCAGGTTGTCTAGGAGACGCCTTTCTGTTCCTATGGTCTCCAGGCCTCCTTTACCTATTCCCACCTCTCCCTCTCCTATCCCCAGTCATAGCCAAGATAATTCAGGACAATACCGATTGCATCCTGATCACCCCCTGGTGGCCGCGTCAGCACTGGTTTGCTCCTCTCCTCTGCATCTCCAACAAGGAGTTCCTCCGCCTCCCCCCAACCCCGGACCTTCTCTCAATAGAGAACGGCCTGGTCCTCCATCCGGACCTCCACTCCCTTTCCCTAACGGCGTGGAGGATCAAACCACAATGAACCTATCCGACGATGTTTCCAGAATTCTGTTGGCCGCCCATAAACCTACCACTAAAAAGTCATATCATTATAAGTGGTCATCTTTTCAAAAGTATACTCAAACAGTGGGCTACACACCCACCTCAGCACCTATTTCGGTGATACTAGATTTCCTTGTTACCCTTTCTAACAAGAATTTCTCCCTTTCCTCGGTTAAGTGCTACTTGGCAGCAATCTCTTCTGTTCGCAGGAAATTCGGCTTGCCGTTCCTTTTTCAAGACAACCTTGTCCAGTTGTTCCTCAAGGGCTATAAAAACGTTCACCCTCCTACGTCCCTTCCTTCACCTCAGTGGAGCCTAGAGTTAGTATTATCCCAGTTGTCAAAACCGCCCTTTGAACCTATGGCCTCTGCCGACATTTCCCACTTGTCTTGGAAAACGGCATTTCTCGTGGCCATTACGTCTGCTAGGCGATCGAGTGAGTTGACAGCTCTACGCTCAGACCCTCCATACATTAGGTTCCATGACGACAAGGTGGTCCTCCGGACCGATGTTACGTTTTTGCCCAAAGTTGTTTCTCATTTCCATATGTCACAAGATATTGTTCTCCCGGCCTTTTTCCCTAACCCATCCTCCCCGTTGGAGGTAGCGTTACACTCCCTTGATGTTAAGAGAGCACTCTCCTTTTATCTACATAGGACCTCCACCTCTAGGAAGTCCCCTAAGTTGTTTTTGAAATACAGAAAAGACATGCTGGGCCACCCTATATCATCTCAAGGGTTGGCCTCTTGGATTGTTTCGACGATCCAACTAGCTTACCAATTGGCAAAGAAAGAACCTCCTTCTCACATCGTGGCTCACTCGACACGTTCGGTGTCCACGTCCCAAGCTTTTCTTCGAGGAGTCCCCTTGGACCAAATCTGTAGAGCAGCCACGTGGTCTACTCCCTCCACGTTTGTCTCCCACTACAAGTTGGACATACAAGCAAAGAAAGACGCTGCTTTTGGCAGAGCCGTCCTCTTCTCCTGCGTGGCATGACCCACCTCCAGGTCAGTAGCTTGCTATTCACCCATAGGTGTGGATTTCGCAGAGGACACGAAGAATAAATTTAGGTTGCTTACCTGTAACCGTATTTCTTCGAGTGTCCATCTGCGAAATTCACACAACCCGCCCTTCCTCCCCTCTGTCATGCCTCTAGACCTAGCTGTGATTAGCGCTGGGGAACTAGAGCTCACCCGCACACGGCGGGATATATATACAAGGGGGCGGGGAGGGGGGCGGAGCCTCAAAATAATCATTTTTTATTTCATCAAACTTAGAATGTTCCGGATTTCTGCGCATGCGCGAAGGGAAACCCATAGGTGTGAATTTCGCAGATGGACACTCGAAGAAATACGGTTACAGGTAAGCAACCTAAATTTCCTATTGAGGAAAAAAGGTCTCTCCTGACCTAAAGGATCCCAAAGAAGAAGACAAGAGCTGGTATTTTTCTCCATGCTTCTTAGAGGTCACTGGAGGACATGTGTGGACAAAAACCTTTTCTAAAAAACGTTGGGTTGTGAGAGTCTCCAGGATTTCTTGGATATACAGTGTGACTCCTAGTTCTTGTTTATCCCATGTTATGTCATGGCTTATTATCTTGGATTGATACTTAAGTTATTAATTTTATGGTTGTTCCTCTTGCTTCACGATGTTAGCAAAAGCAAGCACTAGCTGTATCTCTGCAGAAGTAGAGCCCAAAACAACTCTTGTACTTTATTGTACAGTGACATTGTGTGTGGAACTGCTTCAGAATACTTGTTATGATGGAGTATTTATTCAATGAACTTCTTCCTGAAAGCATTCATTTTTTTCACCCTGTGCCGGGAAGCAATCTACCTGATTAGAAAGTCCCTCTTCATTCTGGGACTTGTTTTTTGATCTCTGGACCTCCCTGGTTTCTGAAATGTCTTCAAAACAGGTTGTGCGGTGCTCCATATGCTGTTGAAAAAGGGAGTTGGTGGGAATGTATTGTTTTTCAGCCTTCCCAAGACAGGGAGGTGACCACTTAATTGACTGTGCTGTGGGTATAAGTACACCCGTAACCGTTTGAGGAAAGATAATGGGAGAGCAGGGAAATTGTCCAATAGGGTGTGGAACTGGAGAAAAGGAGAGATCATAACTTCCTGAGAGCACCTATCAGGTTTGCTGCTTGAGAAAGGGACTTCTGCGTGAATGTTTTTTGAAATAACTTCCTTAAAAACCTATACAGAAGCATCTATTACAGCTGAGATATAAGTACAATTTCAGATTGACATGTAAGAAGAAGCTTCATGGCATGTCATGTAATGCAAATGCTAACTTAATTTGTCACTGCAAAACATAGCTACTTGACTGGAAATTATAATTTAAATCAAACTATTTAAGTGTGCTGCTTTCTGAACTTTATTGTGCTGAGAAGGTCTCTTATTAAAAGAAAACCAACTTAGTGAGGGAAGAGAGCCAAAGAGGCTCTTTACACCAAGATTGTGCTCACTTCAAGGTTGTAGGACTTTGTTTTGTTTTTTCTATAAACTCCCAAGATCCATCATTGGAACCTGGAGACAGCATTGATAATTATAAAGGTTCAATTTCTGCATGAATAGGGGCAACACCCCAGGTCTTACTCTTCCTGTGCACACAAGGAACAGGGTTCCTAAGTATTCTTCCATTCAAAGTGGGGAAGTGAGTAATAGAATTGTAGATTTGGAAGAGCCATAGGGGTCATCCAGTCCAATCATCTGCCACGTCTCTTCCCTATGAAGAAATACCAAGCTCGAAGATTGAGAAAATGACAAAATCCTAGAGAAATAAAGCCAGTACTGATTGGAAAAGTACCATGTGTAAGACATACCTCAGTTCAGCAGCAAGCATAATGCTGGGTAGGTAGGATAACCTCCTTGCTGTTTCAGAAGTATTTCAAACATGTTCCTACTGTATAGGCAGAACATCCTTGATTAGGACCTCCCAGAGCAGTCACAGTAGGAAGGGAAATTGCCTGAACTCCTTCATGAAGGCACCACAGTGTAAAGAACACAGCTAGTAGAGTCCATGTCTTTAGAGACAAACTTGTGGATCTTGTATTGATGGAGAAGAGGACAGTGCCAAGGAAGCAATTCTCCAAGATACAAACACAGAGTACTCACTGCCCTAAACATGGCTGAAGTAGTGGTAATCTTGGTCAAATGAGCTGTGTCCCTTTGGAACAATAAATTCTGAGCTGTGGAAAGTGTTGGTCCTCTGCCTAAGTCACCTAGACAATGTTGATATAGAAACATGCCTCTTCGCTGTTGTCAATTGAAAGGACGCAATCAAATTTCACCTACTACAGAGTGAAAGGCTGAATTCACCTTGCAAATTAAAAAACGGATCATGTCTAAAATGCAGTACAATGCTTCTTGTAAAAATGCAGCTCCTTATGGACAAAAGTACCCATACATTTGACACCCTCCAAGCTGAAGCAACCAAAAACAAACTTCCACATCAGAAACTGTTTTGTAGACCACAACAGCTTAAAAGACCATGTTATTAATGCAAGCAAAAGAACAGGCAATATCAATATGGAGAATATGTAAATGAGAGACAGCCTTTACTAAGACACTCTCTTAAAAGTGAAAACACATTATGAGGTTGTCTCAAGACAGGCCAGCCATTTTTCCCTTTCAGAGTAGATGCTAAACATGACACTTACTGCTTTAAAGCAGGCCTGCACAGTCTGATCCTCCAGGTATTTGGGACTTCAATTCTCAGAAGCTTTAGCCAACTTGTCCAAAGGACAGGAATTCTGGGAGCTAACACTCAAAACACCTGGAGGGCCATAGGTTATGTAGACCTGCTTTAAACTATTGGCACCTAGGCATCTGCCTAGCCAGTCCTTCAGAATGCCAGAATCAAACCAATGGATGTTTTTGAAGACAAATTCTCTTATTTTAGTTCCTCCTACAAAAGCCACATCATGTCACATTATTATTATTATTATTATTATTATTATACCCTGCCACCGTCTCTCATAGGGACTCGGGGCGGCTAACAAAATAGCACACAAAGACTCCATAAATTATAGATAAAATAAAAAAAACATCAACATGAAAACAATATACAGATTGTCTGGCCAATTCCTGAGAGCACCAAAATTGTCTGGATAACTTTGATAAAGTAGGAGTGAGGGAATTGGAAAGCACTCATGCATCATGAGACTCAACAGATCAAAAAATGGTGCTAATTGAAGCGCTGTGGGAATAGCCTTTTAGATCTGCTTTCATATAGGGTCCATGTCAGCAAGGAGATTGACAGCAATGCATAGCATAGTATTTTGGCCATGCTGTTGTCAGCTGTTTCAAGCCTGCAGAATCTATAACATGGAAACAATTCTCAGTAGTATATGATTTTCCTTCAGAGCACACAGCCCCACCTCTGTGAGGCTAAATCAGTGAGCCATTCTATGGAACATAAGGGAGTTTAGACTCTGCTGTCCGTGATGCATGCTTTTCTTGCTCAACCAATCCATCCTAGTATTGAGTTGCCCTGGATACTCAGCCTAAAGTGACAAGTAATGGGACTCAGCAGTAGTAAGGGAATAAGAACATCTCTCCCTGTCTGTTTATGTGCGTTGTAGCAGAAATGTTGTCTGGTCGGACCGATACAACCTGAGTCAGCAGTAGGAAATGCTTCAGGGCTAATTACAGTGTTCACAGTTCCAGTCAACTGACCAATATCTTTGTCTGCAAACTACAGTGAGCATTATATTTCTTCTTCGTGGCACCAAATCAAGCTTGGTAGCCTAGCTAACTGCATCAGTTCTGCACAAGAATATTACACTGTGTACTAGACTATGAGCTGCAATTTATCTTTCTCAGTGGCAGGAAGAAACAGTGTAATCTGCAGTGCCTTTCAATGGCCCATAGATGTTGCCGTTCCTAGACCAAAGAGGAGTAGCTCTTCTTTCTGTTGGTCAAAAATCTGTGGGAAGCTAGGCAATCTAAGGTGGCTTTCCCTAGTTGAAGACAGTGAGATCCAGCAGCAAAACTGGGGGTTGAGGCACACAATGATATGGGGTGGGCAGTTTCTCTTACCCCTGTGGCTAAAGATGCACCTTTGGCTACATCCATGTCCTGAGTGGCATTACTTAATGAATTGTGATGGGGCCCCCCAACAGACTAGATGTGCTTGCCATGTGATAAATCCATGTGAGGCCTAGGATCAGCCCGGTCCTTCCTTTAACAGGCAGTTCAAAAAGAGAGAGGGAATTTTCTCTCCCATGTTTGTAGAGGAAAAATTAACTTAAATCCTTGTGGGTATGAAGAACAATACAGAGTCAAGGATGCCGCCCACACACTGCAGGAACACTATTCACTTACACGTTTTTTCCTTTTCCTTTACAAACTGAATCTCCTCCTTACCCAAATGATGTGCAAGGAGAACCAATAGAAGTTCAGCTGAGGTGTAAACCCACAGAAGCTTGTTAAATAACATTTAGATAGTCTTCTTTATTTCTGGTATGTCAAAATTGGTAGTACCATAAATTACACAAGCCAACAAAATCAAACGTTTTGTAGCACAGTTTAAATCAATTTTAATGCTGATTTTAAATGTCTTTATTTTTTCCATCACATCAACTTTTTAAAAAGATGAATAGTACATTATAGCAGGTGCTGTAAAGACTGCACATTTCACATCATATTTGTGTAACACAAGCTAACAAGTATTTTTCATCAGATATTTTAGGTCATTCTAATAGAGTGTTTTTGTACTGAATTCAAATCTGTGTTTATTTTTTCTCTACCATGTAAAGTGTTTGTGATGAGGTTAATTAATTAATGCATTTATGCAGTTATCAATTAGATTCTATTGATATGCATTAATTATTTGATTAGTCTCATCGCAAAAATTACAAGCGATAGAGAAAAAATAAACACAGATCTGAATTTAGCGCCAAAAAACTATATAAGAATGACCTAAAATTATATCTGATAAAAATACTTGTTGGCTTGTGTTATTGGATGCTACATGAATGGTGCTTTTGTATTTTTTAAGGATTTGTGGAAAGTTCCCCACTCTTGAGTGGAAGGAGATTGAGTCCAAATTAATATTGTTAATAATTGCATTTTTGAAAAGTTTGGAACCTTAAATGTTTTTAGGATTTACATTTATTACTGCGCTCTGCATTCCTTTCTATGCCCTTATTTTTGCACATTCTTGAAAGTGCAGGAGTGAACACCTGAGCGCAGAATCAAACTCTGATGTCTGGAGCAGTATACTCGTAGATAGCTTGCTCAATCTTCTGAAATGTTATATTAGTTAAAGCTTGCTCTGGCACTTGCAGTTCTGTATATTAATTGTACATTCATTCTCTAGTTGCTGTCTTCCCATGTGTAATACTTTCTTATTGGATTCAGTTTAATTAATTCACCACCTTGAAATCATTTCAGATTGTTGGGTAAAAAAGCAATCTAATGCTTTATGAAGAGACAGAATGACACCAGCAGGCCCCCACATTGTCCTCCTTCCATAGAGATTTGAAGACTTGGATGTTTAAACAAGCCTTTGAGAATGTCTAGCCCCAATTGGTTCCGCAATTAATTACACAGCACTGCACTTTCATCCCATGCATTCCCTTGTTCCTTAGCTAGCTACAATTTGCCCTATCCCATTCCCTTGTCTTGTTTACAGTTTGGCCAAATCTTAGGGAAGTTGTCACCATATGTTATTGGCATTGTTCTGAGGTTTAGATTGTTTTTATATGCCTTTGGTTTCACTTTCTTGTATTGTGCTGTTTGTTTATTTTATGTGTTGTTTTTAGGCACTTTATGTCATATGTAAGCTGCCCTGAGTACCTTCGGGAAGATGGAGATGGAGTACAAAAATAAATTTATTGTTGTTATTTATTCAGTTTGAACAAATATCTGTCAGTGCTATGCACTTTGGGCTATTGATTTAAAATCAGTTGGTGAAATGCCTTGTTGTCCATTCTTAAAGCATTGTGTTTTGAATGAGCTGGATTCACATTGGTATTTTGTAAATGACAGGCTCATGTCCAGACTGGAATTGCAGCTGCCCCACCTCCTCACCCTGGAGCTCCACAAGTCATGCTGCTGCATCCCTCGCAGACCCATGGCGGACCCCCGCAAGGAGGTGTGCCCCAGAGTGGAGTGCCCACCCTCTCGGCTTCCACGCCCTCCCCCTACACTTATATAGGGCACCACCAAGGTGAGTCAGGATTTTTGGAGACGGGGGACTATTTCTTATAGGAAGATTCAGTGCTTTGCAAGGTTTGGAGAGTCTCATTGCCTCAAGTAAAGATTGCTGAGGTGTAGAATTTGCTGGGACTTCCTCCTCTTGAGGTGAGGGGGTCGGTTGGTAGTGCTGGGTTGTGCCTTTCTAGTCCTCACTGCCTCTTTCTCCTTCTTTTTCCAGTTCAGTCTCACCCTTCCCAGCAGCTTCCATTCCACACCCCTGGGAACTGATGTCCACGCTTCTCCCTGTGACCTGAGACCCTAGCCAGCCTTGGCTCAGTGGCTGGCCCAAAGCCTGGGCCAGCCCTCATGCCCATGGTAGAGGCCCCTGGAGGGGTGCCGTCTGGCCTGGCCCGCCCCCCCTCGCCAAGCACCTTCCTTTCCGTTGGTTTAATGAAGCCCACTTGGGATGCTGTCAGCCAGCGGGACGGAGCAGGGTCCTCCCCCCTTGCCTGGAGAAGGGCAGAGTTTCTTTTCTGTTATTTATGACTCCATTCGGGCTCTTAGAGCAAATGCCACTTTCCCACATTAACTTGACAAGGACATGACCAGATGGACAAACCTTGACTTTTTATTAAATAAAATATTTAAAAAGTTAAAAAAAACCAATAAAATTTTAAACTAACTAATGTTGGGCTTGGGATGACTGTGTGGAAGAGGGCCGGTTTCTAATAGGCATCTTTTCATTTCATTTTAATTGGTGGTTTGGCCAAATTCTGGTGGGGCAAGATGCTGACCATTCCCCAGTTTGTAGCTCATCTAGATTTGAGACTGTACAGATAGGCCATTGAAATTTCCTGTTCTGGAGTTGCTACTTTGTACATTCCCTACTAAACTAGCCAATCACCAGGTGAGGTACAAACTGGGTGAGTCTAAAAACAGTGGCTCTAAATCAAGCATGGGCAGTTTGGCCTTCCAGGTGTTTTGGACTTCAACTCCCACAATTCGGAATTGTGGTAGTTGGGAGTCCAAAATACCTGGAGGGCCAAAGTTTGCTCATGCCTGCTCTAAATGCTGAAGCCACCTATTTGTAAGCAAAACACCCTATGATCAAAAGTGTTATTTTAAACACTGCACAACAGAATTTTAATTTTTGCAATTGAAAATATTACATGAGAAAGACTTTGACTTGGCTATCAGTGTGTTGTTTCTTAGCACAATGTATCTGTATGATATTGGGGCCTTGCTCCCCAGGACAGCTTTGGCAAGAGCCTCTGCTTATACTTGCATGTTTCTAAAGGCTGTTATGGAGGGGAAAAGTAGAACATTACTTGGGCAAATCCAAAAATGGCTTTCTAAAATGTGGGGAAACTATTATGAGGAGAAACCTGGATATAAAAGAATCTTTGCCAAACAGATTTATTCTATGTTTTAAAAATGTGGGGAAAACATTTTTATACAAAAAAAGGTTGGTTTCTGTGCAGAAAAACTACAGGTTACTTTATGACTTGGGTTATGGGTTTTTGTTAGCTCATTTTAGGATGCAACTGAAGTCTGTAAATCTAGGAAAAAACTTAAAATTGTTGCACACTGAAGGAATTATGCTTGCCTTTGAACTGCCTAAGAGAAATTTTGTTAAATCCTTTCTACATGTTTCCTCCCTTGGGGGTCATATACTTTCCAGCTTAGTTAGGAGCCCCAGGTGACGCAATGGGTTAAATCCTTGTGCTGGCAGGACTGCTGACGTTCTAATCCGGGGAGCAGGGTGAGCTTCCATCTGTCAGCTCCAGCTTCTCATATGGAGACATGAGAGAAGCCTCCCACAGGAAGGTAAAACATCTGGGCGTCCCTTGGGCAACGTCCTTGCAGACAGCCAATTCTCACACCAGAAGGGACTTGCAGTTTCTCAAGTCGCTCCTGATACAAAATAATTAGTGAAATAAAATGTTCTGTCATAGTGACAGTTACTCGGTGGCTCAGGCAAGGAGTAGATGAGTCGTATTTGTACTGCCATTTAATAAGCCAGGTATAAAATATGACCAGGTTCTGAAGGGGCAAACATAGCTGACATGTTTACACAACTTTCCAAAACTTTTTACTTCCAGGGCAGTGCAAATCCTACAAATAAAACACTGTCAAACAAGGCAAAAGTTTAACTTTGATCCCCATAATGCAGTCTTCAAAGAAAACCTTACTGGCAGTGTTTTGGACTCCATGATTTTTCTGAGCCTTAAGATCCACAGGGCTGTTCCGCAGATCTTCCAAGGTTTCTAGTGTCTTATATTTAGGTTCTCTATATGGGCTTAATTTTGATTATATGGCAGTAACTGCAACACTTTTTAAGTATAACCATCAGCTGGCCTGTATCCACTCAATACGTAATGTAATGTGTGACCTAGCAGGATAGAGTGGGACTCTGAAAGGATCAAAAAGTGTTAGCTACCCCTTAAATAATGACAGTACTCTAGGTCAGCTTTGTAGTCTTTTATTTAACCAACTCCTCTCCAACCCACTATTGCATGAAACACATTAATTCAGTGTCTTCTCTCCTTCCTGGTAAGACTGAAGGGCTAACCATTTGCAGAGATACCATTTCACCAGAAGGGCAGGCGTGTTCTTGAGGAAGCAGCCATCAACTCATTTTGATGCAATCCTTTGCACAACAATTTACAAGCCCAGCTTTGAAAGTCCACCTGGCACGTCAATGGAAATCGCCACATAGAGCACTTTAAGAAGCCCACTTTTCTTCATCGCCTGGAGCAAGTGGAAGCGTTTTTGTGACCACGCCAGTGCCAATGGTTTTACTTCCATCTCGCAGTGTGAATCGCTGCCCCTCCTCCAAGACCATGGGCTGCCGCAGTATTAGCAAAAGGGAAGTGTCCTCACCTGGCATCACCATTTCCTTTTGGGAGAGAGGAAAAGCAGGATCATACCTATTCTGTTATCAGAAATATCAGACAAATGAAAAAAAAAATACTAAAAAGCTTTGAGACAAGGATGAAAAATGTCTGGTTCCTTCAACTAACATTGGGGTGCAATGCCAGCTCTAGTTTTGTTTACTAACAGTATGTGGAGTACTGCAAGCCACAGCCATCCCAACTTTAGATAATAATGGTAGGGATGTAATTGCTTCATGTCTCAGCGTTTTTGTAGAATCCAGACCCCATGAAAAGTATGCAAGGTGTATATAGCTTAGTTTTAGTAAAAATGATTATTCCATGTTGGGGGGCGTGAAGTGTTTGTAATGGTGGACAAGCTAATGCAGAGCAAGAACAAACAGTTCAACTCCAGTGAGCTGCAGAAACCATTGGGGGCTCACATATTTTCCACTTGCTGTCAAATTGGTCAAAGCAAGAACTAGAAAAGGATACACACCTTTCCTGCAGGCAATTCTATACGGCAGGCCATATCCCATGTCAGAGAAAACATGACAGGCGTGAAGTTAGACACAAAAGGCTTATGACGACCACCTTCGTCTTTACTCAAGATATACACCTAGGAAAAACAAAATCCAACAAGATATAGTTAACTAAAACCTAAATAAACATTACAACAAATACTCTAAAAGCAATTTAAAATACAGCCACATTTCTCTCTTAAGACAAAAACTTCCCATCAGTACCATTTCTTGTTCTCGAACTTTCATTCACCTGCATCTGCTTACCTGAGCCTCAACTTTCTGGTGTGGCTGAATGGAACCTGGCTTGCACATAACCATCCCACGCCGTATTTCCTCTCGTTTCAATCCTCGCACCAAAGCACCCAAATTGTCGCCAGCCTCTGCCCGCTCCAGTTGTTTGTGGAACATCTCTACACCTGAAGCCAATGGAGTGCTATTACTCTTTGCAAAGTGCCTCCAGCCCTTCCATCCCCACAGCTTTGACTTTTACCACTTTTTTAAAATTATGACCACCTCAGTGGTCCCAAGTATGTGGTTCAGTCACTTCATAGGGAAATCAAGGTTAGGACTGGGAGGTAAAGATTGCTTGTGGGAAACGAACAAAACTTACCTGTCACCACAGAACGTACATGCCGACTGTGGCCCAGAAATTCACATTCATCTCCTTTCTTGACAATGCCACGTTCAAGAGTACCTGTCACCACAGTGCCTCGTCCTGGAATAGGTAAGATAAATTGTGCTACTATACCTATTACTGATGGCATTCTGTTCAGCAGTTATAAGAGTGTAAGTTGGACCTCGTAACTGCTAAGGACCCCTTTTATAGTCCTTAATGAACAACTATAACCACAAACGCCTACCTTTTCAGCCTGGTATCCCCCCCAAGTAAAGGGTTGCTGGGGCAATGCAGATCAGGGCATTGGGATAATTATGTCTGTAGGACATTTTTTTTGGAGTGGAGGTGCTTTGAGACAAGCAGTTGTAACAAGATCCTAATGGGTCTATTTGCTTATTCTAAACACATTCCAGAACACTGCAGGGGATGTTTCCCATCACATGATCTGCAAAAGCTTGGAGGCCCTGTGATGTAAATGCTGGCAGGCTGAAAAGGCACTTTTGGGGGGACATCATTGTCAGACATAACAAAGACATAACTACACTGTCATTGCAGTTATGTCTGATGATGCAGATTCTCAGTCTATATATTCCATCTTTCCCCTTTTCCTTGCAATTACCTTGTGAAGTAAATCATGGTCAATGTGACTGCCCAAGTTGACCTAGCGAGCCTCATGCAGAAGAAGTTAAAACGTACATTTCTGAAGTCCCTATATAACACTGAGAACATGACCAGAACTGCTCTCCAAATAAGCCATGGATACAGAATTGCCACCCACCACCCTGGATCCCTAATTACCTACATTCTGTCTCTGTACAGGGTAGCCATCTTATAAGTACCTGGTATGGAGTAAACGTGCTCTATGGGGAGCAGGAAAGGCTTGTCAAGCTCACGCTGTGGCAGAGGGATGTATGTATCTACTGCATCCAGTAGCTTCATGATTGAATTCAAGCCCATTTCAGGATTCCGTTGCTGCAAACAATGGGAGATCACACAACAAATAAAGGAAAGATTTCATGGGAAATGAGGCTCCAGCCACCCCTGTCCAGACCCCCCACTGACCTCCAAAGCACACAGAGCAGAGCCCACAATAACAGGAGTTTTCTCCCCATCATAGCCAAATTCTGTGAGCAGCTCACGGATCTCCAGCTCCACCAAGTCCAACATCTCTGAATCATCGACTGCATCAGCTTTGTTGATGTACACCACCACATACTTCACTCCTATCTGGTATGGAGAAAACAAGGGTGAGACCTGTGTTTGCACCATCTGTTTCTCCAGGGTATTGCTTCTGCATATTAAAGTGATACCCCATGTATTCTCAAAGGGATGTTTCAAATCACCCTATCTCCATTCTAGTCCCGTATCACCTGTTTAGCAAGCAGAAGGTGCTCCCTCGTCTGTGGCATCTGGCCATCTGTTGCTGCCACTACGAGAATACAGCCATCCAGTGGTGCTGTCCCTGTGATCATGTTCTAAGGAGAAGACACAAGGAGCATGTCACTCAAATGTGAACCACAGCTCTCCAAATCAACACCTTAATTTGTTTGCCTGGATAGGTCTACCACAAGGGAAGTATTTAAAAGGCTTCCCAATATTTCTTGATTTAAACACAACATGGAAGAAGCAGCAGCAAAGATTCAAATGCAATACTGAAGTATCAGCGGCAGACCCCTTCTGGAAAAGATTTGAGGCAATTAATATTAAATTTCAAGGGTTTTATTGGATCCCTTCTTCTCACAAATACCTTGACATAGTCAGCATGGCCTGGACAATCTGTATGGGCGTAATGGCGGTTGGGTGTTGAATACTCCACGTGGGAGGCATTGATTGTGATGCCACGATTCTTCTCTTCTGGTGCATTATCAATTTCCTCGTATTTTTTAAACTTAGCAGCTCCAGCCTCAGACAGAACTGGAAGGAACAGAAGAATCAAATGAAAGCCTTCTTGAGTTTTCAAGGAAAAAAGTTTACTCTAGTGTCTTCTTAGTTGGCACTTTCAACTAAGCAAGGACTGAGCGATCCGTTGCTGGACACCCTTGTCTCCAATCTAAACAGTGACACTAACAAAATCTGACCTGCCTCAAGCCTGGAAAAGGTACATAGTGATCATAGCTGGTGGGAAGACTCTAGGGAATACAGTCTAAAAATCTAACTCTTCCAAGCTCCATAATTCAGACACTTCAAGTAATTTCATTATGACTTGACTTGTTCGAGGCAAGGAGGGATCAGGTGAGGGGCATGGCACAAGAAAGGCTCTGCCCAAACACCTCTAGTATTTCCAACCACAAAAAGGATTTGGGACCCAGGAGTTCTTTGCTTGTGTCCAGTTTAACAGAAGGCAGACAAGATTGGGGCAATGCAGGAACAGGGAACGAACCTGGGACCAGCCTTTGGTGGCCTATCTTTCATCTGGGAGTTTTGAATGGCTGTGAAGGAGCTGGAAGTTAAGACCCTTGGTTCTGGGAAAGTTGGGAGTCCTAAGATTGATATGAAACCCAGACCCAAGACCAAGTCTGAGACCTCAGGTCGTACTGACAGAATGTAATAGGACAGCTCAATCTCCAGAATGTGGGATGTTTCAGAAAGCCTTTTCAATGTGAGAGTTTAAATCTGCAACAAACTCTGTTGTTGTTCATTCGTTCAGTCGTCTCCGACTCTTCGTGACCTCATGGACCAGCCCACGCCAGAGCTCCCTGTCGGCCGTCACCAACCTCAGCTCCTTCAAGGTCAGTCCAGTCACTTCAAGGATGCCATCCATCCATCTTGCCCTTGGTCGGCCCCTCTTCCTTTTGCCTTCCACTTTCCCCAGCATAATTGTCTTCAACAAACTCTATTTACATTCAAATTGTGCCCCTTCTGCTGGAAGTTCCAGCAACTTTACAGTTTTCCCCTATGATTCACAACCCATTACAGAAAGAAAAGTTATCTAATAATGCTCTAGAGAATTAAAGCCAGGACTGACTGCAAAGCCACATCGGTTCTCTACCAATCTCTTTTTGGTTTTCTTCTAATTGCCCAAATGCCAAAAGAACAAAATAAAATTCCCAATTGCCCCTTGGCCTCACTTTTAGTGATAGCTGCTGTTAACGTTGTCTTGCCGTGGTCCACGTGCCCAATGGTCCCAACATTGACATGGGGTTTGTCCCGTACGTATACTTTCTTTGCTTCGACTGCAAAACGTCGCACGAGGAAAGTTTGCCCATAGAAGGCGGTGCAAGGCAGAGACAGCTAAGGACAAAACAGAGACATTTACCAACATTTGCCCTTTGAACCCATAAGCAAAATACAGGTTAAATCCTACTCCAAACCAAAGTTTTTCTTACCTTGGTTAAAACACCTTGAAGGAGACGGGAGTGGCAACCATGCAAGCCTGCAACACACAATGAAAAAGAACTTACTACCATGATAGAGCTCTTCTGTCATTGTAATGGTCTCCTTCAATTAAGTGCAGCACTTTGTAATAAATGCATACCCTTTGGACATTCAGGCCTGTATCTTCACTAAAAAATTACAGCAGTTTGATAAAATATTAAATGCTATGGCTCAATGCTATTGAATTCTAGGATTTGAAGTTCTGTCATATTGACCCTCTTTACCCCACAACAAACTACAAATCCAGAATCCCACAGGATGGAGCTATATGGCAGTTAAAAGTAGTATCAAACTGCTATACAGGCAGCCCCCAAGACACAAACAAAATAGGTTCTGTAGATTTGTTCTTAAGTTGAATTTGTATGTAAGTAAGAACAGGTACATTTTGTTAAGTGTAACTCCAGCCCAAAATATATATGTTTTAGCTTTGGATACAAATTTGTTTTGCTACCTGTGCCCTTGTTCAGAAGATTTCACCTCACATACTGTCCCTGGGATAATTAGATTTTGAAAAAATTGGCTTGTTGTGGAAATAAGAATTGGTGAGAAAACTCCAGTGGAGACCCCTTTTCCCCATGAAAACTCTTCCAGGAGTGAATTTCTCTTCCGAGGGACAGATTTCTCTTGCTTCCTGTCAAGCCACTTTAAGTCCCCTTTGGGGAGCATAAAGCATGGTATAAATAAATATAATATTTTTCCTGGTGGCGCAATGGGTCAAACCCTTGTGCCAGGAGGACTGCTGACTGAAAGGTCAGCAGATCAAATCCGGGAAGTGGGTGAGGGTTGAGCGAGTGACCTTACTGGCAAAAGACCCTCCTCATAAATGTACAGCAGAGTAACTTATCAGCAGCAGTGTGACCCAGCACCAGTACCCCAAAGTAACAAAAAGAACAAAAAACACACAAACCAATGTTATATCTTCCATAATAGACTTTTCTTAGTAGTAAAATATCGTTACACTATTTACAAGAATAAGGTTTCCAAAACACAAACAAATATATAGTAGCTTAAATCACAGCAGCCTTCAACCTAGAGCTTCTTTCACCAAAGCTTCTCACACACCAGGCATTTTCATATCAGGCCTTCCTCATACTGTGAAACCTACCTCACAGAGAAGCCTCCTAACACAGACTGAGGAGTTCCCTCACTGAGGCAAACTAACACTAACAGGCTTCAGTCTTCTCATGGTCCTCAGGGCGATGCTAGCTTGGGCCCACTAACAGGCTTCAGCCTACTGCTTGACTCACACCTTTATAATAAAAACTACTCAGTTAATTTTCAAT